>NC_048221.1:58978896-58991580 GCF_002007445.2 Ailuropoda melanoleuca | reverse complement strand
CCCTTAGAGATTCTATATTCTCATTAACATTTTCGTTAATACTTTTTTCAAGTCTACACATCATCTTGACCATTGTTACTCTGAATTCCATTTCTGATAATTTGGTTATATCCATATCCATTAGTTCTGTGGCAGAGGCCACAGACTCATTGTCTTTTCTTTGCTGGGGGGGATTTCTCCTTCTCGTCATTCTGATGAGGAGAGGTTGCGGCGTTGTCCAGAGCCCAAATTATTGACCAGGACCCAGGCAGTGTGCACTTGTTTTATAGGGACCTTAGGGATGTGGGGTTCTTGATTTTTCAGCCTCCCTTCTGGGGCAGGGGCCTGCCACGCCGATTCTTAGGCAACCCTGTTTGGGTAGAGTCTCCCTGTCCCCTGGGAGGGGGGATGGGATGGGCCCAGTGTGAACCGGTATTTCCGGGCTTTTGTTCTCTGGCGGCTTTCCCTGGCGGTTTGCTGTGCCTTTTCTGAGAGAGCAGCAGTATCCGAATCCCAGCCTCTGTCACAGAACAGAGGAATTGCAGTCTGCTCTCCACTGAGCTCCTCTGGCCACTCTAACTCTGCTTCTGTTGGTGCTGCTAAACCCTACATCGTCCCGGGTTGTGCGCCCCACACCAGGCGTCCCAGCCCTCACTTCCAAGGCCAGCACAGCACTGTCCTTTGTGTTTCTAATACCGCCAGCTGCCCCTGCGCCTTCCGGAGCTCCGTTTCAGTATGGTTCATGTGCACTCCGGAGCCTTGGTTCTCAGTCTGGTCGCGCGCGTTCCCCAGCTCACGGTCTCAGTCTCAGCCTGCTCTCTCGTGGGTTCCGGTCCTCAAGTCAGCCCGCTCCCCAGTGCAGGTGGCTACCGCTTCCCGGTGCCCAAGCGTGGAGGCTCCCTCCCCTTTCGTTTATCTTCCAATATCTCTGCGCGGTTTCACGACTCCCCGCTTCGTACCTCAATACTCAGCACTGGAGATGTTCATTTGTAGAGATCCAGATGTATCTTCCTGCGTCTCAGGCTGATTCCGTGGGTGTTCAGGATGGTGTGGTACATATCCAGCTCGACTCAGGGGACTCGCTGTAAAAGGGGACCCCCTACTCCGCCATCTTAATTCCCGGGAATCTGTTTATTTATAAATTAAAGTATAGTTGACATATATTATGTTAGTTTCAAATGTACAACATAGCGATTTGACGTTTATATGCATTATGAAATGCACACCATATTAAATTAGTTACAATCTGTCACTATATAATGCTATTACAATATTATTTTCTGTATTCTCTATGCTATGGTTTACATCCCTGACTTATTTTGTAACTGGAAGTCTGTACCTTTTGACCACCCTCACCCCTTTTGCTCACCCCTGCCCACCTCCCTCCCACAGTGGCACCATACCAGTTCTTTCTTTTATGAGTCGGTTTCTGTTTTGTTTTGTTTGTTCATTTGTTTTGTTTTTAGATTTCACGTAAAAGTGAAGTCATGCAGTGATTGTCTTTCTCTGACTTATTTCACTTAACATAATACCCTCAGTGTTCCTCTATGTTGTCACAAGTGCCAAAATTTCATTCTCTTTTATGTCTCGGTAATAGTCCACTGTGTATTTGTACCATATCTTTATCCATTCATCTGTCAGTGGATACCTAGGTTTCCTCTATATCTTGGCTGTTGTAAATAATGTTGCAGTGAACAATGGTGTTCATATGTCTTTTGGAATTAGTGTTTTCATTTTCTTTGGATGAATACCCAGAAGTGAAATTGAAGGATCATATGGTAGTTCTATTTTTAATTTTTTGAGGAACCTCCATGTGTTTTCCAGAGTGGCTGCACCTATTTATATTCCTACCAACAGTGCATAAGATTTCCCTTTCTCCACATCCCTGCCAACACTTGTTTTTTCTTGTGTTTTTGATGCAAGCCATTCTGACTGTTGTAAGGTGATATCTCATTGTGGCTTTGATTTGCATTTCCCTGATGATTAGTGAAGTTGAACATTTTTTCATGTACCTATTGGCCATCAGTATATCTTCCTTGGAAAAATATCTTTTCAGGACCACGTCCCATTTTTTTTTTTTTTTAAAGATTTTATTTATTTATTTGACAGAGATAGAGACAGCCAGCGAGAGAGGGAACACAAGCAGGGGGAGTGGGAGAGGAAGAAGCAGGCTCATAGCAGAAGAGCCTGATGTGGGGTTCGATCCCATAACGCCGGGATCACGCCCTGAGCCGAAGGCAGACGCTTAACCGCTGTGCCACCCAGGCGCCCCCACGTCCCATTTTTTAATTGGATTGTTTATTTTGTTGTTGAGCTGTATGAGTTCTTTATGTATTTTGAATATTAATCAGCATCCAAGTGTATTTTGGATATATCATTTGCAAATATTTTCTCCTATTCAGTGGGCTCCTTTTTTGTTTTATTGATGGTTTCCTTCACTGTGCAAAAACTTTTTAGTTTGATGTAGATCGAATTGTGGTTTTTTCCCTCCAACTATTAATTTTTGTTTTTGTTGCCCTTGCCTGAAGAGACAGACCAAAAAATATATTGCTAAGACTGATACCCAGGAGTTTATTACCATTGTTTTATTTTAGGAGCTTTATGGTTTCAGGTCTTACATTTAGCTCTTTAATTCATTCTGAGTTTATTTTTGTATATAGTATGAGAAAGTTGTCCAGTTTCTTTGTTATGTAGCTGTTCAATTTTCTCAGCACCGTTTATTAAAGAGTCTGTCTTTTCCCCATACGCTTTCCTCCTTTGTAGTAGATTACTTTACCATATAAGCCTTAGTTTATTTCTGGGCTCTCTGTTCTGTTCCATTGATCTCCAGGTCAGTTTTTGTGCCAGCACTATACTGTTTTGGTAACGTTGCTTTGTAGTAAAGTTGGAAATCTGGGAGTATGATACCTCCAGGTTTGTTCTTTCTCAAGGTTGCTTTGGCTATTTGGGGTCTTTCATGGTCCAAACAAATTTTAGTATTATTTGTTCTAATTATGTGAAAAATGCTGTTGGCATTTTTTGGTAAGGATTGCATTGAATCCATAGATGACTTCAGGTAGTATGGAAATCTTAACAGTATTATTTGTTCTAATCCATGAGCATGGTATATCTTTCCATTTATTTGTGACATCTTCAATTTCTTTCATTAATGCCTTACAGTTTTCAGAATACAGGTCTTTCACCTCCTTGGCTAAATTAATTTCTAGGTATTTGTATTGGGTTTAGTGCAATTGTAAATGAGATTGTTTTATTAGTTTCTTTTTCTTCTACTTTGGTATTAGTATAGAAACACAACTGATTTCTGTATATTAATTTTGTATCCTGTAACTTTACTGAATTCACATATTAGTTCTAATAGTTTTTGGTGAATTCTTTAGGGTTGACTATATATAATATATTGTCATTTGCAAATAGTGACAGTTTTACTTCTTCCTTCCCAACTTGGATGCCTTTTCTTTTTCCTCTCTAATTGCTATGGCTAGGTCTTCAAATGGTATGTTGAATAAAAGTGGTGAAAGTGGGCGTTCTAGTCTTGTTTCTAATCTTAAAAGCTTTCAGCATTTCACCATTGAGTATGACGTTAGCTGTCGCTTTCTCATATATGGCCTTTATTATGTTGAAGTATGTTCCCTCTATACTCATTTTGTTAATAGTTTTAATCATGAATGGATGTTGCCTATTGACAAATGTTTTTTTCTGCATCTGTTAAGATGGTCATATGATTTTTATCCTTTATTTTGTTAATGCGGCATATCACATTGATTTGCAAATATTGAGCCATTCTTGCATCCCTGGAGTATATCAGAGTAATTCTGGCTTCACAGAATGAATTTGTCCTTCCTCTTAAATAATTTTGTAATAGTTGGGAGAAAGATAGGTATGAACTCTTCTTTGAATGTTTGGTAGAATTCACCTCTGAAGCCATCTGTTTGTTGGCATTTTTTGATTACTGATTTAATTTCATTTCTAGTAATTGGTCTGTTCAGATTTTCTATTTCTTCCTGGTTCAGTCTGGGAAGATTGTGTTTCTAGGAATTTATCCATTTCTTCTAGGTCATACAAGTTTTTAGCATATAATTTTTAATAATAGTCTCTTAAGAGTCTTTGTATTTTTGTAGTGTCAGTTGTAACTTCTCTTTAAGTTCAGATTTTATTTTTTTTGAGTCCTCCCTTTTTTTCTTGGTGCATCTGGCTGTAGGTTTTTGTTTATCTTTTTAAATAAACTGCTCATAATTTTGTTCATTTTTTCTATTCTATTTTCTACCAGTTTTAAAGTCTTATTTCAGTTATTTCTGTTCTGATATTTATTTTTTCTTTCCTTCTGTGACCTTGGGCTTTGTTTGTTCTTTTTCTAGTTTCTTTAGGTATGAAGTTAGATTCTTTATTTGAGATTTTTCTTGTTTCTTGAGGTCGGCCTGTGATGCTGTAAATCTCCCTCTTAAAACTTCTTTTGCTGTGTCCCAAAGATTTTGGAGTGATGTGTTTCCATATGTTTTTGTTTCACGTATTTTTTTATTTCCTCTCTTTCTTTGTTGATTCACTGGTTATTTAGTAATATGTTGTTTAACCTCTGTGTGTTTGTGTTTTTTCCTTTTTTCTTGTAATTGATCTCCAGTTTCATACCACTGTGTTTGGAAAAGTATGTTTCCATGTGCACTTGGAAAGAATGTGTATTCTGCTCTTTTTGGATAGAGTGCTCTGTGTATATCTGCTAAGTCCATCTGGCCTAATGTGTTGTTCAGAATCACTGTTTTCTTATTGACGTTCTGTCTGGATGATCTGTCCACTGATGTAAGTGGGGTGACAAAGTCCCCAGTTGATACTGTATTTCCATCAATTTCCCTTATTGTCTTTAGGTAATCCTATGTTGGGCCATAGGTATTTCCAGTTGTTATTTCCTCAGTTGGATTGATCCCTTTATCACTATGTAGTGCCCTTCTTTGTCTCTTGTTACAGTCTTTGTTTTAAAGTCTGTTTTGTCTGATGTAAGAATTACTACCCCAGCTTTTTTTTTTTTTTTTAATTTCCATTCATATGGAATATCTTTTTACATCTCTTCATTTTGTCTGTACGTGTCTTTAGGTCTGAACTTAGTCTCTTGACTGGGTTTTGTTTTTAAATCCATTTACTCACCTTATGTCTTCTTATTGGAGCATTGAGTCCATTTACAGGTATGTATTTATTGCAATTTTGTTGTTTTCATAGTTCTTCTCTCTACCTTTCTTCTTCGCTTGTTCTCTTTCTTTGTAGTTGGGTAACTTTCCTTAGTGTTCTGTTTGGCTTCCTTTCTCTTTGTTTTTTGTATATCTATTATAGGTTTTTGGTTTGTGGTTATCATGAGGTTCAAAACACCCTATGTATATAGCATTCTATTTTAAATTGATAGTCACTTAGATTTGAACACATTCTAAAAGCAATACATTTTACTCCCTCCCATCTACATTTTATGTATTTGATGTCACATTTACATCTTTTAATTTTGTGTATCCTTTAACTAAATATTGTAACTATAGTTGATTTTACTACTCTTTTTTTCCCTTCATACTAGCTTTATAACTGATATACTACATTTACTATATGTTTACTTTTTCCAGTGAAATGTTTTAATAATTTTTTTTACTTCTGGTTATGACACTTTTTTTCCACTTAAGGAAATTCTTTTAACATTTCTTGTGGGGTTTGTTTAGTGGTGATGAACTCCTTTAACTTTTGTTCGTTTTGGAAACCCTATCTCTTCTTCATTTCTGAGTAATAATAACCTTAGTAATAACCTTGTGGGATAGGGTATTCTTGTTTACAATCAAGGTGTTATTTTTTTTTTTTTAAGCACTTTGGATATATCATGCCACTCCCTTCCAGCCTGTGAAAAATCAGCTGATAGTCTTAAAAGTGTTCCCTTATTTATTTATTTATTTTTTTGAGAGAGAATATGCGTGCATGTGTGTTGGGGGAGGAGCAGAGGGACAGGAAGAGAGAATCTCAAGTAGACTCCCTGCTGAGCTCTGAGCCCAACACAGAGCTTGATCCCACGACCCTGAGTTCATGACCTGGGCTGAAATCAGGATTTGGACACCCAACCAACTGACCCACCCAGGTGCCCCTAAGTGTTCCCTTTCATGTAACTAGTTGCTTTTTTCTTGCTGCTTTTAAGATTATCTTTTTAACTTTAATTTTTGATATTTTAATTATTATGATTCTTGCTATCGACCTCTTTGTGTTCATCTTGTTCGGGGCTCTCTGTGCTTCCTGGACCTGGATGTCTGTTTCCTTGCCCAGGTTAGGGTTGTTTTTAGCTTTTCTTCAAATCATTTTTCTACCCATTTCTTAGTCTCTTCTACTTATGTATCCCTGTAATGCAATCATTAGTATGCTTGATGTTGTTCTAGAGGTCCCTTAACCTATTTTCATATTTTTTGCAGTTTAACTTGGATGATTTCCACTACCTCGTCTTCCAGATTGCTGATCTCTGTTCTTCTGCACCCTCTAATTTGCTGTTGATTATCTTTAGTATATTTTTTAGTTCAGTTATTATATTCTTCATCTCTTATTGGTTCTTTCTTTATTTTCTGCCTCTGTTGAAGTTCTCACTGAGTTCATCTATTTTTCTCCCCAAAGTAGAATAACTTTATGACCATTACTTTGAATTCTTTATCAGGTCAGGTCTGTTGTTTATCTCTGTTTCATTTAGTTCTTTTTCTGGTATTTTTTTCTCGTTCTTTTGTTCATAACATATTCCTCTGTCTTCTCGTTTTGTCTGACAGTCTGTTTTTGTGTATTAGGTAAAACAGCTTCATCTGCTGGCATTGAAAGTATGGGCCTTCAGTAGAAGGCAATATGTGGGGCCCAGAAGTACAGTTCCCTGGTCACCAAAACCAGGTACTCCAAGGCTGTCCATGCATGTGCCCTCCACTTGTGACTGGGGTACAATTCCTGCTGATATGGTTGAGTTTGGGACTGTGCCTGGGCCAGCACCTGGGTACAGTGTCTATCCATGACTGCTGTAGGTGCATTGGTGGTTGGGGCTGGCCAGCATGCTGTCTGGGAGGCCCATCTATGGCTACTGCTTGTGTAGGTGACTGTGATGCAGGAGGGTGGGGCTGGCTCCCCCTCCCTGAGATGAGTTTCTTTGAATGGTTGCCCATCCTGACTAAGGATGCCCACTGGGTGTGTCAGGGTGGTTGCCGCTGAGATTGCCTGCCAGGTATAGTGGGTCAGGAGGGGTGCCTGCTGGGTTGAGTGGGATGGGTGAGATGGATCTGCAGGGGAATGCCAGAGTGAGGTGAGCAGTGCTAGCAAGATAAATGGAGAGTGTTAAAACTGGTACCCACTGGCACTGGAACAGCTTGGCTGAAGGAGGGCCCCCAAAATGGCACCCCCCATTGCTTTTTCTCCCAGAGAAATTTCCTGCAGATCCCTGCTCCTTTGGCACACATGCTGAAATTAGTAGATACCCCTTATATATGGTGCAGGCACTTTTCACAAGGCTGCCTCTCTGGTGGGTCTTGAAGTGAGTGAGATCATATGCAGTGTGGAGTCTTGGTTTCTTACTAGCTTGCAGCTCTCCAGGAGTTAAGCCATGCTGATTTTTCAATGCTCCTGGATTTACGCCCTGCTGATTTTCTAAGCCAGATGTTATAGGGACTTGTCTTCCTAGTGCAGATTCCCAGGGCAAGGGTAGGAGTATGCTTGGTATGGTGCTTGAACCCCAACACTCCTTAGGACCTCCCTATCTGTGCTATCCCTCCTGCCTGTGGGTTGCTGTGCCAGAGTTTGTTTCCTGACCAGATTGTATTTCTGCCTCTCCCATCCTTCTTGATGTCCCTGTTTCTTTGTATCTTTACCTGTGGAAGAACTGTTCTGCTAGCCTTCAGGTTATTCTCGGAGGAGGTTGTTCT
This sequence comes from Ailuropoda melanoleuca, assembly GCF_002007445.2. Taxonomy (NCBI): domain Eukaryota; kingdom Metazoa; phylum Chordata; class Mammalia; order Carnivora; family Ursidae; genus Ailuropoda; species Ailuropoda melanoleuca. The sequence goes on along the minus strand of NC_048221.1, from coordinate 58,983,706 downwards.
CCATTAGTTGCAGCCTTGTGTGTTCATGGGAAGAGGTGAGCTCAGGATCTTCCTACTCCATTTTCCCTACTCCATCCTGATTAGGTATAGGCCAAAATTCTTTCTCACTTTCTGTGGGAAGTGACCCAATCTCAGTTCAGTTTTTAAAGCTTTTATGATGTTGCTTCAGGGTTGTCCTGTGCATGTGCCACTTAGGTTTAGTCTGATACTCAGGCAGTGACATAAATCTTAGTTCAGTTCTCAAGACCTTTATTATGGTGCTCTGTGTCTTTCCCGTGCTTACAGAATTGGGAGGTTGGTGTGAGACTTGGATAGTATTTTTAAACTGAGCTCTGATCTCTCCCTATTTGCTCTGCTGCTTTTGTCTGTGCTGTGCTTAGGCAGCTTAGGGTTTAGCCAGATTTCTGCCAGTTTATGTACACCAGAATGAAAAGATGCTCTTTCGGAGTCTCTTCTCTGAGATACTCCCCACGTTCCTTGGCTCACAGTGGCCCTTTTCCTGGCTTCCCTGAGTGGAAAGGTGAAGTTTTAGCAGTCTGTACTGCAGCTGCACTTCAGTAGCCAGGGGCCTGTGTTGGGGCAGTACTACCAGAGAAAAGGAAGAACAAAAACCCCGGAAACTTCATCCTCTTGAGGGTTACTTCTCCACGTTTTCACTCCTCTTTACAATTCCCTGCTTCTGTTTACTTTTTATAGTCCTTAGGGTAGTCACTTTTTGTGTTTTGTTTAAGATTTCTAGTTGTAATCAGTAACAGAACTAGAATATAGTGGGCTTATCTTGCCATTCTGGAAATGGAACTCCTACCCTTTTTAGTATCTTTTGGATTTGGAAAAATTTGGAGAATGAGAATATTAACCTAATGTTTGAAATAACTGTATTTGTGACAGTGTTCTAAGTTATTTAAAGAATCATTTAATGTAATAATAAAATTACATAAAGCTAATGTTTTCACATGATTGGATATTTAAACAGGGCAGAAAAAGAAATGCTTGGATTCTCAAGAGGTTTCCATCCTAGATTTATTCTTGATTTTTTTTCTCTTTAGATTTGTCTGTCTGTTATTCTTACTAAGTGTAAAGAAAACAGCCTTATTTTAGTGGTTGGAAGATTACTTGGAAGCCAGAAATTAATTCAGTTTCTTGATTTCCTATAGAGACTTGCTTGTTTTAATACAGTATGAATAAATTGAGAATAAAATGTGAAATAAAGTATACATATTTGCACTTTAAATCAAAATGTGTTATCTCATTTAAACGTAATTAGAGGGTTAAATGATTTGAATTATTTATAAAACTGATTCAGGAGAGTCAAATAGTTTGAGACTTAGAGAAATTTTATTATGTTTTTAAATTTTTTGAGATGTAAACAATTTTAGCTACTTAATAAGAACAAGAAATTCGTTCTATCTATGGATATTTCTTTTTGAAGGTAACTTAAATCTTAAATTTTAATTTATAAAGCTGTGAATAACTAGTGTCTTGAAGAAGATCAGAAATCCTTCATTGTTTTATCATGTGAAAGAAATTATTTCCGTGCATTCCAGTGGATTTTTTTTTTTTAAAGATTTTATTTATTTATTTGGCAGAGATACAGACAGCCAGCGAGAGAGGGAACATAAGCAGGGGGAGTGGGAGAGGAAGAAGCAGGCTCATAGCGGAGGAGCCTGATATGGGGCTCGATCCCAGAATCCTGGGATCACGCCCTGGGCCGAAGGCAGACGCTTAAGGAATGAGCCACCCAGGCGCCCCTCCAGTGGATTTTTTTTGAGCAGAAGCAGAAAATAGTTTTTAAATAGGAACTTAGCAAATGCTTTTAATGCTAGGTTTGATGACACAGTTTTTATAAGTTATTTGCAGTATTAGTCTTAATACTTAAATGTACTCATTAAAGTCCTGATTCAAGGAATTCTAATTTTTAATTGATTTGAGTTCAATAGCATTAGTGACCTGGAGTCCTTACCTGATTTTTAGATCTGATTTTTTTCCCTTCTAGCAACACAGTGCAGAAGTTGAGCACTTAACTGAAGTTCTTAAGGAAAGAAATAAAGAAAGCAAGAGGCTAAGGTCCTCTTTCGATGCATTGAAAGAATTGAATGATAACTTAAAAAAGCAGGTAAGACCTATTTTAATAAATACTAGATTATAAGATTTTTCAAACTTATATCATCTATGTTTAACAAATTATATATCAAAGTCTTAGAATACGTTACAGCTAAAGAAAATTTTGATTAATTTTATTTGCTAACTTTATTTCCTGTAATACTTCCAAATATATATCTGGTATTCCTAAGCTTTTGTAGCATCCAGCTGAGATGATTTGCAGTTTGGAATTTTTAAAATGTAAGAGCAATTACTAGATTTAAAACAAGCGAGAAAAAAAAGACATGATAATCTGGGGATTTTTAGGCATTGATTTTAGCTAATACTTCTTTTAACTGCTATTTTATACCACTGCTTATTTAACATTCATTTATTTTCTGGACATCTATTACATGCTAGGCACTGTAGTAGCATGAATTCAGAGTGCTGTCATACAGAGCGTTATCATATTGTACTGTGATTACGTAAGTGATGTAATCTAGGTTACTGCTTAATAATACGGAAGTTGCAAAGCAAATATTTTTATGAGTTGTATCTTTTTTTTTTTTTAACTTTTGCCAGTTTTTGACTGAAAGATGAGAAAGAATACGTTCACGAGAGACAGGAGAATGATTATGTTTGTATATGTGTAAGGAGGAGAAGTAGATGAGCAGAAATTGGAGTAAACCCAGTCACTTCAAAAATGAAAGCTTTGGGCTGGAAGACTTAGCTGGAAGACTTAATGGATTCTAAAATGCAACAAAGCTCAGACTCTCAGAGATACCTGGAATTCCTTAGGTAGCTATGTTTTCAGTTTCTGGTTTTGATGTCCTGTAGTCACTGTAGTCACTGCTTGTTACAATCTTTCTCATTGACAGTGACAGCTAGGTACAACATTTCTCATTTGATCTAAGCTCTTTGGCTTCCCTGAATTCATTTATGGCTTCCCACAGTGGGAATATGGATGGCCTTCACTTACTGTTGTCTGGAAGCTTGCTTTATCCCTGGAGAGATTACTTTTTCCCATCACACTCTCAATCTAGTGTGCTCTCTCTCTTTTAAGATTTTATTTATTTGAGAGACAGAGATTGAGTGAGAGAGGAGAGAGCACAAGTCAGGGGAGGGGCAGAGGGAGAGGGAGAAGCAGATGGAGAGGGAGGAGCAGACTCCCCACTAAACAGGGAGCCTGATATGGAACTCTATCCCAGGAGCTTGGGATCATGACCTGAGCTGAATGCAACTTCTTAACTAACTGAGCCACCCAAGTGCCTCTCTCTCTCTTTAAATGAAGTACAGTTTTGGTTGACACACAACATTATAGTAGTTTCAGGTGTACAGCATGATGATTTGACAACATTGTATGGTACACAGTGCTCAGCACAAGTGTAGGTTCTGTCTGTCACCATACAACTCTAGTGCTCCTTTTTGAGAAGGGTTTCTTTAACTGCTAGCTAAAGGACATTGTTGCCTGAACCTATCTCTTAAGGGTATATATTCTTAATAATTTGTATGTTTGTATGGGTGTGTGGTGAGTGGAGTAGATATGTGAATTATTAAGTGATTGACTTATTAATAATTGGATTTTTGATCTAGTGTGAACAAACTGAAAGAGCTTAGGAGAAACCCTCTGGTACCAGCTGGCAGAATGCTTTTTTTTGGTTACTCTGTTTACTGTAGATGAGGAATCAGCGATTTTTTTCTTTAAGGATGAAGTAGTGAATATTTTGGGCTCTGTGAGCCATACAGTCTGTCATGACTCAACTCTGACATAATATGAAAGTAGCTATAGGCAATAAGTAAGTGAATGAGCGTGGCTGTGTTCTAATAAGATGTTATTTATAATAATAAGCAATGTTCAGATTTGGTCCAAGGGCTGTAGTTTGCCAGCTTTTGGCATAATGAATGATGTATATATACACTTGACCCTTGAACATCATGGGTTTGAACTGTGTTCCAGTTATATGAAGATTTTTTTTTGATAAATTCAGTACAATATGGTAAATGTATTTTCTCTTCCTTATGATTTTTTTTCCATGTCAAAGTCTACTGTCTTACATTTATTATTATTTTTTTTCTCATTTCATTCAGGAAAATTATTCTTTAGTAATCCTGGATATGACAAAGTTCAGGCTGTGAATTCCATTCTCCCATTGCTTCTCAAGAGTATGCTCTGCTGATCTGGGTCGCTTTGTTCCCCTCCTCCTCCCCTCCTTGACATTCACCCCTCTTCATTTTTTTCTTTTTTTGATGTTCATTTTTCTTTTTCTTTTTTTCTCTCTTTTTTAAAAATTTAAATTCAGTTAATTCAGATGTTACTAGTTTCAGAGGTAGAGTTCAGTGATCATTAGTCTTATAATAATTGTTGACTATATAATACCCAATGCTCATTATATCATGCGCCTTCCTTAATGTCTCTTACCCAGTTACCTCATCGCCCCACCACCCTCCCCTCCAGCAACTCTCAGTTTCCCATGATTAAGAGCCTCTTATCGTTTGTCTCCCTCTCGGATTTTTTGTTTTATTTTTCCCTCCTGCTATGATCCTCTGTTTTGTTTCTTAAATTCCACATATGAGTGAGATCATATGATAATTGTCTTTCTCTGATTAACTTATTCGCTCAGCATAATACCCTCTAGTTCCATTCAGTAGATATAAATGATAAGATTTCATCCTTTCTGATGGCTGAATAATATTCCATTGTATATATATACCACCCCTTCTTTATCCGTTC
>NC_048221.1:58952839-58978796 GCF_002007445.2 Ailuropoda melanoleuca | reverse complement strand
CCTCCAGCTTTGGTTTTCTTTTTCCACATTCCTTTGGCCATTCAGGGTTTTCTTCTGGTTCCATACAAACTGTAGGATTATTTCTTCCAGCTCTGTGAAAAAAGTTGATGGTATTTTGATAGGGATTGCATTGAATGTATAGATTTCTCTAGGTAGCATAGACATTTTAACAATATTTGTTCTTCTAGTCCATGAGCATAGAACATTTTTCCATTTACGTTGTCCTCAATTTCTTTCATGAGTGTTCTATAGTTTTCTGAGTACAGATCCTTTGCCTCTTTGGTTAGATTTATTCCTAGGTATCTTACCGTTTTCGGTGCAATTGTAAATGGGATTGACTCCTTAATTTCTCTTTCTTCTGTCTCATTGTTAGTGTATAGAAATGCAGCTGACTTCTGTACATTGAGTTTATATCCTGCCACGTTGCTGAATTCCTGTATAAGTTCTAACAATCTTGGTGTGGAGTCTTTGGGTTTTCCACATAGAGTGTTATGTCATCCGCGAAGAGTAAGAGTTTGACTTCTTCTTTGCCAATTTAGACGCGTTTTATTTCTTTTTGTTGTCTGATTGCTGAGGCTAGGACTTCTAATACTGTGTTGAACAACAGTGGTGATGGTAGACATCCCTGCCGTGTTCCTGACCTGAGGAGAAAAGCTCTCAGTTTTTACCCATTGAGAATGATATTGGCTGTGGACTTTTGTAGATGGCTTTTATAATATTGAGTTATGTTCCTTCTATCCGTACACTGTGGAGAGTTTTAATCAAGAGAGGATGCTGTAGTTTTTCAAATGCTTTTTCTGCATCTATTGAGAGGATCGTATGGTTCTTGTCCTTTCTTTTATTAATATAGTGTATTGCATTGATTGATTTGCAGATGTTGAACCACCCTTGTAGCCCAGGAATAAATCCCACCTGGTCCTGGTGAATAATCCTTTTAGTACAATTGGATCCTATTGGCTGTTATCTTGGTGAGAATTTTGGCATCCATGTTCATCAGGGATATTGGTCTGTGATTCTTTCTGGTGGGGTCTGGTTTGGGGATCAAGGTAATGCTGGCCTCATAGAAAGAGTTTAGAAGTTTTCCTTCCATTTCTATTTTTTGAAACAGCTTCAGAAGAATAGGTATTAGTTTTTCTTTAAATGTTTGATAGACTATCCCTGGGAAGCCATCTGGCCCTGAACTCCTGTTTTTGGGGTTATTTTTGATTACTGCTTCAATTTCCTTGCTGGTTATGGGTCTGTTCAGGTTTTCTATTTCTTCCTGGTTCAGCCTTGGTAGTTTATACATTTCTAGAAATGCATCCATTTCATTTAATTTGTTGGCATATAGTTGCTCACAATATGTTCTTATAATTGTTTGTATTTCTTTGGTGTTGGTTGTGATTGCTCCTCATTCATTATTTTATTTATTTGGGTCCTTTACTTTTCTTTTTGATGAGTTTGGTCAGGGGTTTGTCACTCTTACTAATTCTTTCAAATTATCAGCACCTAGTTTCATTGATCTGTTCTAGTGTTCTTTTGGTTTCTATTTCATTGATTTCCGCTCTAATCATTATTAATTCACTTCTCCTGCTGCATTTAGGGTTTCTTTGCTGTTCTTTCTCTAGGCCCTTTAGGTCTATGTTTAGGTTGTGTATTTGAGACTTTTGTTGTTTCTTGAGAATGACTTGCATTTTCCCTCTTAGGACCACCTTTGCTGCCTCCCGAAGGTTTTGAACAATTGTGTTTTCATTTTCGTTTGTTTCCATGAATTTTAATTCTTCTTTAATTTCCTGGTTGATCCATTCATTCTTTAGTAGGATGCTCTTTAACTTCCACGTATTCGCGTTCTTTCCAAATTTCCTCTCTTGATTGAGTTCCAGTTTCACAGCATTGTGGTCTGAAAATATGCAGGGAATAATCCCAGTCTTTTTGTACTGGTTGAGACCTGATTTGTGACCCCGTTTATGATCTGTTCTGGAGAATGTTCCATGTGCATTTGAGAGAAGAATGTTTATTCTGTTGCTCTAGGATGGAATGATCTGAATATATCTGTGAAGTTCATCTGGTCCAGTGTATCATTTAAAGCCCTTGTTTCCTTGTTGATCTTCTGCTTAAATGATCTCTCCATTGCATGAGTGAAGTGTTAAAGTCCCCACTATTATTGTATTATTATCAATGTGTTTCTTTAATTTTGTTATTAATTGGTTTATATATTTGGCTGTTCCCAAGTTAGCAGCATAAATATTTGCAGTTGTTAGATCTTCTTGTTGGGTAGACCCTTTAATTATGATATAGTGTCCCTCTTAAACTTTTATTACAGTCTTTGTTTTAAAATCTGATTTGTACAATATAAGGATTGCTACCCCAGCTTTCTTTCGATGTCCATTAGCATAATAAATCGTTCTTCACCCCCTCATTTTCAATCTGGAGGTGTCTTTGGGTCTGAAATGAGCCTCTTGCAGACAGCATATTGATGGGTCTTGCTTTTTAAAGATTTTTTTTAAAGATTTTATTTATTTATTTGACAGAGAGAGCACAAGTAGGGGAGTGGTAGGCAGGAGGAGAAGGAGAAGCAGCTCCCCACTGAGCAGGGAGCCCAAAGTGGGGCTTGATCCCAGGGTCCCGGGATCATGACCCGAGCTGAAGGCAGATTCTCAACTGACCGAGCCACCCATTCTCCCTGGTCTTGCTTTTTTATCCAGTCTGATACCCTGTGTCTTTTGATTGGGGCATTTGGCCCTTTTACATTCAGAATAACTATTGAAAAATTTGAATTTATTCCTATTGCATTACCTGTACAGTCACTGTTTTTTGTATATTGTCTCGTTCCTTTCTGGTCTTTGTTACTTTTGGACACTCTCTTTGCTTAAAGGATACCCTTTAATATTTCTTGCAGGGCTGGTTCAGTGATCACAGATTCTTTTAGTTTCTGTTTGTTCTAGAAGCTTTTTATCTCCTATTTTGAATGACAGCCTTGTTGGTGAAGTATTCTGGGGTGGTATTTTTCTCACTTAGCACCCTGGATATGCCTTGCCAGTCCTTTCTGGCCTGGGAGGTCTCTGGATAGGTCTGCTGCCAATCTAATGTTTCTCCCTTATAGGTTGCCAACCTCTTGTCCTGAGGTGCTTTCAGGATTTTCTCTTTGTCTCTGAGATTTGCAAGCTTCACTATTATATTTCGGGGTGTTGACCTATTTTTAATGATTTTGAGGGGTTTTCTCTATGCCTCCTGGAATTGAATGCCTGTTTCCTTCCCCAGATTAGGGAAGTTCTCAGGTATAATTTGCTCAAGTATACCCTCTGCCCCACCTTTCCTCTTCTTCTGTAATCTTAGTTATTCTAATACTGTTTTTGAAACAGCTCCAGGAGAATAGGTGCTATTTCTTCTTTGAATGTTTGGTAGAATTCCCCAGGGAATCCATCAGGTCCTGGAGTCTTGTTTTTTGGGAGGTTTTTGATCACTAATTCAATCTCTTTACAGTTAATCGGTCTATTTAGATAATCAGTTTCTTCCTGTTTCAGTCTTGGTAGTTTATAGGTTTCCAGGAAGGCATCCATCTCTTCCAGGTTGATTAATTTATTGGCATATAGTTGCTGATAATAGTTTCTAATGATTGTTTCTATTTCCTTGGTGTTAGTCGTGATCTCTCCCCTTTCATTCATAATTTTATTAATTTGAGTCCTTTCTCTATTCTTTTGAATAAGTCTGGCCAGTCGCTTATCGATCTTATTAATTCTTTCAGAGAACCAGCTTCTAGTTTTGTTGATCTGCTCTACTGTGCTCCTGGTTTCTAATTCATTGATCTCTGCTCTAATCTTAATCAGATGTCTTTTCGTGCATGGCTTAGGCCTGTTCTTCTGTTCCATCTCCATCTGTTTAAGGTGAGAGTATAAGGACTATATTTTAGATTGCTCTGTTCTTTTGAGTGAGGCTAGGGTGGCTATGTAGTTTCCCCTTAGGACTGCCTTTGCAGTGTCCGATAGGTTTTGGACCAATGTGTTTTCATTCTCATTGGTTTCCATAAATTGCTTAAGTTCTTCTTTAATTTCCTGGTTTACCCAATCATTCTTAAGCAGGTCTGTATATATCTATGAGGTCCATCTGGTTCCTGTGTGTCATTCAAAGCTCTTGTTTCTTTGTTGATTTTCTGCTTAGGTGATCTGTCTATTGCTGAGAGTGGAGTCTTGAGGTCCCCTACTATTAATGTATTATTATCCCAGTATATGGTCTATTCTAGAGAAAGTTCCATGTGTATTCGAAAAGAATGAGTATGCTGTTGTTCTAGGGTGTAGTGTTCTGTATATATCTATGAGGTCCATCTGGTTCCTGTGTGTCATTCAAAGCTCTTGTTTCTTTGTTGATTTTCTGCTTAGGTGATCTGTCTATTGCTGAGAGTGGAGTCTTGAGGTCCCCTACTATTAATGTATTATTATCTTTATGTCTCTTTATTCTGATTAAGAATTGGCTTGTGTAGTTAGCTTGTCCCCCTCTTGGGGGCATTGATACTTATAACTGTTAGATCCTTTTGGTGGATACACCCTTCAAAAATAATATAGTATCCTTCTGTATCTCTAACTACAGTCTTTAGCTTAAAATCTACTTTGTCTGGTATGAGAATTGCTACCCCAGCTTTCTTTTGAGGTCTGTTGGCATGAAAAATGGTTCTCCATCCCTTCACTTTCAGTCTGGATGTATCTTTAGGTCCAAAATGAGTCTCTTGTAGACAGCTTATGGATGGGTCATGCTTTTTATCCAGTCTGTGACCCTGGGGCGTTTTATGGGAGCATTTAAGCCATTCACTTTGAGAGTGATTATTGAGAGATATGACTTTAATGATGTCATCCTGCCTTGTGAAGTCCTTGTTTCTATATATTGTCTCTATAAATTTCTGTTCTGTATCACTCTTGGCATCTTTCTACTTTTATAGAATCCCCCTTAATATTTCTTGTAGGGCTGGCTTGGTGGTCACATATTCTTTCAGTTTCTGTGCACCTTGCAACGTCCTTGTCTCTCCATCCATTCTGAATGACAGCCTTGCTGGATAAAGAATCCTTGGCTGCATGTTCTTCTCACTTAGTGCTCTGAATATGTCTTGCCAGCTTTTTCTGGCTTGCCTGGTCTCTGTAGAGAGGTCTGATGTTATTCTGATGTTCTTCCCTCTGTTGGTGAGGAATCTCTTCCCCCTTAAACTGCTTTCAAGATTGTTTCCTTGGAGCTAAGATTTGCAAATTGTACTATTATATGTCATGGTGTTGGTCTGTTCTCGTTGATATTGGAGGGGACTCTCCGCCTCTTGGACACAAATGCTTGTTTCCTTCCCCAGATTAGGGAAGTTCTCAGCTACAATTTGCTCACATATCTCTTCTAGACCTGTCTCTTTCTGCACCCCCTTGGGGATGCAGATGATTCTGAAACTGGAACGTTTCATTGAGTCAGTAATCTCCTGTAGCCTTTTTTTCTTGAAAATGGAGTTTCTTTACCCATTCTCTTCTCTTTCCTTCTTTTCTATCATCTCATCCTCTAACTCATTAATTCGTTCTTCTGCCTTGTTTACCCTGGCCCTTAGAGCATCCAGTTTAGACTGCATTTCATTCATAGAATTCTTAATTTCTGCCAGATTCGTTCTCATTTCGTTGCAGGGAGGTATAGAGCCCGAATTATTGACCAGGACCCAAGCAAGATGCGCTTGTTTTATAGGGACCTTAGGGATGTGGGCTGCTTGTTTTTTCAGCCTGCCTTCTGGTAGAGGGGCCTACCCCCCTGATACTCAGGCAACCCTGTTTGGGTAGAGTTGCCCTGCACCCCGTGGAGGGGGAGGGATGGGCACAGTGAGAACTGGTTTTTCCATGCTTTTGTTCTCTGGTGGCTTTCCCTGGCAGCTTTCAGTGTCTCTTCTGAAAGTCAGAGCAGCAGTGACCGTATCCAGGTCTCTGTCTCAGAACAGAGAGATCGCAGTCTGCTCTTCGTTGAGTTCACCAGGGCACTCTGACTCCATTTCTGTTTGTGCTGCTAAAAACCTGTCCCAGGTTGTGCACCCCACAGCTGCTCTCCCAGTCCTCGCTCCCAGGGCCAGCACGTCTCTGCCCTTTGTCTTTCTAAAACTGCTGGCCGCCCCCGGTTCATGAGCACACTCCCATGCACTGGTTTCAGTCTGGTTTCCCCATGGCTATCGGACTGAGAGTCCGGTCTGCTCCCCAGCATGGGAGGCTTCTGCCTTACTGGTGCACGAGCTCGGTGGCTTCCTCCCCCTTCTGTTTATCTTCCGACATATGCGTGCAAACTCTCAGCTCCCCGTTTCATACCTCAATACCCAGCGCCAGAGATGTTCTGTTTGTAGAGATCCAGATGAATCTTCTTATGTCTCAGGCTCATTTTGTGGGTGTTCAGGATGGTCTGGTAGATATTCATCTTGATTCAGGGCAACGGTTGAAATAGGGTCCCCTTCTCCTCCGCCAGCTCCCCTCCTCCCATCTTGTTATTCTGTCCGGAGAAGAATAGATGAATGAGAGAATGAAGTACTTAAATGGCAACAATGACCCCAGATAAATATACACTAAGCAAATCAGGAGAGCCCTGAAACCATAAATAAATAAATAAACCAAAAATAAATAAATAAATAAGAGAGAAAGAGAATATAATCAAACAGGTGAACAGAACAGAGCAATACATTGGATCCTATGTGTATTTTGCTCTGTTTGTTTAAAACTAGATCCCGGGACACCTAGGTGGCTCAGATGGTTAAACATCTGCCTTTGGCTCAGGTCATGGGGTCCTCGATTTGAGTCCCCCATCAGGCTCCTTGCTCAGCAGGGAGCCTGCTTTTCCCTCTGCTTGCTGCTCCCCCTGCTTATGCTCCCTCTCTCCCTTTTTCTCTCTCTCTCTGACAAATACATAAGTAAAATCTTAAAAAAAAAAGCCTAGATCCCACAATTGTAAAAAAAGAAAAACTTAGATATATACAAAAATAAAATTAAATACAATGAAAGGATAGAATGTATCTGTAAAAATGAAAATTAACAACGACTTAAAGTTGACAAAATAAATAATTGGTTGAAAAGGAAGGGGAAAAGAAATAATAAATTTGGAAGACTGAATCATGAGAAAAAAACCATAAATTCCATATACTGTTTTCCCCTAGCACTGCAGTTTTTTTTTTTTTTTTTTTTAGATTTTTATTTATTTGACAGAGAGACAGTGAGAGAGGAAACACAAACAGGGAGAGTGGGAGAGGAAAGGCAGGCTTCCTGCTAAGAAGGGAGCCTGATGTGGGGTTCGATCCCAGGACCCTGGGATCATGACCTGAGCCAAAGACGGACGCTTAACGACTTAGCCACCCAGTCACCCCATGGAGTTTTGCAGTTCTTTGTGATTGGTAAACTTGGTCTTAGCTGGTTGTTCTTCCTGATCTTCTGGGGGAGGATCCTGTTGTGCTGATTCTCAGGTGTGTTTGCCCCAGGAGGAACTGCACCGCCCCATGCCAGGAGTCAGGCTACGTAATGGGCCCCAGATTGCTGTCTGTGTCTTTTGTTCCCTGAAGGCTTTTTGAGCTGTTTTAGAGGTTGAGAATGGAAATAGCAGCCCCCCAATCTCCAGCCCCAGAGCTGAAAGTTCTCGCCCCCCACTGCTCAGTGTGCCATTGGGGAGAAACAGTCAATCTTTCCTGCGTCCCTGGTCTCCATCTGCACTTCGTGCTCACCTAGCCCATGACTGAGCATTTCTGTTTTAGGCATGTGACCCTGCTTCGAGTCTCTAAACCCTGCAGACTCCTACCGCACCATTCCTTCTGGTGAGGGAGGGTGGTCTTGCTGTGGTTCTGCCACTTGCTGGTGCCCTGCTCAGAGAGCGGTTGCCCAGCCGTTCTGCGATTTGTGGTTTATAACAGCACTGTTGTGAAAGCCCACTCCTGCGCTCGCTGATTGAAGCCTGGTTTCCCACTCCAGTGCTGGAACTCTGCTGCACTCAGGTCCCCCATTCTTTCTGTGACCCCTGGGATCCTGAGAACACACTGTCCCACCTAGGGTTCCTCCCTGCTTGGCCACCTGAGTACCTTTCAGGCAGGGACGTCCAGCACCAGAGCAGACTTCTAAAGGTTCTGATTTTGCATTCCACTGCTATATTACTTTCTGGTAGCCGGCTTTCCACTGCTCCCTACTCTCGCGGTTTATCTTCCAGTATATCGCCTAGGATTCACTTCTCCACACCTCCTACCTTGCAGAAAGTGGTCGCTTTTCTATTTGTAAAATTGGATTCTTTTAGAGCTCTGGTTCAGTTCATAGGAGTTCAGAATGATGTGATAGCTCTCTTAGCTGAATTCCTGGGACCAGACAAAAGTAAGGTCTCCTATTTCTCCACCATCTTGGAATGTCTCTCCTTATGATTTTCCTAATAACATTTTGTTTTCTCTAGCTTACTTTATTATAAGAACATTGTATATGATACATATAACATAAAAATATGTGTTAATTGACTATTTATGTTATCATTAAGGCCCCTTGTCACAGTAAGCTACTAGTAAAGTGTTTTGGGGCGTCAGAAGTTTTATGTGGATTTTTTAATTGCCCAGGGGTTGGTGACCATCACCCCTGCATGGTTCAAAGCTCAACTGTGTTTCAAAATTGCTAAATAAAATGGTAAGTTATTTCTGTGACTGACTTGCATAGTAATTAATTTGCGGTAGCATTGGACATAAATAAGTCTGCAATAATAACAATAATGATAATAATAATAAAACAGTTCCCATTAAGTCTTGCCACACTGAGGAGTCAAGGATTAATATTCAGGACTTATCAGGCTAGAGAGTCCCTGTGAATACCATAGGCTCAGTTGAAAGGATCGGGGTTGCACCCTAGGAGGAGGCAAATTAGAGATATATCGAACCCTCCTTAAGCTGAATTATGGTCTTAACTGATCTCAGTTCCTGTTTAGAGTAAGGTGATCAGTTCCCATTTTGAGTATCTAGCAAAGGAAAGAATGAGCCCTCTCTTTTTTTTTTTTTAAAGATTTTATTTATTTATTTGACCGAGATAGAGACAGCCAGCGAGAGAGGGAACACAAGCAGGGGGAGTGGGAGAGGAAGAAGCAGGCTCATAGCAGAAGAGCCTGATGTGGGGCTCGATCCTACAATGCCGGGATCACGCCCTGAGCCAAAGGCAGACGCTTAACCGCTGTGCCACCCAGGCGCCCCGAATGAGCCCTCTCTTAAAGAAAATAATTGTGTACAAAATTTATAAATTTTCGTTGTCATTCTATACAAAATTAATCATTACATTAAAAGATAGAATCGCATGAATCTCTGAATTCTATTCATGAAACCAATATTGCACTGTATGTTAACTAACTAAAACTTAAATAAAAATTATAAAAAGACAGAATCACATAATTCAATATAGAATATACCTGGCAGTGATCCAGGGATTAGAGTTAGTAGGCACTGACTTTAAAACAATGATTAATATGTTTAAGAAAGTAGAAAAAAAGGTTGAGAACTTCATTGGAGAAGCAGAATTTATAAAAAGGAATTAAAATGAAATTCCAAAACTAAAAAATACACTAATTGAATTTCAGAACTCCATTGAATGGGTTTAATAGCACATGAGATACAGCTGAAGACAGGATTAATGAACTGGAAGATCATTTCCTAAAAAGTTTTGAAATAAAAGCATTGGAGGAAGAATAAACAAATTTATAAAAGAGATATGTTTAGTTAAAATTTTTAACATGAGAGTTCAAAAAGAGTTTATAGGGTAGAATCAAAATATGTGAAGAGAAATGGCCATGTATTATCCAAAACTTGTAAAAACAATATGCCAACTTACAGATTCAAGAAATTATGTTAAGCCTAAACAGAATAAATGTTAAGGAAATCATACATAGGAACATTGTTTTAAGACTGCTGAAAACATTAGATAAAGATAAAAATTTAAAAGTGATCAGAAAAATAAGACACTTTACCTTCAGAGAAGGAGCAGTAAGACTTATGACTATCTTCTTTTTTTTTTTTTTTAAGATTTTATTTATTTATATGACTGAGAGCAAGGGAGGGGAAGAGAGAGAGCAAGAAGGAGAAGCAGACTCCCACTGTGCAGGAAGCCCAATGCGGGCCTCGATCCCAGGACCCAGGGATCATGACCTGAACCAAAGGCAGATGCTTAACTGACTGAGCCATGCAGGCACCCCTTATGATTATCTTTTAAGGAGGAAACATTACATACCTTAAATATAAATAGAAAAAGAGAAAAAACTCTCCTTCTTGTTGTGTGAGGCCAGCATAACCTTGAAACTAAATGTGTAAGATTGTTAAAAGGAAATAAAAATTCAAACCAGTTGCGTGAATATAGATGCAAAAAATTTAGATATTAGCACATTGAATCTGGCAATACATAAAAATAATATAAGTGGATTTAGTACAGGAATACAAAGTTTATCATTTGGAAATCATGGTTTATCATCTGAAAATGAACACATTATCTGATAAAAGAAAAATCGTATTATTTCTATTGATAATAAAATTCAACACTAACTCATGATAATAGTAATAAAAGAAAACTTAATTTTGATGAAGTATCTACAAAAAAACAACAACAACAAAATCATACTTAAGTTATTGAAATGTTTTTCCTCTGAAATCAGAAGAAAGCAAGGGTACTCACTGTTGCTGTTTCTACTGAACACAGTACTGAGAGTCCTAGTTGGTGCGATAGGGAGAAAAAAATAGAAAATAAGGATCAGAAAAGAAGAAATAAGAATTATCTAGTGATAACATGGTTATGTAACTGTATACACAGGTA
This sequence comes from Ailuropoda melanoleuca, assembly GCF_002007445.2. Taxonomy (NCBI): domain Eukaryota; kingdom Metazoa; phylum Chordata; class Mammalia; order Carnivora; family Ursidae; genus Ailuropoda; species Ailuropoda melanoleuca. Next base: position 58,968,027 of record NC_048221.1, on the reverse strand, counting down.
TCCAAACGAATATACAGACAAGTTAGCAGAATAAAGCTAATGTAGGAGAATCTTTGGATGTAAGTTCAATATACAAAAGTCAAATGTATTTTTATATACCAGCAGTAATCAGATAATGTCATTTATTGACAGATATCACAGATAATAGCATCAAAAGGCATTAGCTATCCAGGAATAAATTTAAAAGAAAGATGTATGTAACACATGTACTGAAAAGTACAAAACATTATTAAAATAAATAAGACCTAAGTAAATTGAAGGCTCTGTTATGTTCATTGATATGAAGACTCAATATTTGTAAACATGTCAGTTCTTCCCAAATTTATATATTTAATCCAATTTCAATAATTAATTACATTGCATGCTTAATGATTTGTACACTTTTCTGTACATACATAAAAAGTTCGATTAAAAGAAATTTCCCATTAAAACATATACTTGTAAGATGTCAGGGGCCTTGCAAAATTTTTATAGAATGAAGTAAACTTAGATACTGTAAGTACTTTAGGACAAATGATTTTAACTATCATTTTTTTAATTAAAAAATTTTTATTTCTTTATTGAAGTATAATTGATGTACAATAATCTCTTAGTTTCAGGTGTGTATCATAGTGATTAACTATACATTTCAAAATTATTTCCATGATAATTCTAATTAGCATGAGCAGTGATCTTTTTAAATTATGAATGCTACCTCTGTTTTGTTACATTGGTTATACAGACTAGATATTTGCAAAACCTTTAGTATGAAATCAGCTTAAGTTTTATATTGAAATATTTAATATTTTCTCTCTTTAGTTAAATGAAGTAAGTGAAGAAAACAAGAAGATGGAGATTCAGGCTAAGAGAGTTCAAGCTCGTTTAGATAATTTACAGGTACGTTGCCTGCTGTTTTGACACAAGTGAATTTTAAATGATTGCCTTTGGATTTTCTCACCTTTAATACAATTGTGTTTTAATTCATGGATATGTACTATTGCAGAGGAAGTATGAATTTATGACGATACAGAGATTGAAAGGAAATTCTCATGCTGCTAATGAAATGAAAAGTTTAAAACAAGAAAAAGTACCAGTCTCAAAAACTCACAAGGTATGATACGACTGAAAATTTCTCCAATAGGAAACAAAGACATTTTCTCTTTGTTCTTAAATCTGTTTTTGGTAAACATCATTTTGGTATGAAAGGATCACCATCATAATTCCTTTACAGAGAAATATCTGTATAATATTTTTTTTTTTTTAAAGATTTTATTTATTTATTTAACAGAGATAGAGACAGCCAGCGAGAGGGAGCTTGCTCTTTAACAGCAAGCAGGGGGAGTGGGAGAGGAAGAAGCAGGCTCATAGCAGAAGAGCCTGATGTGGGGCTCGATCCTACAATGCCGGGATCACGCCCTGAGCCAAAGGCAGACGCTTAACCGCTGTGCCACCCAGGTGCCCCCTGTATAATATTTCTAATATGCTTTTATTTACAAAAGCAAAACAAAATATTTCAGCAGTGTTTCAGGCACAGACCTTAAGCTTAATAGGAGCTTTATTATTCATTGTCTTTTAAGATACCAAGCTTTTAATGTTTTCTGTCAAGACTGCAATCCATGCCTGAATGGCCTTTATTTATTTATTTTTTCCTAAGGATTTTTTTACTTTGAGGTATAAATTACATACATTAATATAATGCAGAGATTGTTAAGTATATAGCTTAGTCAGTTTTGACAAATACCTATACTCATGTAACCTGCAACTAGATATGGAACATTTCCATCACCTTAAAAAGTTCCCTTGTGTCGCTTCTTAGTTCTTCCCTGCAAGAAGTAGCTGTTAATCTGATTTCTATCACCATAAATGAATTTTGCCTGTTTTAGAACTTCAGTCAGTAGGTGTGCACTCATTTGGTTAAGTCTTATTTTGCTCATCATAACATTGGTTGTGTTAGTAGTTTGTTCCACTGTATTGCTCGGTAGTATTCCACTGTATGAATATATCACAATTTATTTATCCATTCTTCTTTTAATAGACACCTGGGCTATTTCTACTTTTTGTCTATTATGAATAAAGCTGCTAAGAATGCTTGTGTACAGGCTTTTAATGGACAGATGTTTTCATTCCCCTTGGAAATAAAACCAATACTGGAATTTCTGGGTCATAGATATTTGACTTTTTGTGAAACTGCCGGTTTCCCAAAGCAGTTATACCATTTTATACTCCTACTAGCAATGTTTGAATGTTGTGGTTACTCCACAACTATGCCAACGTTTGGTGTTTTCACTTTTTCATTTTGACCTTTTCAGTGGGTGACTAGTGGGCTGTTAATAATTTTGATAAATCCTCTAGTTCTTTTCATAAAGTGGGAATATGGCATCATTTAAAGATAGTTGTAGAGGAATCTCAGTAGCAAAATCAGGAGCCTCCATTGGGCAGTGTGACTCTGAAGGTTTAAACTATTTGGCTGGTCAACGTAAAGATATCATGGCTCAGCAGGACCAAATTCAACAAAAGATTGCTGTGCAGAACCTTTTGTTCTTGGAGCTATTGAAGCTCTCCATCCTGTACAGGGAGTATGCTGAGGATGATACCCGTAAACAGAAGATCGAGCACGTTCACCAAAAGTTCTTATACATCTGCAAGACCAGGCTTTACGTGAACTCCTCTGTTGAGCTTTTGGATGCTCACACCTGGAGGTGCTGCTGGATGTAGGCAAGGAGTTTTAGCAATTCAAGCCTGTGTCTGCCAAGATTAAAGAGGACCTGGTGTCCCAGAGCTTCACTGAGTTCGCAGTTTGAAGACTTCCACACCACGTTTACAGACCTGATTGAGCAGATGGAGAAGCATACCTCAGTAGCCAGCCTGCTTTCCTCCTTTAACAACCAGAGGACCTTGGACTTCCTGTTAGTCTCTGCAGCTACTCACCTCAGGCTACTTGTATTGTGAGAGCAGGTTCTCAGAGCCCTTCACTGAGAATGGGCAGACTGTGTCAGGGAGTTCTGATACCAGGAGGTAGAGGCCATGTACAGGGAGAGTAACCACATCCATACCATCATGCTGGTCCAGGCCCTCAGGTTCTCCTTCTAGGTGGGTGGAGGGGACCACAGCAAGGGCTTCAACACCAACCTACACATCTTTCCTGAGGGCTCCAAGCCCTTACCTTCTCTCCTGGCCTGGACCTGTGCTTTCTTGTACAAATAGGGCCAGCTTTGGCCTGCCAGTGCCTCTGCCAGGTAACACACATGTACAGAAATTTTTTTGTGTTTGAAAATGAAAATATTTCACTACCCTCACCCTCACCCTCACCTTCTTCCTGTCATACAACCTTCTATGTTTTGTTAAAGGAGATGCTTTTATACTTAGTACTTAAGATGATTAAAGTTATCATCTAAAGTTTCTATTTGAAGAAAACAGGTTAAAATTACCTCTGTTCAGAACAATCCTACAATTTGTATGGAACCAGAAGAAAACCCTGAATGGCCAAAGGAATGTGGAAAAAGAAAACCAAAGCTGGAGGCATCACAATTCCAGACTTCAAGCTACATTTACAAAGTTGCAAATATACAAGACAGTATGATACTGGCATAAAAACAGATGCATAGATCAATGGAACAGAACAGAGAACCCAGAAATGGACCCTCAACTCTCTGGCCAGCTAATCTTCAACAAAGCAGGAAAGGATAGCCAACGGAAAAAACACAGTCTCTTCAACAAATGGTGTGGGGAAAATTGGACAGCCACATGCAGAAGAATGAAACTGGACCACTTTCTTACACCATACACAAAAATAAACTCAAAATGGATGAAAGACCTAAATGTGAGACAGGAATCCATCAAAATTCTGGAGGAGAACACAGGTGGTAACCTCTTAGACCTTGGCCGCAGAAGCTTCTTGCTAGACACGTCTCCAGAGGCAAGGGAAACAAAGGAAAAATGAGCTATTGGAATTTTTTGCACAGCAAAGGAAATAGTCAACAAAACCAAAAGACAGCTGACAGAATGGGAGAAGATATCTGCAAATGGCATATCAGATAAAGGGCTACTGTCCAAATCTAGAAAGAACTTATCAAACGCAACACCCAAAACACAAATAATCAAGCCAAGAAATGGGCAGAAGACATGAACAGACATTTCTCCAAAGAAGTCATACAAATGGCCATCAGACACATGAAAAATGGCTCAACATCACTGGGCATCAGGGAAATACAAATCAAAACCACAATGAGACACCACCTCACGCCAGTCAGAAGGGCTAAAATGAACAACTCAGGAAATAATGGATGTTGGTTGAGGATACAGAGAAAGGGGAACCCTCTTACACTGCTGGTGGGAAAGCAAGCTGGTGCAGCCACTCTGGAAAACAGTATGGAGTTTCCTCAAAAAGTTAAAAGTAGAGCTATCCTATGATGCAGCAATTGCAATATTAGGTATTTATCCAAAGGATGCAAAAATAGTGATCTGAAGGGGCACATGCACCCCAATGTTTACAGCAGCAATGTCCACAATAGGCAAACAATGGAAAGAGCCCAAATGTCCATCAACAGATGAACGGATAAAGAAGGGGTGGTATATATATACAATGGAATATTATTCAGCCATCAGAAAGGATGAAATCTTGCCATGTGCAATGATGTGGGTGGAATGAGAGGGTATTATGCTAAGCAAAATAAGTAAAGTCAGAGGAAGACAGATACCATATGATTTCACTCATAGGTATAATTTAAGAAATGGAACAGATGAACATAGGGGAAGGGAAGGAAAGTAAAATAAGAGGAAAACAGAGAGGGAGGCAAACGGTAAAAGACTTGTAACTAGAGAACAAACTGAGGGTTGCTGGAGAGGAGGTGGGTGGGGAAATGGGGTAACTGGGTGATGGGCATTAAGAAGGGCACTTGAATTAACTGGGTGTATACAACTAGGTGTTGTGTACAACTGATGAATCACTGAATTCTAGCTCTGAAACTAATAATATAGTATATGTTAATTAAATTGAATTTAAATTAAAAATTTAAAAAATTATCCTTGTTTAGAATAATACAACTCTGTTTTTAATCATCTCATTTTGATTTCGTGGATTGCTTTCTGTTTAATGTTACCTTTTGTTTATTTGCTTTTGTAGTTCTGTCTTCAGATTTCTTAGAATCTAAGTCTAGCATAGTTCCCTGTTTAAGGTAGATGTGATAAATGTAGAATGAAATTGACTAAAAGTTATTTGAAGGAATACTAAAATCAGTGTAATTGAATTTATACATGTTTATGACTTTTTTTTTTATTCATCACCTCCCATATTGATAGACTCTGAGAGAACAGGATTTCCAGGAAATGTTTCATATTCTGTTTATAGAATGTTATAAAGAAAAAGAAGGAAATGACTTTTTTTGGCAAGAAGAATATACGAAGTTCCATGGTAGAAGTTGTTTAACTTTCTAAACCTTTAAACTTGTTAAAATCTTTTAGTTCCATGGTTATTTTAGTTTCATGGTTAGTGTTAGGTTTATGCTCCTGAGTTAAGGCCAGAAAAGTAAAACCTTTTCTAAGTTATGAAACTTGGGTAAAGAATTTTCTTTTTTGGTAGTACAGCTCAGTTCTTTCAATTTCCTTTTTTAATTAAGGTATTTGTTATAATTTTATATATATAGTATATATATAATTAATATAAATATAATTTGTTAGAGACAGAAAGAGCATAAACAAGGTGTGTGGCAGGCAGAAGGAGAAGCAGGCTCTCCGCTGAGCAGGGAGCCCGATCGAGGACTTCATCCCAGGGCCCTGGGATCATGACCTGAGCTAAAGCCAGATACTTAATGGACTGAACCACCCAGGTGCCCCTCAGTCTTCTTCCCCCTCCCGCCCCCCGTAGGCTCCGTGCTCTGCATGGAGCCCAGTGCGGGGCTTGAACTCACGACCCTGAGGAACGAGACCTAAGCTGAGATCAAGAGTTGGATGCCTAACCGACTGAGCCGCCCAGCCGTTCCTCAATTTCCTTTTTAAGATGGGTTTTCTCTCCTTCTCTCAGCCATTATTTAACATACTTCTCATGTTAATTGGAGATGCTTGGGAATTTCCTTTTTTGGGGGATGCTTTTTCATTCAGTACATATATTAGTGACCTTCAGGTAAATTATTCTTTAATCCCCAAATTTAAAGCTTGCTCTTGAAATTTTATGAAGTTGTGAATGGAAATAAATGCTTGTTTTAATTTTTTACCTGTAGGTACCACTTAATGCACAAGTTTATGAACTTTTAACTGTCTTCATGGACTGGATTTCAGATCATCACCTTAGTAAAATAAAAAGCGAAGAATCTGGAATGGATGGTGAAAAGCCGCTACTCAGATTTGCTTCTCAGAGAAATGATATTCAGGAGAGGTGTATAAAGGTTTGTTTTTTGGTTTGATCTATATGACTCATGAAGATTAAAACTATAAGCCTGTTGTATGTGTTACAAGAGAAAAAAGTATTGAAAGTATTTTTGATAGAGAATTGACCATACCAGTAGTTTTAAAAAGATTCATTCCAGACTTAATTAAAATTAATTCATACTTTTATTTTTCTTATAATGGGAATTTCTTTTTAAAAATAGAGACTAGAAGTTAAGAACTTGCTCTAAAAATGGCAAAAATAATTTTATACTAGATAGGCAGATGATCAGTGATACGAACAATTCCTGAAAACACACCATTTTAGGATTCAAATTCCACTAAAATAATTTTGTTTTGTTTTTTGTCATGAAGGGATAAAAAATCTATTTGCGAGGGGCTTCTCATTAACAAAAAAAGTGACCATTTCCTTAAGTTACAGACATTAATTTGGTTATTGGTACTCATGATTTCTAGTTAGTATATGTGGTCATTAGAGGTTGACAATTATGTTCTATAGGAAATATATTAAAACTTTGAAGAGTAGACATCTAAAGTTGTTTGGTTTAATGTTTTTAGAAATAATTTCATAATTATTAAATATTGGCCAGGATTCCATTTTAGAGAATTATTTCCAGTTTTCATCCTTACCTAAAATGTTTCTTCTAAATGCCTTTTCTGCTTGGCACAATAATGGGCTTCAAAATTTTGTATCCTAATCCCCATATGTTACGTTCCGTGGCAGAAGTGAATTACGGCTGCTAATCTTAGCTGAGTTTCCACTAGAGATTGACCGGGATTGTCTGGGTGGCCCGGTAATCCTGTGAGCTTTTCACCAAAGCAGCAGAAAAACAGGTCAGAGACTCAGCCCATGCTTGTTGGCTTTGAAGATGGGAGTAAAAGGGCCATAAGCCAAGTAATGCTCCTAGATATTAGTTTAGTTTTAGTTATATTTAAGACTTTGCTTCATTTTTAGTTTACAGTTTTTTGTCTCTGGTACAGGGTAAGGGTCTAACTTCATTTTTCACTTGTGGATATCCAGTTTTCCCAGCACCATTTATTGAAGCTACCATCTTTTTCCCCATTGAGTGATATTGGCACTCTTGACAAACATCATTTCATCATGTATCTGAGGTCTTATTTCTGGGCTGTCTCTGTTCCATTGGTCTGTGTCTCTCTCTCTCTGCGAATACCATTTTATTTTAATTACTGTAGCTTTATAGCAGTTTGAAATCAGGAAGTGTGAGACCTTCAGCTTTGTTCTTTTTCAAGATTATTTTTTGTTTGTTCACTGTGCCTGGAGATTCCATAGTACTATTCTATGTTATATAAAAGTTTTACATTTTTATGTAAACTCATATACTTTCTTTTATTTCTACCACTGCATCATACCACCGCAAAATACACTTCTCTTGCCCCAACATTTGCAAAATCTTTAACTTTGTATTTTTTATGTTTCCAGGCTTTTTATTTTTTTATGGTTATCTTTGAAATATTTAATTCATCTATGATAGAGTTTGGTGTAAAGAATACAGTGGAGATACACTTTCATTTTTTAAATGGTAAAAAAGTTGTCCTTGTGGAGCAACTCCTGTTTTACCCATTGATTTGAAATGTATGTGAAATATATATTGTATATGAAATGTATTTATGAGGTGGTGTCTATTTCTGTAGTCATTACTCTGTTCCATTGATCTCTATGTTCCTGTACAACTACCTCAGTGTTCTGATTAATTTTGACTTTAATATATGATTAATATGCACGGGCAGGGGAATTTCTGTTTATTCTTACAAGAAATTTTGAATTGTCTAAAATGCTCAATTTAATTTTTAAAAGGCTTTTTATATTTCATTATTACTGCATTTAATTTCTAGATTGATTAAGAATTGGTATCTTTATAATAAGTTTTCCTATCCCTCCTTTTATATAATTAGTTTTTCATGTTCTTAAATGAAGTTTATAATTTTATACATGTGTATTTTGCATGTTTCCTTTTTATTTTACTAGGTTTGGAAATTTTTTTGGTATTATGACTGATTTTTTTGCATTCTCTAAAATTGGATAGTGATAGAATTTGGAAGATTTTTATATTTTTATTTTTCATCTATTTTATTTTATTTTTTTTTAAAAGATTTTATTTATTTATGTGACAGAGAGACAGCCAGCGAGAGAGGGAACACAGCAGGGGAGTGGGAGAGGAAGAAGCAGGCTCACAGCGGAGGAGCCCAATGTGGGACTCGATCCCGCAACGGCGGGATCACACCCTGAGCCGAAGGCACACGCCTAACGACTGTGCTACCCAGGCGTCCCGGAAGATTTTTATATTTTTAGCAACTGGACAGTTCAAGTGAAATCATTAGTTCTGATAATTAAATGTTTTTCTTGTGTTTTAGTTATTTAGAAATAATGAAAACACTGTCTGCTTTTCAGTGTTAAACATTTTATTCCATTTTCTCATCAATTTTGCAACTTGATATATATAAAAGACAGGATTTTCTATTGCTTTACAGTCCTTCCAGAATAAGGTAGATAATAGAGATGATAGTAGATAGCATCCTTGTCTTGGCTTGCCTTTAATGGCTCCACTTTTGAAGGGTTTCACAATAAAATATGATTGGTTTTTTAAAAATCGGGGTTTTTTCCAACACCAATGAAATAGGAAAGATCATTAGAAACTTTTATCAACAGCTTTATGCCAATAAATAAACAAACTGGAAGAGATGGATGCCTTCCTGGAAACCTATAAACTACCAAGATTGAAACAGGAAGAAATTGATTTTTTAAACAGACCGATTAATTATGAAGAAATTGAAGCAGTGATCAAAAACCTTCCCAAAAACAAGAGTCCAGGGCCTGACGGATTCCACGGGGAATTCTACCAAACATTCAAAGAAGAAATAATACCTATTCTCCTGAAGCTGTTTCAAAAAACAGAAGCGGAAGGAAAACTACCAGACTCATTCTATGAGGCCAATATTACCTTAATCCCCAAACCAGGCAAAGACCCCATCAAAAAGAATTACAGACCGATATCCCTGATGAATATGGATGCCAAAATTCTCAACAAGATCCTAACTAATAGGATCCAGCAGTACATGAAAAGGAATATCCATTATGACCAAGTGGGATTCATCCCTGGGATGCAAAAGGGTGGTTCAACATTTGGAAATTGATCAGTGTGTGATAGATCATATCAACAAGAAAAGAGTCAAGAACAATATGATCCTCTCAATTGATGCAGAAAAAGCATTTGACAAAATACAGCATCCTTTCCTGACTAAAACCCTTCAGAGTGTAGGGATAGAGGGTACATTCCTCAATTTCATAAAAACTATCTATGAAATGCCTACTGCAAATATCATTCTCTATGGGGAAAAGCTGGAAGCCTTTCCCTTAAGATGAGGAACATGACAAGGATGCCCACTCTCGCCATTATCATTCAACATAGTACTAGAAGTCCTTGCAACAGCAATCAGGCAACAAAAAGGGATAAAAGGTATCCAGATTGGCAAAGAAGAAGTCAAAATGTCTCTCTTCGCAAATGACAAGATACTCTATATGAAAAACCCAAAGGACTCCACCCCCAAACTACTGGAAGTTATAGAGCAATTCAGTAATGTGGTGGGATACAGAATCAGTGCTCAGAAATCAGTTGCATTTCTATACACGAACAACGAGACTGAAGAAAGAGAAATTAGGGAATCCATCCCATTTACAATAGCACCAAAAATCATATGTTATCTCGGAATTAACTTAACCAGAGACGTAAAGATCTATATTCAAGAAGCTACCAATTACTCTTGAAAGGCATTGAAGACACAAAAAGCTGGAAAAATATTCCATGCTCATGGATCGGAAGAATAAACATAGTTAAAATGTCTATGCTACCCAGAGCAATCTACACTTTTAGTGTCATCCCCATCAAAATACCATGACATTTTTTAAAGAACTGGAACAAATAGCCCTTAAATTTGTGTGGAAACGGAAAAGGCCCCAAATCGCCAAGGAATTGTTGAAAAGGAAAAACAAAGCTGGGGGCATCATGTTGCTGGATTTCAAGCTATACTACAAAGCTGTGATCACAATCACAGCATGGTACTGGCACAAAAACAGACACATAGACCAATGGGACAGAATAGAACCCAGAAATGGACCCTCGGCTCTTTGGGCAACTAATCTTTGACAAAGCAGGAAAAAACATCCAGTGGAAAAAAGCCTTTTCAGTAAATGGTGCTGGGAAAATTGGAGAGCTATATGCAAAAGAATGAAACTTGACCACTCTGTCACACCATACACAAAGATAAACTCCAAATGGATTAAAGACCTCCATGTGAGACAGGAATCCATCAGAATCATAGAGGAGAACACAGGCTGTAACCTCTTAGACATCGGACACAGCAACTTTTTCATGACACGTCTCCAAAGGCAAGAGAAAGAAAAGAAAAAATGAACTTATATGACTTCATCAAGATAAAAAGCTTCTGCATAGCCAAGGAAACAGTCAAGAAAACTAAGAGGCAGCCCATGGAATGGGAGAAGATATTTGCAAATGACACTACAGATAAAAGATTGGTATCCAAGATCTATTTGCAAATGACACTACAGATAAAAGATTGGTATCCAAGATCTACAAAGAACTTCTCAAACTCAGTACATGGGAAACAAATAATCAAATCAAAACAAATGGCTAACAGACACATGAAAAAATGTTCAAAATCATTAGCCGTCAGGGAAATTCAAATCAAAAACACCTTGAGATACCACCTTATGCCAGGTGGGTGGGGGAATAGGTTAGGTTGGTGATGGGTATTAAGGAGGGCACGTATTGCATGGTGCACTGGGTGTTATACGCAAGTGATGACTCATGGAAATTTACATTAAAAACTAGGGGTGTACTATATGGAGACTAACATAAAAAATATTAATAAAAAAAAGAATGGCAAAAATTGACAAGACAGGAAACAACAAATGTTGGAGAAGATGTGGAGAAAGGGCAACCCTCTTACACTGTTGGTGTGAATGCAAGTTGGTAAAGCCACTTTGGAAAACAGTGTGGAGGTCTCTCAAAAAGTTAAAAATAGAACTACCCTATGACCCAGCAATTGCACTACTGGGTATTGACCCCAAAGATACAGATATAGTGAAGAGAAGGGCCATATGCACCCCAACGTTCATAGCAGCATTGTCCACAATTGCTAAATCGTGGGAGGAGCTGAGTTTCCCTTCAACAGACAAATGGATTAAGAAGATGTGCTCCATATATACAATGGAATATTACTCAGCCATTGAAAAGAACGATTTCACAACAGTTGCAGCAGCATGGACGGGACTGGAGGAGATTATGCTAAGTGAAAAAGTCAAGCAGAGAAAGACAATTATATGGTTTCACTCATTTATGGAACATAAGAAGTAGGAAGATCGGTAGGAGAAGAAAGGGAAGAAGAAGGGGGGGTAAACAGAAGGGAGAATTAACCATGGGAGACTGTGGACATTGGGAAACAAACTGAGGGCTTCAGAGGGATTGAGGGTGGGGGATTGGCATAGGCCAGTGATGGGTATTAAGGGCATGTATTGCGTGGTGCACTGGGTGTTATTCGCAAGTAATGAATTATGGAACATTACATCAAAAACAAGGGGGGGCGCCTGGGTGGCTCAGTTTTTGGGCGTCTGCCTTCGGCTCGGGGCGTGGTCCCAGGGTCCTGGGATTGGGCCCCATGTCGGGCTCCTCCGCTGGGGGCCTGCTTCTTCCTCTCCCACTCCGCCTGCTTGTGTTCCCTCCCTCACTGGCTGTCTCTCTCTCTGTCAATAAATGAGTAAAATCTTAAAAAAAAAAAATAGGGATGTATGTATGCTGAGTGACATAATCAAAATTTATTATAAAAAACCAGTGTTTTTTCTTATACAGAATTAGACACTAGGTAATAGTTCTCCGTGTTCTTTTTTGTCTTTTTCCTTTTTTGTACTAAAGTGGAAGATACTCAGAGACAGGGGATATTATCTTGACTCCCTCTCCATGACCTCCCTTTTCTTTTGTAGGTTTTAGGAGCTCAAATAACTTTTTTGTGGATTGAGCATTAATGGGAGATATGTGAAAACTGTTTTGTGTGTATAGAAAATTCTTTTTTGTGTTAAAATAGATTATATAGTTACTTGTATTTTTTAAGTATAATTAACATACAGTGTTATTAGTTTTAGGTGTGTAGCATATTGATCGAAGAGTGCTATAATATTTCTCAGTGCTCACCATAAGTGTAGTCACTGTCTTTCACCATATGTTACTACAGTATTATTGACTATATTCCCTAAACTGTGTTTTCATCACTGTGACTTATTTTCTAACTGAAAGTTTATACCGCTTAATCCCTTTTATTTACTTCACCCATTCCCCAACACACCTCCTTTCTGGCAATCACCATAAGTTTGTTTTCTGTTTATAAGGGTCTGTCCATTCGTTCATTCATTTGTTTATTCCTTTATTTGTTTGGTTTTTGGATTCCACATACAAATGAAATCATATAAATGACATGGACCCCTCAGGGTCCATCCATGTTGTTGAAAATGCCAAGATCTCGTTCTTTTTTATGGCTGGGTAATACTGCATTGTATATTAACATAACCATATGTTCTTTATTCGTTCCCCTATCGATGGGCACTTGGGTTGCTTCCATATCTTGGCTGTTGTAAATAATGCTGTAGTAAACACAGGGTGCACCTATCTTTTTGAGTACATGTTTTATATTCTTTGGGTAAACACCTAGTAGTGGAATTACTGGACCATATGGTAATTATATTTTTGATTTTTGAGGGATCTCCATACTCTTTTCCATAGTGGCTGTACATCCCCGTCAGCAGTATATGAAGGTTCCCTTTTCTTCACACCTTGCCAACACTTGTTATTTCTTCTCTTTGATAATAGCCATTCTAATAGGTATGAGGTAATACCTCATTGTAGCTTTGATTTGCATTTCCCTGATGATTACTGAAGTTGAGCAATTTTTCATCAGTTGGCCTGTTGTCTTCTTTCTTTCTTTGTTTTATAATTTTTTTTATTATATTGTTAGTCACCATACAGTACATCCCTGGTTTTTGATGTAAAGTTCGATGATTCATTAGTTGCATATAACACCCAGTTGCACCATGCTATACGTGCCCTCCTTACTACCCATCACCAGGCTATCCCATTCCCCCACCCCCCTCCCCTCGGAAGCCCACAGTTTGTTTCTCAGAGTCCATAGCCTCTCATGCTTCATTCCCCCTTCTGATTACCCCCCCTTTCTTTATCCCTTTCTTCTCCTACCAATCTTCCTAGTTCTCATGTTCCATAGATAAGAGAAAAAATATGATAATTGTCTTTCTCTGCTTGACCTATTTCACTTAGCATTATCTCCTCCAGTGCCGTCCATGTTGTAGCAAATGTTGAGAACTCGTTCTTTTTGATAGCTGAATAATATTCCATTGTATATATGGACCACAACTTCTTAATCCAATCATTTTTGAAGGGCATCTCGGCTCCTTCCACAATTTAGCTATTGTGGACAAAGCTGCTATGAACATTGGGGTGCATGTGGCCCTTATCTTCACTACGTCTGTATCTTTGGGGTAAATACCCAGTAGTGCAATGGCTGAGTCATAGGGTAGCTCAATTTTTAACTTTCTAAGGGACCTCCACACTGTTTTCCAGAGTGGCTGTACCAACTTGCATTCCCACCAACAATGTAGGAGGGATCCCCTTTCTCCACATCCTCTCCAACAATTGTTGTTTCTTGCCTTGTCTATTTTTGCCATTCTAACTGGCGTAAGGTGGTATCTCAGTGTGGTTTTGATTTGAATTTCCCTGATGGCTAATGATTTTGAACATTTTTTCATGTGTCTGTTAGCCATTTGTATGTCTTCATTGGAAAAGTGTCTGTTCATATCTTCTGCCCATTTTATGATTTGTTTGTTTCTTGTGTATTGAGTTTGTGACGTTCTTTATGGATCTTGGATAAGAGTCTTTTATCTGTAGTGTCACTTGCAAATATATTCTCCCATTCCGCGGGCTGCCTCTTAGTTTTTTAAACAGTTTCCTTGGCTGTACAGAAGTTTTTTATCTTGATGAAGTCTCACAAGTTCATTTTTTCTTTTGTTTCTCTTGCCTTTGGAGATGTGTCATAAAAAAGGTTGCTTTGGCCGATGTCGTAGAGGTTGCTGCCTATGCTCTCCTCTAGGATTTTGATGGATTCCTGTCTCACATTGAGGTCTTTCATCCATTTGGAGTTTATCTTTGTGTATGGTGTGAGAGAGTGGTCAAGTTTCATTCTTTTGCATGTAGCTGTCCAATTTTCCCAGCACCATTTATTGAAGAGACTGTCTTTTTTCCACCAGATGTTTTTTCCTGCTTATCAATGATTAGTTGCCCAAAGAGCCGAGAGTCCATTTCTGGGTTCTCTATTCTGTTCCACTGGTCTATGGGTCTGTTTTTGTGTCAGTACCATGCTGTCTTTGTGATCACAGCTTTGTAGTATAGCTTGAAATCCGGCATTGTGATTCCCCCAGCTTTGTTTTTCCTTTTCAACAGTTCCTTGGGGATTCGGGGCCTTTTCTGGTTCCATGCAAATTTAAGGACTATTTGTTCAAGTTCATTGAAATATGTCATGTATTTTGATCGGGAGAGCATTGAAAGTGTAGATTGCTCTGGGTAGCATGGACATTTTAACTATGTTGATTCTTCCGAACCATGAGCATGGAATATTTTTCCATCTTTTTGCGTCTTCTTCAATGTCTTTCAAGAGTGATTTGTAGGGGAGGTTAAGATGGCGGAGGAGTAGGGGACACCTTTTTCAGCCGGTCCCCTGAGTTGAGCTGGATA
>NC_048221.1:58928535-58952739 GCF_002007445.2 Ailuropoda melanoleuca | reverse complement strand
TCATTGTTCGTGTATAGAAGTGCAACTGATTTCTGAGCATTGATTTTGTATCCCACCACATTACTGAATTGTTCTATAACTTCTAATACTTCGGGAGTGGATTCTTTTGGGTTTTCCAAATAAAGTATCATGTCATCTGCGAAGAGAGACATTTTGACTTCTTCTTTGCCAATCCGGATACCTTTTATCCCTTTTTGTTGTCTGATTGCTGTTGCAAGGACTTCTAGTACTGTTGAATAATAATGGCGAGAGTGGGCATCCTTGTCGTGTTCTGATCTTAAGGGAAAGGCTTCCAGCTTTTCCCCATTGAGAATTATATTTGCGGTAGGCTTTTCATAGATGGTTTTTATGAGATTGAGGAATGTTCCCTCTCTCCCTACACTATGAAGGGTTTTAATCAGGAAAGGGTTCTGTATTTTGTCAAGTGCTTTTTCTGCATCTACTGAGAGAATCATATGATTTTTGGCTTTTTCCTTCTCTATAAAATCTGTGACACTGATAGACTTGCGAATGTTGAACCACCCTTGCATCCCAGGGATGAATCCCACTTGGTCATGATATATAATCCTTTTAATTTACTGTTGGATTCTATTAGCCAGGTTCTTGTTGAGAATTTTAGTGTCCATATTCATGAGGGAAATTGGTCTGTAAATCTCCTTTTTGATGGGGTCTTTGCCTGCTTTGGGGATCAAGGTAATATTGGCCTCATAGAATGAGTTTGGTAGCTTTCCTTCTGTTTCTATTTTTTGAGATAGCTTTAGGAGAATAGGTATTATTTCTTCTTTGAATGTTTGATAGAATTCCCCGGGAAAACCATCCGGTCCTGGTGTTTTGTATTTTGGAAGATTTTTAATCACTGTTTCAATCTCTTCATAATTAATTGGCCTGTTTAAAAAATCAATTTCTTCCTGTTTCAGTCCTGGAAGTTTATAGGTTTTCAGGAAGGCCTCCGTCTCTTCCAGATTGCTTAATTTATTGGCATAAAGCTGTTGATAAAAGTCTCTAATAATCCTTCCAGTTTCGTTGGTGTTGGTTGTGATCTCTCCCTTTTCACTCATAATTTTATTAATTTGGGTCCTTTCTCTATTCTTTTGGATAAGTCTTGCCAGCAGTTTGTCAATTTTATTTACTCTTTCAAAGAACCAGCTTCTAGTTCTGTTGATCTGCTCTACTGTGCTCCTAGTTTCTAATTCATTGATTTCTGCTCTGATTTTGGTCAACTGCTTCCTCTTGCATGGATTAGGCCTGTTCCTCTGTTGCTGTTCCAGCTTCTTGAAGTGAGAATATAAAAACTGCATTTTAGATTTTTCTATTCTTTTGAGTGAGGCTTGGATGGCTATATATTTTCCCCTTAGGACTGCCTTTGCAGTATCCCATAGGTTTTGGACCATTGTGTTTTCATTCTCATTGGTCTCCATAAGTTGTTTAAATTGATTTTTGATTTCCCGGTTTATCGAATCATTCTTGAGCAGGATGGTTCTTAGTCT
Source organism: Ailuropoda melanoleuca (assembly GCF_002007445.2). Classification (NCBI taxonomy): domain Eukaryota; kingdom Metazoa; phylum Chordata; class Mammalia; order Carnivora; family Ursidae; genus Ailuropoda; species Ailuropoda melanoleuca. Next base: position 58,951,252 of record NC_048221.1, on the reverse strand, counting down.
CCAAGTGTTTGAGTTTCTTCCAAATTTTTCCTTGTGATTGAGTTCCAATTTCAAAGCGTTGTGGTTTGAGAATATGCAGGGAATAATTTCAATCTTTTGGTATCGGTTGAGACCTGTTTTGTGACCCAGAACATGGTCTATTCTTGAGAATGTTCCATGTGCATTAGAATAGAAGGAGTATTCTTTTGTTCTGGAGTGTAGTNTTAGAATAGAAAGAGTATTCTTTTGTTCTGGAGTGTAGTGTTCTATATATATCTATGAGGTCGAACTCGTCAGTATGGCATTCAAAGCCCTTGTTTCTTTTTCGATTTTCTGCCTGGGTGCTCTATTTCTGATAGTGGAGTGTTGAGGTCCCCTACTATTAACATATTTTTATCTATATGTCTCTTAATCTGGTTAAGAGTTGGCTTGTGTATCTTGCCTCTCCCCTGTTGGGGGCATATATATTTATAATTGTCATAACCACTTGTTGGATACATCCTTTAAGAATAATATAGTGCCCTTCTGTGTCTCTTACTATAGTCTTTAGTTTAGAATCCAATCTGTCTGATATGAGAATTGCTACCCCAGCTTTCTTTTGAGGTCCATTGGCATGAAAGATGGTTTTCCATCCCTTTACTTTCAGTCTGGATGTATCTTTAGGTTTAAAATGAGTCTCTTGTAGACAGCAAATGGATGGGTCATGTCTTTTTATCCATTCTGCAACTCTGTGGCATTTTATGGGAGCATTTAGGCCATTTACATTGAGAATGATTATTTAGATATGATTTTAATGATGCCATGTTGCCTTTAAAGTCTTTCTTCCTATAGATTGTGACTTTCAGTTCTGTATCACTCTTGGGGCCTTTTTACTTTTATAGAACCCCACCTTAATATCTCCTGTAGGGCTCGTTTCGTGGTTACAGAATGGTCAGTGACTGGCGATTCTGGAAGGTCTTTATTTCTCCATCAATTCTGAATGACAGCCTTGCTGGATAAAGGATCCTTGTGCATGTTTTTCTCTGAAAGAGCTTTAAAAATGCCCCCCCAACCCTTTCTCTCATTCCAGGTCTGTGTAGACTGGTCTGACGTAATTCTGATACTTTTGCCTTGGTATGTGAGAAATTTCTTTGGCCTGGCCACTTTCAATACTGTATCCTTGGATCTAATATTTGCGAATTACACTATGATGTGACATGGCGTAGGTTTGTCGTGGTTGAGCTTGGGAGGGGTCCTCTCTGCGTCTTGGACACGAAAGCTTGTTTCCTTTGCTACATTAGGGAAGTTTTCAGCTGCAATTTGTTCAAATATCTCTTCTAAACCTCTGTTTTTCTCCACCCCCTCGGGCATGCTGACGATTCTGACATTGGAACGTTTCATTGAGTCAGTAATCTCCCATAACCTACATTCATGAGCATGGATTTTTTTTGAGTCCAGATTCTATTTTAGCTTCCTCTTCTACTAACCCATCCTCCAGTTCGCTGATACGTTCTTCTGCCTCATTCATCATGGCCATCATAGCCTCTAGTTTTGACTGCATTTGGCTCATAGAAGTTTTAATTTCTGCCAGGTTCGCTCTCATTGCCGCCCTTAGAGATTCTATATTCTCATTAACATTTTCGTTAATACTTTTTTCTAGTCTACAAATCGTCTTGACCGTTGTTACTCTGAACTCCATTTCTGATAATTTGGTTATAACCATATCCATTAGTTCTGTGGCAGAGGCCACAGACTCATTGTCTTTTCTTTGCTGGGCGGGATTTCTCCTTCTCATCATTTTGATGAGGAGAGGTTGCGGGGTTGTCCAGAGCCCAAATTATAGACCAGGACCCAGGATGTGTGCACTTGTTTTATGGGGACCGTAGGGATGTGGGCTTCTTGATTTTTCAGCGTGCCTTCTGGAGGCGGGGCCTGCCGCACCGATACTCAGGCAACCCTGTTTGGGTAGAGTCTCCCTGTCCCGTGGGAGGGGGGATGGGGACGGGCACACTGTGAGCCTGTATTTCCAGGCTTTTGTTCTCTGGCGGCTTTCCCTGGCAGTTTGCTGTGCCTCTTCTGAGAGTCAGAGCAGCAGTAGCCGAATTTCAGCCTTTGTCCCAGAACAGAGGGATCGCAGACCGTTCTCCACTGATGTTCTGGCCACTTTAACTCTATTTCTGTTGGTGCAGCTCAACCCTGCATCGTCCCGAGATGTGCTCCCCGCACCCTGCATCCCAGCCCTCACTTCCAGGGCCGGTGCTTCTCTGTCCTTTTTGTGTCTAACACCGCCAGCCGCCAGCCGCCCCCGTGTGCTCCAGAGCTTTCTCTAAGTGTGGCTCGCAGGCGCTCTAAAGCTCTGGCCCTCAGACTGGTCACGCGCGTTCCCCGGCTCACGGTCTCAGTTTGCTCTCTCGTGCGTTCCGGTCCACACTTCCGCCCGCTCCCCAGTGCAGGTGGCTACCGCTTTCCGTCCCCGGAACGCGGCGGCTCCCTCCTCTTCCGTTTATCTTCCGATATCTGTGCGTGGTTTCACGGCTTCCCGCATCGTACCTCAATACTCAGCACTGGAAATGTTCATTTGTAGAGGTCCAGATGTATCTTCCTGCGTCTCAGGCTGATTCCGCGGGTGTTCAGGATGGTCTGGTACCTATCCAGCTCGACTTGGGACCAGCTGAAAAAGGGGTCCCCTACTCCTCTGCCATCTTAACTCCTCCCCTCCCCATTCTTAAGCAGGATTGTTCTTAGGTTCCAAGTGTTTTGAGTTTCTTCCAAATTTTTCTTTGTGATTGAGTTCCAGTTTCAAAGCATTGTGGTCTGATTAAATGCAGGGAATAATTTCCATCTTTTGGTATCGGTTGAGACCTGTTTTGTGACCCAGTATATGGTCTATTCTAGAGAAAGTTCCATGTGTATTCGAAAAGAATGAGTATGCTGTTGTTCTAGGGTGTAGTGTTCTGTATTTATCTGTGAGGTCCATCTGGTTCCTGTGTGTCATTCAAAGCTCTCGTTTCTTTGTTGATTTTTTGCTTAGGTGATCTGTCTATTGCTGAGAGTGGAGTCTTGAGGTCCCCTACTATTAATGTATTATTATCTTTATGTCTCTTTATTCTGATTAAGAGTTGGCTTGTGTAATTAGCTGGTCCCCTGTTGGGTCATAGATATTTATAATTGTAGATCCTCTTAGGTGGATACACCCTTCAAAAATAATATAGTATCCTTCTGTATCTCTAACTACAGTCTTCAGCTTATAATCTACTTTGTCTGATATGAGAATTGCTACCCCAGCTTTCTTTTGAGGTCCATTGCCATGATAAATGGTTCTCCATCCCTTGACTTTCAGTCTGGATGTATCTTTAGGTTCAAAATGAGTCTCTTTTGGACAGCATATGGATGGGTCATGACTTTTTATCCAATCTGCAACCCTTTGTCGTTTTATGGTAACATTTAAGCCATTCACATTGAGAGTGATTATTGAGAGAGATGATTTTAATGATGTCATGTTGCCTGTGAAGTCTTTGTTTCTATAAGACTGTAAATTTCTGTTCTGTATCACTTTTGGAGTCCTTTTTTCTTTTATAGAACCTCCTTAATATTTCTTGTAGGGCTGGTTTGGAGGTCACATATTCTTTCAGTTCCTGCGCGTCTTGGAAGCTGCTTGTCTCTCCATCCATTCTGAATGACAGCCTTGCTGTGTAAAGGATTCTTGGCTGCATGTTCTTCTCACTTAGTGCTCTGAATATGTCTTGCCAGCTTTTTCTGGCTTGCCAGATCTCTGTAGACAGGTCTGATATTATTCTGATTCCTCCCCTCTTTAGAGGAGGATTCTCTCCCCCTCTGGCAACTTTCAAGATTTTATCCTTGGATCTAAGATTTGCGAATTGTACTGTGATGTGACCTGGTGTTGGTCTGTTTTCATTGATCTTGGCAGGGGTCTTCTCTCCCTCTTGGACATGAATGCTTGTTTCCTTCACCAGATTAGGGACGTTCTCAGGTACAGTTTGTTCAAATATCTCTTCTTGACCTCTCTCTTTCAGTACCTTCTCGGGGATATTGATTCTTCTGACACTGGAACGTTTCATTGAGTCAGTAATCTCCTGTAGTTTTATTTCTTGTTAGTGGAGTTTCTTAAGCCATGTTGGCTCTTTTTCTTTTTTTTTATGATTTTATTTATTTGTTCGACAGAGAGCGAGAGACAGCCATCGAGAGAGGGAACACAAGCAGGGGGAGTGGGAGAGGAAGAAGCAGGCTCCCAGTGGAGCAGGGAGCCTGATGTGGGGCTCAATCCCAGGACTCTGGGATCATGCCCTGAGCCAAAGGCAGACACTTAACAACTGAGCCACCCAGGCTCCCCCATGATGGCTGTTTTTCCTTCTTTTCTGTCATCTCATCCTTCAACTCACTAATTTGTTCTTGTGCCTCGTTTACCCTGGCCCTCAGAGCATCCAGTTTAGACTGCATTAGATTCATGGCATTCTTACTTTCTGCCAAATTTGCTCTCATTTCTGCCTTTAGAGATTCTATATTTTCATTAATATTTTTTTCAAGCCTACACATCATCTTGACCGTTGTTACTCTGATATCCATTTCCTACAATTTGGTTATATCCTTATCCATTATTTCTGTTGCAGAGGCCACAGTCTCTGTTTTATTCCTTTGTTGCGGGTTCCTCCTCCTTATTCTGATGAGGTGTGCTTGCCGCAATGTATAGATCCCGCATTATTGACCAGGACCCAAGCAAGATGCACCTGTTTTATAGGGACCTTAGGGTTGTGGGCTTCTTGTTTTTTCAGCCTGCTTTCTGGGAGAGGGGCCTACCGAGCTGATATTCAGGCAACCCTGTTTGGGTAGAGTTGCCCTGTCCCCTGTGGAGGGGGAGGATGGGCACAGTGAGAACTGGTTTTTCTGGGCTTTTGTTCTCTGGAGGCTTTCCCACACAGCTTTCTGTGACTCTTTAGAGGGTCAGAGAAGCAGTGACCGTATCCAGGTCTCTGTCTCAGAACAGAGAGATCTCAGTCTGCTCTTCACTGAGCTCTCCTGGCCACTCTAACTCCGTTTCTGTCAGTGCTGCTAAAATCCCGCAGTGTCCCGGGTTGTGCTCCCCACAGCCAATCTCCCAGTCCTCGCTCCCAGTGCCAGCTCATCTCTGCCCTTTTTGCTTCTAACACTGCCAGCTGCCCCTGTTCCCGCATGCGCTACCGATCTCCCGTTTTCAGTCTGGTTCGAGTGCGTGCTCCCGAGCTTCCTGTTTCAGTGTGGTTTCCCTGCAGGTACCGGTTCGTGCGTCTGGCCTGCTCCCCAGCGCAGGAGGCTTCTGCTTCCTGGCACCCGTGTGCAGTAAAGTTGCAGGTGGCTCCCTCCCTCTTCCATTTTTCTTCCAGTATCTACACGCAGACTCTTGGCTCCCGTCTTCTTATCTTGATAGCCAGCACCGGAGATGTTCATTTGTCGAGATCCAGATGTATTTTCTTACGTCTCAGGCTGATTTCGTCCGTGTTCAGGATGGTCTGGTAGATATCCAGCTCGATTCAGGAGACTAGCTGAGAAAGGGTCCCCTACTCCTCCACCATCTTTTTTCCTCCCTCAGTGCCGTTGGTATTTTGATATGGATTGCACTGAATGTTAGATTGCTTTGGGTAATATGGACATTTTAACAATATTTAATTTTAACAGTAAATAAGCACAGAATATCTTTCCATTTGTTTGGGTAGTCTTTAGTTTCTTCCATCATTGTTTTATAGTTTTCAGAGTACAGGTCTTTAACCTCCTTGGTTAAGTTTATTCCTAGGTATTTTCTTTTTGGTGCAATTATAAATTAGATTATTTTCTTCATCTGTCTTTCCACTTCTTCATTATTAGTTTATAGAAATGCAACCGATTTCTGCATATTAATTTTGTATCCTGCAACTTTACTGAATTCATTTATCAGTTGTAATAGGTTTTGATGGAACCTTTAGTGACAGTTTAACTTCTTCCTGACCAATTTTGATGCCTTTTATTTCTTGTTTGATTGTTGCAAGTAGCATTTCTAGTACTATGTTGAATAAAAGTGGTGAGAGTGGACATCCTTTTCTTGTTCCTGATCTTAAAGGAAGAGTTTTAAGTTTTTCACCTTGACCGTGTTAGCTTTGCATTTGTCATATATTGCCTTTATTATGTTGAAGCATGTTCCTATAAACCCACTTTGTTGAAAGGTTTTATCATGAATGTGTGTCATATTTTGTCAAATGCCTTTTTTGAGCCTGTGGAGACAATCATGTGGTTTTATCCTTTCTCTTGTTAGTGTGGTGTATCATATTGATTGGTTTGCATTTATTGAACCACTTTTGCATGCCTGGAATAAATCCTACTTAATTGTGGTGAATGATTTTTCTAATGAATTGCTGATTTTGGTTTGCTAGTATTTTATTGAGGATATTTGCATCTATGTTCATGAAAGATACTGGCCTGTAGTTCTCTTTTTGTGTTGTGTTTTTGTCCAGTTTTCGTGTCAGGATAATGCTGGTCTTGTGGAATGAAGTTTTTTGATCGTTTTGTTTTGTTTTGTTTTATTTTTTTAATAGTTTGAGAAGAATAGGTATTAACTTTTTTAAATGTTTGGTAGAATTTGCCTGTGAAACCATCTGGTCCTGGACTTTTGTTTGTTGGAAGTTTTTTGATTACTGATTCAGTTTTATTACTTGTAATTGGTCTTTTCAAATTTCCTATTCCTTCCTGATTCAGTTCTGGAAAGTTATATATTTCTGGGAATTTATCCATTTCTTGTAGATTGATTTGTTGGCATATATTTTTTCATAATATTCTCTTATAATCCTTTGTATTTCTTTCATGTTGGTTTTATTTCTACTCTTCTGTTGAGTTCTCTGTTTTTCTTAATGAGTCTGGCTAAAGGTTTATCAATTCTGTTTATTTTTTCAAAAAACCAGCTCTTGGTTTCATTGATCTTTTTATTATTTTTAAGTCTATTTTGTTTATTTTTGCTCTTTATTATTTCCTCCCTTCTACTAGCTTTGGGCTTTATTTTTTTTTCTAGCTCTTTTATGTCTTAAGTTGTTTATTGGAGATTTTTTTTCTTGTTGGGTTTTGAGGTAGTATTAACTTCCACTTAGAACAATTTTTGCTGCATTCTAACGATTTTTGGCTGTTGTGTTTTCATTTTCATTTTTCTCCATGTATTTTTTATTTCCTCTTTGATTTCTTGGTTCAGTCACTCATTGTTTATTTGCATGTTGTTTTGCCTGCATGTTTTTGTGTTCCTTCCAAATTTTTTCTTGTAATTAATTTCTAGTTTCCTACCATTGTGGTTAGAAAAGATGCTTGGTATAATTTCAGCCTTCTTAAATTTATTGAGACTTGTTTTGTGACCCAACATGTGATCTGCCCTGGAGATAGTTACATGTGCACTTGAAAATAATATATATTCTGCTGTTTTTGAATGGAATGTTATCTGTCTGTATATATTAGGTCCATCTGGTCTAACGTGTCATTCAATGCCACTGTTTCCTTGTTGATTTTCTTTGTGGTCGATCTGTCCATTTTCTAAGTTGGTTGTTAAAGTTTCCCACTATTTTATTTCTGTCGATTTCTCCCTTCATGTCTGTTAATAATTGCTTCCTCTCTTTGTTTGCTCCTATGGTAGGTATATTGATAATATACAATTTTATATCTTCCTTATTGGATTGTTCCTTTTATCATTATGTAGTACCCTTCTTTGCCTCTTGTAACGATCTTTGTTTTAATGTCTATTTTGTTTGATATAAGTATTGCTACTCCAGCTTTTCTTTCTCTTCTATTTGCGTGATTTCTCTAGCCCTTCACTTTCAGTCTATATGTATTTTTAGGTTTGAAGTGAGTCTCTCGTAGGCATCGTATAGATAAGTCTTGTTTTTTTTATCCATTCAGACACCCTCTGTCTTTTTATTGGAGCATTGAGTTCATTTACATTTAAAGGAATTACTGATAGGTTTGTACTTAATTTGATATTTTTAAAATTGTTTTCTGGTTGTTTTTGTAGTTCTTTTCCTTTTTTCTTCTCTTGCTCTCTTCTATGTGACTTGATGGCTTTCTTTAGTATTATGCTGGGATTCCTTTCTCTTTATTTTTTTGTCTATTACAGGTTTATGATATGTGGTTATGGTTAGGTTCATATATAACATCTTAGGTATATAGTAGTCTATATTAAGTTGGTGGTTGGTTAAGTTCGAACACATTCTGAAAGCACTAAATTTTTATCTCCCTTCCACGTTCTATGTATATGATGTCATATTTTACATCTTTCTATTTTGTGTATCCTCTCATTGATTTTTGTAGATATAATTGATTTTACTACTTTTGTTTTTTAACTTCCATATGGGCTTTACAGGTGACTAATTTACTATCTTTACTAAATGTTTGCTGTTATCTGTGAAATTTTTTACTTTCATAATTTACTTCTTGTTATGGCCTTTTCTTTCCACTTGAAGAATTCCTTTCAGTATTTCTTGTAAGGCTGATTTCATGGTGATGAACTCCTTTAACTTTTGTTTGCCTTGGAAACTCTTTATCTTTCCCTGAGTATTCTTGATTGCAGGTTTTTCCCCTTTCAGTGCTTCGAATATAGCATGCCACTCCTCTGGCCTACAAGGTTTCTGCTGAAAAATCCACTGAAAGACTTATAGGGCTTCCCTTGTATGTAACTGTTTTCTCTTGCTACTTTTGAAAGATTTCTCTTTATCATCACATTTTGCCATTTTACTGTGTGTCTTGGTGTGATCTTTTTGGCTTAATCTTGATAGGGACTCTCCTTGCTTCCTGGATTTGGATGTCTGTTTTCTTCCCCAGATTTGAGAAGTTATCAGCTATTATTTCTTCAAATAAGTTTTCTGCCCCCTTCTCTCTCTCTTCTCCTTCTGGGAACCATATAATGCAAATATTAATATGCTTGATGTCACTGGTTTTCTTAACCTCCTCTCATTTATTATTATTATTGTTATTGTTATTATTATTACTACTATTTGCTGTTCAGTCTGGTTGCTTTTCATTACTCTTTTAGATTGCTGATCCGTTTTTCTGCCTACTGTAACCTACTACTGATTACCTCTCATATATTTTTTATTTCAGTTATTGAATTCTTCATCTCTTACTGTTTTGTTTTGTTTTTTTATCTTCTGTGTATTTTTCGAAGTTCTCACTGAATTCATACACTCTTTTCTCAAGTTCAGTGAGTATCTTTCTGGTCATTACTTTGAATTCTTTATCAGGCATATTATTTATCTCTTTCCCTTTGCTCTCTTGCTGTGGTTTTGTCCTGTTCTTTCTTTCTTTCTTTTTTTTAATGTCTTTTTATTATATTATGTTAGTCACCATACAGTACATCCCTGGTTTCTGATGCAAAGTTCGATGATTCATTAGTTGCGTATAACACCCAGTGCACCATGCAATACGTGCCCTCCTTACTACCCATCACCAGTCTGTCCCATTCCCCCACCCCCCTCCCCTCTGAAGCCCTCAGTTTGTTTCCCAGAGTCCATAGTCTCTCATGCTTCATTCCCCCTTCTGATTACCTCCCCTTTCTTTATCCCTTTCTTAGTCCTGTTCTTTCAGTTGGGACATATTTCTTTGTCTCCTCAAAAAAACTCTCTGTGTTTTTTCTATGTATTGGGTAGGTCAGCAGTGTCATTTCATTTTGAATGGTGTAGAAGAGGTCCTATGGTGCCCTGTAGCACCATGCACCTGGTCACAGAACCAGGTACTCCAGAAGCGTCTCCTCTGTGGGCTGCTTGTGCCCTCCTGTTTTGTCTGAGCCTTCAGCCCATTTGGCTGCAGTGATCCTGCTTTGCTTGCTGTTGGCATACTGGGCAGGATTTGGTTTTTGTGCCATTCAGGGGCTTGTCTGAGGCTGCCGTGGGTTCGTAGGTGGGTGGTGCCAGCAGTCAGGCTAGCTGTCTACAGTTAGCCTCTCAGCTGCACTTGCAGGGCACTGAGCAGCATTACTTTCTCCCAGCAGGGCCAACTAAGAGGCTTTTCTTGGTGTGTGGAGCTGGCAGTCGGACTAGATTCTGCACTTAGCCTCTCTACCGTAGGTGCCATTTTACCCAGTGTCAGGGCTTTCTCTCTGTGCAGCCAGCTTAAAGACTCAGCTGCTGGAACTGTGGGCGAGCTGGTTTGTGGGGTTATCTCTCCTCCCTAGGGCAAGAATCATTTTGGAGTGGTTCCCATCCCTGCTGGGGCTGCTTGCAGGGTGTGGGGCTGGAGCAGGTTTGGATGGATGCCAGATGAGGTGGGTATATTGGATGGGGCAGGTTTGTAGGGGATCACTGGGCTGGCATGAGGCATGTAATATTAGCAAGATAGATGGAGAGTTTTAGCCCTGGCTCCCGCAAGTGTCTGGCTATCTCGTCTGGGGGATGGAAGAGGAATGGTGCTTCCTGGCACTTTTGCTCTTGGGGGAATCTGAAGATCCCTGCCTCTCCACTACACCTTCTTAGATAAGTAAATAAATCTTCTTTACATAAACCCCAGGTGTTTTTTAAACTGCTGCTTCTGTGCTGTGTCTTGGGGCTGGAATTATTTATTATGCTGGCTCTTTAAGGGTGGGGACTCAGTTTTCTATTGCCCTCTGGCTCTCCCAGAGTTAAACCTGCTGATTTTTAAAATACCCGGAGTTAAGCCTGGCTGATTTTGAACTCCCAAAGTTCAGCCCCACTGGTTTTCAAAGCCACATGTTACAGGACTCCTCTCTCCATTCTTCCAGTGCGAGTCCCCAGTGCCTGGGGTGCCTGCTGTGGAGTCTGATCCTCTCACTTTTCTGTGCTTGTAATGTCCCTCCCATTTGTGGTTAGTCTTACCCGGGTTTTGTTTTCCGGCCACATCCCTGCCCCTCCTACCCTTTTCGAAGTCACCTCTTCTGTACAGTTAACTGTTGAAGGTCTGTTCTTCCAGTCTTCAGGCTGTTTGCATAGTGAGTTGCAAAGATGTAGCTGTTACTTTGATGTGGGTGGGACAAGGTGAGCTCGGGATGTTCCTATTCCACTGTCTTCCTTTGGATCACCTACTTATTCCTAGTTTAAAAATCCTTCCACATATATTTTTTCATATAAACTTCACAGCAATTGTTGTTAGATGATCAGTGCAGCTATTATGCCAGTTTTATGAGCAGTATTAAGAGAGTTTTGAGATTTTATTATTTTACATGTCTGTGAAGGAAATGGCAGATTTGGAATTTAGTGCATGTACTTTTTACTGTCTTGTCTCTAATAATCCGTGATGAAAAACAAAATTGAAATAAATCTCCATAAAGGTTATAAGCATCAATACAGTTTTCCATGAGTAGTTAGCTACTCATCCTCTGTTGCCTTTGTCAATCAGAATTTTCTTTAAAGTTTTTTTAAAGATAAAATTCGTTATCCACTAAGATATTAAAATTCAAGTTTCAATGATATACAAAAGTCTATTCTAGACTGCACAGTTAAAATAGTAATAGAGTATGAAAAGATTGCTTAAAATAGCTTTGAAGGGGTGCCTGGGTGGCTCAGTCATTTAAGTGTCTGCCTTTGGCTCAGGTTGTGATCCCGGAGCCCTGAGATCTAGCCCCATGTCGGGCTTCCTGCTCCCTGGGAAGTCTGCTTCTCCCTGTCCCGCTGCTCCCCTCCCCCCACTTGTGTGCGTGCATTCTCTCTCTCTCACTCTCTCTCTAATAAATAAAATATTTTAAAAATATATAAATAAAAATAGCTCTGAAACTTATATGGTAGCTAAGATTGTCATAAGTACAAGTCCCTAAGAAAGCCATATCTCTCCATCTGTATCTGTCCATTCATCCATCCATCCATTAGAGGATCATCTGTTTTATCTTTTACTTTACCTCACAAATATCTATTAAATTCCTGTTATCCTTAGTATAGGATAAATGTGGATATTTTTTCATGTTGAAAGGCTGAAGGTTGGCATGCAAAAAAATTATTACAGGAATTACTGAGCTTTCTTTAGGACTAACACATTTGGTATCAATGGATTTCCTGTCAGGTCTTTCATTACCATGTGTTTTCTGTGCACTAGCTATTATTTCTACATAGATCTTGAATGCTTAATTGACTGTTTTGTGTATTTAAAAATAACTGCTTATAACATCTTGATTCTATGCTTTCGGTTTTTTTTTTAATTTTATTTATTTATTCATGAGAGACAGAGAGGCAGAGCCAGAGGAAGAAGCAGGCTCCCCACTCCACAGGGAGCCCGATGCAGGACTTGATCCCAGGACTCTGGGATCATGACCTGAGCCGAAGGCAGACTCCCAACCTATCAAGCCTCCCAGGCGCCCCTTAATTCTATGCTTTTAAAGTTCATTGATTTTTTGGGAAGCTGTTAGAGACCCAAAGTGAAGCTTTAAGTATTGTTTCCCTGTGTGTATTGATTCTAGAAGAAAAGCAACCTAGAATTTCTAGCCTATTAAAATACCAAATTTGAAGTAATAATTTCTGTTATAAATATTTGGAATGCAACAATCAGTAAAAAATTGTGGAGGTTTAGGGGTCTTACTAAAATATTTAATAACTGGTCCATATAGATTTCCACAGGTGGCCCCCAAATATATATATATATTTTTAAAGATTTTATTTATTTATTTGACAGAGATAGAGACAGCCAGCGAGAGAGGGAACACAAGCAGGGGGAGTGGGAGAGGAAGAAGCAGGCTCATAGCAGAGGAGCCTGATGTGGGGCTCGATCCCATAACGCCGGGATCACGCCCTGAGCCGAAGGCAGACGCTTAACCGCTGTGCCACCCAGGCGCCCCCCCAAATATTTTAATATTTAGTTCAGGTTAGAATCTAACAAGGCTCTATGGAAATCTATCCATAGAACCCTCCATTCAACAATTGCAGAATATACATTCCTCTCAAGTGCACCTGGAATGTTCTCCAGCCTAGCCTATATGCCAGGCCATAAAACAAACCTTAATAAATTATAAAAAGTATGTTTTCTGACCACACTGGAATGAAAATTAGAAATCAGTAACAATGAAATCTGAGAAAATCACAAATATATGGAAATTAAATAATATATGCCTAAATAAACAACTGGGCAATGAAGTAATCACAAGGGAAATTAGAAAGCAAGATAAAAGAAAAGAAAACACATGTACCAGAATGCGTGGGATACAGCTAGAATAATACTTAGAGGGAAATGTGTAGCTGCATATGCCTACCTTAGAAAAGATGAACTGAATTCTCAGTAATTTAACGTTCTACCAGAAGACACTGGAATAGTGTCCTAAAGCCAGCAGGAAAGAAGTGCTAAGGAGTAGAGCAGAAGTTAGTGAAATAAAGAGCAGAAAACCAGTAGAGGAAATCAGCAGAACTGAAAGTTGGTTCTTTGCAAAGCTTCCCAAACTTGACAAACCTTTAGCTAGATTGGCCAAGTGAAGAGAGACCAAACCAAGATTACTAAAATTGGGAATAAAAGTGGAGACAGTATCAGCCTGTAAAAAGGTTTATAAGGAAATACTGTGATTAATTATAGGCTAATAAAATAGATAAGTGACAAATTCCCAGAGAGACAGAAACCATCAAAAATGACTGAAGAAGAAATAGGAAAGTTAAATTGATCCGTAACAAGTTAGAAGATTAATCAAAAGACTACCTACAAAGAAAAGGCCTTCTTGGTGAAATGGCTTCACTGGTGAATCAGACATTTAAAAAATTAACAAAAATTCTTCACAAACTCTTCTCAAAAGTAGAGAAGGGTCCTACACTTACCGATTCTTTTTATGAGGCCGGTATTACCATGATAACAAAACCAGGCAAATATATCACAAGAACACTAGAAACCAATCTCTTTTGATTACTGACACAAAAATCCTCAATCCAATACAAGCAAATTGAATCCAGCCACATATAAAAAGAATTATATACCATAACAGAAAGTGTATTTTATCCCAGGAATGTGAGGTTGACTTAACCTCCAGAAATCAACTCATGTAATACATGATGTCAGTAGAATAAAGACAAAAATCACATGATTTTCTCAGTAGATACAGAAAAAGCATTTGACAATCCAGCATACCTTTGTGATAAAAGGAGTGAAATGCTAGAGATAAAAGAGAACTTCCTTAACCTGATAAAGCATATCTACAAAACCTCCACAGCTAACATCATACTTAATGATGAAAAACTGTATGCTTTCTCTCTAAAATTAGGAATAAGACTTACTTTCACCTCTTCTATTCAACATTGTGCTGGAGATTATAGCCAGGGCAGTTAGTCAAGAAAATGAAATAAAGGCATGCAGAGTAGGAAGAAAGTAAAACTATTTGCAGATGACATGATCTTGTTTATACAAAAACCTAAGGATTCACTAAAAAACTACCCAAACTAATACACTAATTAAGGTTAGAGGATACAAGTTCAGTATTCAAAAAATCAATTGTGTATTTATACACTAGCAATGAACAATTTGAAAATGAATTTAAGAAAATAATTCCATTTTCAGTGACACCAAAAAGAATAAAATACTTAGGAGTCAGGTTTTCAAAAGAAGTGTGAAGCTCATGCTCTGAAAACTAAAATATTGGTGAAAGAAATTTAAACGATCTAATTAAAATCAAATGACATCCTTATTCATGGGTTAGAAGACTGAGCATGCTAATACTTCCTAAACTGATCTACATATTCAGTGCAACCCTTGTTATAAAATCCAGCTGGCTTCTTGCCAGAAATTAATAACCTCATCCTGAAATTCATAGGGAAATGCCAGGGAGCCAGAATATCCAAAACAAGGTTGAAAAAGGACAGAGTTGGAGGACTCACACTTCCTGATTTTAAGTTTTCCCGCAAAGATACAGTAATGAATAGAATGTGATGTTGGCATAAGGATAGATATACAAATCAAGGGAATAGAATTGTATCCAGAAATGAACCCTCACAGTGCATCCAAGGCCTACACATAAGAGGTAAAAAGTACAAAACTTTTTGAAAAAAACATAAAGTAAATTGTGCCATTGGATTTGGTAATGTTTTCTTAAATATGACACAGAAAGCCCAAAGAACCAAAGAAAAAAGATAAATTGAGCTTTATCAAAATTTAAAACTTAACTGATTAAAAGAATGGGTAAAAGACCTGAATAGACGTTTTTTAGAAAGATTTATTTATTTATTTATTTTAGTGACAGCACATGCATGAGGAGGTGGGAGGGGCAGGGGGAGAGAGAGAATCTCAAGCAGACTCCCTGCTGAGCATGGAGCCTGATGTGGGGCTTGATTCCATGACCCTGAGATCATGACCTGAGCTGAAATCAAGAATTGGGTGCTCAACTGACTGAGCCACCCAGATGCCCCATGAATAGACATTTTTCCAAAGAAGACATATACGTGGCCAATAGGTATATGAAAAAATCAGTATCACTGATAATCCGAGAAGTACAGATCAAAACAAAACTACAGTGAGATCTCACCTCATGCCTCCAAGATTTCAAGTATTCGTACCCCCCCAAAGAAAAAAAAAGTAACTGTGGATATATTAATTAGCTTGGTTGTGGTAGTCATTTCACAGTGCATGTGTATATTAAGACATCACATTGTTCACCTTAGATGTAGTCAGTTTTGTCAGTCATTTTAGTAATGGGGGGATGTGGAAATAACATGTGAGAAAACATGGAATTGGGAAATGAGCAGTGTATTTTAATTGTTTACAAAAGGTCTGGATGGCTGGAGTACCAGATGTGAACAGAGAAATGGGCAGGGAGAAGAAAGCATTGTTGAAGCATGTTGATCTCTGGGGGCCTTACCAACCAGTTTGACTTCTACACCTCTGCAGCCCTAGCCCTTTACAGTGCCTTGATCAAAACATATGTCCAATAAATGTTGATTGTTGTTGAGACCAAACCAGAAGACAGACAAACCTCCATTGTTGAGAAGACTCTGAGACAACACTTTTTTTTTTTTAACTTTTATGCTTCAGAAGATACCATCATATAAAAATCAAAAGACAGCCCTACTGAAATGGAGAAAATATTTTTCAGGTCATATATCTGATAAGGGACTTCCATCTGAATATTTTTTTAAAAGCCTTACAACTCAGTAATAGAAAGCCTAATTAAAAATGCACTATGGATCTGATTAAACATTTCTCTAAAAATCATATACAAATGGTTAATTAGCACATGAAATTCTGTTCAACATTACTAATTTGGGAAATGCAAATCAAAACCATGTTGATACATCACATCCTACTTACTAAGAAGGCTCAGATAAAAAAAGGTAATTGTGGCCAAAATGTAAATGAAGAAATTGAAACTGATACACTGCTGGTGAAAATGTAAAACCGTGTAGCACCTTTGGAAAATAGGCACTTCTGAAAAGATTTAACATCAATTTACTATATGAGTCAGCAGTTCCACTCCTACGTATATGCAGGAGAAATGGAGGCATATATGCACACAGAAATTTGTACATGAACGTTCATAGCAGTATGATTCATAACAGCCAAAAAGTGGAAACAACCCAATTGTCCATGAACGGACAAATGGATAAATAAAATGGTTAGGTATACAGTGGAATATTATTTGGTGGTAAAAAGGAATGCTGTATTTGGTACATGCTGCTGCATAAATGAACTTTGAAAATACTGAAAGTGGAAGAGGCAAGTCACAAAAAACACATATTTTCTGATTGCATTCATATGAAAAAATCCGGAAAAGGTAAACCTGTATAGAGAAGAGAAGGCAAATAGTGGTTGCCTCGGGCTGGAGTAGTTGGGGCGAAGTATGGAGGTGACTGCTAATGTTAGGGGTTTGGGGGAGTAGGTGATGAAAATGTTCTAAAACTGATTGTGATGATGATTTCACAACTGTGTGAATATACTAAAAATCATTTAATTGTACACTTTAATTAGGTGAATTTTATGGTGTTTGAATTATAAAATTATTAACAAAAAATTCATCACCACTACTACAGCAAAAACAGAAAATATAACCAGCCCTTTGTGGTTCTCTTGGTCTTAGTGTCTCCTAAGTCTCTTTAAACTTGGGATACTTCACTTCCTACACCATCCTCCTTGCCTCCCATTTTTTATGCTAATAACTTGTTGAAGAGTCAAGCTCAGTTGAGTATCTCACAATCTTAATTTTTCTGCATGCTTCCTTTTAGTGTTAGGTAACTTGTATGACAAATACTTTATAAGTAATTCTGTGTACTCTACTTGCCTACATATGTGTAGTTGCATTTGAAAGATTTCACTCTGAAAAAAAATCACTTTGATTTTTCTTTCTTTTTTTTTTTTTTTGCCCAGTTTGGGGCTGAACTCACAAGATCAAGGGTCATATGCTCTACTGACTTAGCCAGCCAGGCCCCCTAAATCACTTGATTCTTTGCCAGTTTTAAAGATTATTTATTTATTTGGTATAGAAAGAGAGCTCCTGCACACAAGCAGGCGGAGCAGCAGGCAGAGGGAGAGGGAGAAGCAGGTGCCCTGCTGAGCAGGGAGCCCAGCGCAGAGCTCGATCCCAAGACCCTGGGACCATGACCTGAGCTGAGGCAGATGCTTAACTGACTGAGCCACCCAGGCACCCTCTTCACCATTTTTAAATCTTATATTAAAATATAGGGTGAGAGGGATTAAGTATACAAGATTTTACTGGAATTATGACCTTAAGAGAGTAGGTAGTTACTAAATTACATTTACCCACAAAAGTACAGTTTAGACATTTTTCAACTTAAGGTGTCTGTAATTTTTCAATTTTTCTTGAAATTTCATTCCAGAAAATGATAACAAAGTAGTAGGAAACCAGTGAAGACTTTAAAGGATAAAATAGCCTCAGGTTTATGCTTTAAAAGGATCCTGTTGGCTGCTACATGGAAATAGGTTTGAAAGTGCCAGAGCAGATGTTGAACAGTTAGGGAATTCAAGTAGTTCAGGTGAAATAAGATAGTAATTTGTGTTGGAATTTGTGGTTATTTAATTAGAAATAGACTGTTGAGGTAAAATAGACTTGGTAATAGGTCTAGTATATAACTTGTTGTGTCCAGTTTGGCTCCCAGGTTTCTAACTTTTGTAACTGGATGAATGTAAGTAGCATTCACTCAAAATAAGAGATACTGGAGTAGATCTGGGTTTGAGCCTCCTTAATCTGATAAATTCTGGACAAGCTGAGTTTGAGATACCAAAATGGATCTGTCTGTTAGGTTTCAATATAAGGGACCAGAGCTTAGCAGAGAGAGATGTAAAGAGATATATAGAGATATGCATGGAGATATGTAAATATGGGATTTACTAGTCTGTATAGGCTAATACTAAATTTGAGGAATCCCAACATTTAATGACCAGGTGAGTGACGGTGAACCAACCAAAGAGACTGATAGTGACTAGAGAAGTAGAAGGAAAACTAGGAGAAATTGGAGTCACACAAGCCAATGAGTATTTCAAAAGAAGGAAGTGGTCAGTAGTCCCTAGATGGTACTATGAAAGGTCAAATACGTCCTTCCAGACTCGTATGTTTATTTCCATACCTATTGATCATATCTGTGGTCTAATTGCATATGATTTTGTATCCTAGCTTTCATTGTTTTTACTTAATTTATCATTCATATTTTTCTTGTTCATAAGCTTAGTTCCCTGTGTAAGTATAAGCAAGTTATAATCATTTCCCTATTGCTAGGTAATTAAGTTACCTCTGCATTTTTATTCTTAAAAACAGTGTAACAATAAATATTTTTGTACCTGTGCTTTTGGAGGGGTGTATTTTAGGTGTTTTTCTTAGGCTAATGTACCAGAAGTAGTAGTATTCCATCAAAGGCTTAGAATATCTTTATGGTCTTAAATAAATCTTCTAGCAAAATGATATACTTTTGAAGCAGTGTTCATAGACATCTTTTTTAAACAGTTGATTATTTTTACAGATTGACTTTATTAAGATACTTATGCAGGACAGACATATTAAGAGGAAAATATTACCTCAATTGCTAAAATTTTACTATTATTTATATTTTTTATTTTTTATTCGTTTTAGATAGAACAAGTGTACCCACTTTTGTAAGCAGGGGTGAAAGTGGAGGGGAGGGGCAGAGGGAGAGGAAGGGAGAATCTCAAGCAAACTTCGAGCTGAGGGCAGAGCCCCATGTGGGGCTCAATCTCACGACCCTAAGATCATAACCTGAACCAAAACCAAGGATCAGACGCTTAACTGACTGAGCCACCACGTGCCCCTACTCCTAATAGTTTTAAAAAACATTCTTTCATATCTTTTTCAACATAAATTCATATAGATATTTTATATAAATGGGATCTGATTATACTTGCTCTTTGGTAACCTGCTTTTATCATCTAAATACAGATTCTTTTACTATTTTTAATGGTTATATATGTATTGTAAATTTATTGAACCATTTGAAGTCCAGAGAATATGTTTGTACAGGTTCATTGCCTTAAAATCTTAGATGTGCTCCTGCTGGGTTAAAGGATGTATGTATTTAAAATTTCAAATGTGTATGCCTGTATTGTGTTGCATATGGTTTCAAAGTGAGGATTTTTGTTACAGAACTTTTTTCTCTTGAAAAAAAGAGATTTTTGGGAAATTATGGTAATTGATTTTCTCCATCTAACATTACTGTGCGTTTATAACTTCCATCATTTTATCTTTAGCTTTTGCCTGTGATGACAGAGCAGCTACAGTGGATGCCATTTGTGAATACCAAACTTCATGAGCCTTTTGTAAAATTTATATATTGGTCTCTAAGACAGCTAGATGCTGGAACACAGGTAATTGTTTAATACAAGTCTTATCTTTAAGTGATACTCTGTTTAGTATTATTTCTCTTGATCTTATTCTTTTATAGGTTTTTTTCTTTGTTCTGGTTATATTTCAGGACTTCCTGCCTTCTTTGCTTTATTCACTATCTCTTTCTTCTTTTATAAATATTATTTTTCAGTGCCCTAGGTTCGATTTAATATGTAGCATTGTTTTTTGAGTTTCAGAATTGTATAAGTATTGCTCTGTTAGGTTATTGTTAAAACCACTGTTTCCCCCCTTATTTAACTTATAATTTTTCATGTTTTACTGGAGGTAATAGAAATTAAAGATTTCTTGTGTTAATGCCAGTAAATGTACACTAGCTAAATTGGCCGGTGATTTTTACAGTAGCCTAATCAAAGCAGAAAAATTGTTCTAGCATTTTATAAAATGAACCATACATGTTACCTATTCATATAGGATTCATTCAATTTAAACTTAATGTCGTGCATATGTAATCATTTGTGCTATGAGCTGTAGTAGTTTTGTAAAATTTTATTTCCCCAGGTAGTATTGATAAATGCTGTTATAGCTTTCATTTACTTAACTGAGAGAAACAAATTTGTGCTTGGGTAGTATAATCTTGGTTCTTTGGAATTTGAGAAGCACACAGCTAAACCACTCAGTGCAGTACTGATGATTAAGTAGTATTAATTAAGTCATGTGATTATGATGTAGTGTGCTGGTTAAGGTTAAGGAAAAATATCTTTCCGTAGGTGGTATCCCAAATATTTTGCCTCTGTGGTGCACAAGTAACCACATGAGCATGTATAGCACAGATGTGCGTGTGCGCCCTCTCCCCCCATTTTTAATTTATTGGTCTTAAGTGTGTGTCTCACTAAACAAAGTTATATGGATTATCGGATCTTGTAATGTTGCTATCTTCTTTTTACAACTTGATTTTGCTATTTGCATTATGGTTTCTGAAATGGTTCGCTGAATGCTTGCTCTCTAGTCACAAAAGGCTAGGCTGAGAAATTGTACCCTGCTCTCTGTGCTATTCTAGATAGTACTGCCAGCCTGCACTTCGTTTCTAGTGAAAAGTAGCATTCTTGCCACTGTCACGGTTGTTTATTCAACATTTATTGATGGATTTCTAATATTTTAGTTCTAATGATTATCTGATTGCATGGACTTTTTAAAATTAAGCTTTTTATTTTGAGATAATTGTAGATTCATTTTTGTAATAAGAACTAATACAGAAAAATCACTTGCATCCCTAACCCAATTTCCCCCAGTGGTAACAGCTTACAAAACTAGTACAATATCACAGCCATAATATTAAAATTGATATAGTCAAAATAACAACAGGTCAATCACCAGATTCCTCATGTTGCTTTTTTTATGTATATAGACTTTTATTTTTTAGAGCAAATTAGGGTTCACAACAAAATTGGACACAGAGATTTCCCATATAATCCTTGACCCCACATATATACTTCCTCCCACACTATCAGCTTCCTGCACCAGAATTTGTTACAAATTATTAGAATTGATGAACCTACATTGATATGTCATTTCACTCCAAGTCCATAGTTTGCATACATTAGGATTCACTCTTAGTGTTTTACATTCTGTGAGTTCTGACAAAAATATAATGGTGTGTAACCACCAGATATTCTATAGCATACAGAATAATTTGTTACTAAAAGTAGTTTGCCCTAGAGGTCGGAAAAAAGATGGCGGAAGAGTAGGGGTCCCCTTTTTCAGCTGGTCCCTTGAGTCCAGCTGGTTATGTACCAGACCATCCTGAACATCCACGGAATCAGATGAGACGCAGGAAGATACATCTGGATCTCTACAAATGAACATCTCCAGTGCTGAGTATTGAGGTACGAAGCGGGGAGCCGTGAATCCACGCACAGATATCAGAAGATAAACAGAAGGGGGAGGGAGCCACCACACTCAGGTGCCGGGAAGCGGTAGCCACCTTCACGGGGGAGCGGGCTGACTCGTGGACCGGCACCCGCAAGAGAGCAGACTGAGACCGTGAGCCAGGGAACGTCAAACTAGGCTGAAACTGGGAGCTCAGGAGCAGGCGCGTGACCAAACTGACAACCGGAGCTCCGGACTGCATGTGAACCACAGTGAAATAGAGACCTCAGGAGCGTGTGTGTGAACCGGGGGCGGCTGGTGGTGTTAGAAATACAAAGGACAGAGAAGTGCGGGCCCTGGAAGCGAGAGCCGGGAGAGCGGCTGTGGGGCACACAACTGGGGACGCTGCAGGGTTGAGCAGCACTGACAGAAACAGAGTTAAAGAGGCAAGAAAGCTCAGTGGAGTGCAGACTGCGATCTCTGTTCTGAGACAGAGGCTAGGATTCGGCCACTGCTGCTCTGACTCTCAGAAGAGCCACAGAAAACCACCAGGGAAAGCTGCCAGAGAACAAAAGCCCGGAAATACCAGCTCACATTGTGCCAATCCTCATACCCCATCTCGGGACAGGGAGACTCTACCCAAACAGCGTTGCCTGAATATCAGCGCGGCAGGCCCCTCCCCCAGAAGGCACGCTGAAAAATCAAGAAGCCCACATCCCTAAAGTCCCTATAAAACAAGTGCACACTGCCTGGGTCCTGGTCAATAATTTGGGCTCTGGGCAACCCCGCAACCTCTCCTTATCAGAATGACGAGGAGAAATCCTCCCCCCCAACAAAGAAAAGATAATGAGTCTGTGGCCTCTGCCACAGAACTGATGGATATGGATATAACCAAATTATCAGAAATGGAGTTCAGAGTAACAATGGTCAAGATATAATATTAACGAAAATATTAACGAGAATATAGAATCTCTAGGGGTGGAAATAAGAGCGAATCTGGCAGAAATTAAAAATTCTATGAGCCAAATGCAGTCAAAATTAGAGGCTCTGACGGCCAGGGTAAATGAGGCAGAAGAACGTATCAGCGAATTGGAGGATGGGTTAGTGGAAGAGAAAGCGAAAATAGAAGCTGGACTTAAAAAAATCCACACCCACGAATGTAGGTTATGGGAGATCACTGACTCAATG
>NC_048221.1:58902213-58928435 GCF_002007445.2 Ailuropoda melanoleuca | reverse complement strand
CCGAGATGCCCTTCAACAGATGACTGGATTAAGAAGCTGTGGTTCATATATACAATGGAATATTACTCAGCCATAAGAAAGAATGTATTCTCAGTATTTGCTGCAACGTGGACAGCACTGGAGCAGATAATGCTAAGTGAAATAAGTCAAGCAGAGAGAGACAGTTATCATATGGTTTCTCTCATCTATGGAACATAAGAACTAGGATGATTGTTAGGGGAAGAAAGGGATAACGAAAGGGGGGGTAATCAGAAGGGGGAATGAAACATGAGGGACTATGGACTATGAGAAACAAACTGAGGACTTCAGAGGGGAGGGGGGTGGGGGAATGGGATAGACTGGTGATGGGTGGTAAGGAGGACATGTATTGCATGGTACACTGGGTGTTATACGCAACTAATGGAGCATCGAGCTTTACATTAGAATCCGGGGATGTACTGTATGGTGACTAACATAATATAATAAAAAATCATTTAAAAAAAAAAAGAAAAAGGAATTTGATTTCTTTCATCCATGTTATGTGGTTTTAAGCATAAAATGCCTGTACATTATTTCTTAGATTTTCAGCTGCACATTTAATGTTTCTGAGTAATTGCAGTTGGTATTTTTAAAATTTTGGTGTCCATGTTGGTACCATGTTCATTCTGTATCCTGTGACCATGATCATACAGGTTTTAAGATTTGTTTTGACGATTCTTTGGAATTTTCTACCTAGTCGTGGATCTGCAAATGTGGAAAGTTTTTTTTTTTGTTTTCCTTTTTTTTCTTTTTGACATGTATGCCTTTAATTTTTGTTTTGCATTAGCTAAAATATTTAGGACCATGGTAAATATGAATGATAATGGACATCATTGGCTTTTTCTTGATCTTACGGGGGAGCACAGTGAGTCCTTTACTATTAATTATAATATTAACTGTAGTTTTATAGATGCTTTTTACCATGTTTAGTTCCCCTTTTTTCCTGTTTTTCTGAGTGTTTTTTTTTTATGCATGAGTGTTGAAACTTTTCAAATGCTTTTTTTGCGTTTATTGATAATGATCGTGTGATTTTTTTTCTTTAACCTGATAACATGGTGCATTACTGATTGGCTTTCAAATTATCCATGTGTTCCTGTAATAAACCCCACTTAGCCGTGTTATATATTTCTTTTTATATTTGCTGAATTCTGGACCCTGTATTCATTAGGGATACTGGTCTACAGTTTTCTGTTCTTTTATACTATCTTTGTCTGGTTTTGTATCAAGGTAACACTATGTTCATAAAATTACTTGGTAAGCGTTCCATCCTCTTTTTCTGAAACAGATTTAGTGTTAATTCTTCTTTAGACTTTTGGTAGACTTCTGTGAAACCATCAGCCTAGAGATCTCTTTTGGGGAGATTTTTAAAAATTATTTATTTATTTATTTATTTATTTAAAAGATTGTATTTATTTGACAGAGCACAAGCAGGGGGAGTAGCAGGCAGTGGTTGAGAAGCAGGCTCCCCACTGAGCAGTGAGATGTGGGGCTCAATCCCAGGACTCGGGGACCATGATGTAAACTGAAGGCAGATGCTTAACTGACTGAGCCACCCAGGTGCCCTGGGGAGGTTTTATTTATTTATTTATTTATTTTTAAGATTTTATTTATTTATATGACAGAGAGACAGCCAGCGAGAAAGGGAACACAAGCAGGGGGAGTGGGAGAGGAAGAAACAGGCTCCCAGCGGAGCAGCCCGATGTGGGACTCGATCCCGGAACACCAGGATCATGCCCTTAGCCAAAGGCAGCCGCCTAACGACTGCGCTACCCAGGGGCCCTGGGGTGGTTTCAAATTATGAATTCAAGTTCCTTAATAGTTATAGGGATATTATGTAATTTATATAAGTGATTTGTAGAAGTTTGTGCTTTTCAGGGAATTGAATGAACCATTTTGTCTAACCTTTCAATATATGTGTGTAAAGTTTTTCATAGTATTGTCTTATTATCCTTTTGATGTCCTCAGTATTTGTAGTAATACCTTCTGCTTCATTCTTAGTATTGATAATTTGTGTCATTTTTTTTGTCTTTCTTGCCAGAAGTTTGTTTTGTTGATTTTTAAAAAGGATCTTCTTTTGTTTCATTATTTTATAGTTTTCATTTTTATCTTTTTATTATTTCCTTCATTCTGTTTGCTTTGGATTTATTTTGTTCTCCTTTTTTTTTAGGTTACCAGGTAAAAACTTAGATTATTCATTTGAGACTTACTTTTTTCCTAACATGGTGCTTATTTTTAGTGCTGTTTTTCTGTCAGCACTGCTTTAACTGTGTTCCACAAGTTTTGATATGGTGCATTTTCATTTCTTCCAATTTAATGTATTTTAAAAATTTCCCTTGAGACTTTCTCTTTGACCCATGAATTATTTAGAAGTTTGTTTTAGATCTTTTTTGTACTTTTCTGTTCTTCTGGTTTGGTTGTATTGTTGACATCATTTGGCTGAGGATGTGTATTTTGCTCTTGTTGTGTGGGTGTTCTATAAATGTGGATTAGATCCCGCTTGTTGATGGCATTTTTTAGTTTATAAGCTTGTTAATATTCTGTCTAGTTGTATCTAGTCTTCAGCTATAATTGTGAATTTATATATTTCTACTGTTTATCATTTTTGCCTCATACATTTTACTACTCTATTGCTTTGTGCATATAAATTTTGGATTGTTATGTGTTCTTAGTGGATTAACTCTTTTATCATTATGTAATGTTTCTCACAATTTTCTTTGCTCTGAGATCTATTCTCTGATATTAATATAAGCACTCTGCTCTCCTTAGGTTGATGATGTCCTTTTCCATTCTTTTAATTTTGACCTGTTTACAATGTTTTTTTGAAATGAGTTCTTTGTAGATAGCATGTAGCTAGATTTTGTTTTTTAATCAACTTTATCAAGTCCTGTGTTTTAACTGGTATATTTAGGCCATTTATATTTAATATAGTTATTGTTGTGTTAGGGCTTAAGTTTATTATTTTATTTTTTGTTTACTATTTGTTTTCGTGTATTTTTTTCATTTCTTTGGGTTATCCTTTACCCTGCTTTACTATGGGTTACTTGAACATTTTTTTAAAACTCCGTTTTGGTTTATTTATAGTTTTGAGTATTTTTCTTTTTATAGTTTTTTTATTAGTCCTTCTGGGTTATCACATTGTATACGGATAACTTACCACAGTCTACTGGTGTTTTCATTTTGCTAATTCAACTGAAGTATAGAAACCCTGCCTTTTGGGAGGCCTGGGTGGCTCAGATGGTTAAGTTGCTGCCTTTAGCTCAGGTCATGATCCCAGGGTCCTGGGATCAAAGTCCTTCATTGGGCTCCTTGCTCAGTGGGGAGCCTGCTTCTCCCTCTGTCTGCTGCTCCCCTTTCTTGTGCTCTCTCTGTCTCTCTCTCTCTGACAAATAAATAAATAAAATCTTAAAAAAAAAAGAAACCTTGCCCTTTTGCCCAGTGTTATAATTTTTGCATCAACTGTCAAACATAAAACTCAGAAGGAGGAGGAAAGTCTATTGTATTTGCCCATGTTCTGCTTACTGAGTTCTTCCTTCCTTCCAGATAGTCCAAGGTTCCTTCTTTTACTGTTTCATTTCATCATAGAGAACTTCTCTTAAGCAGCATTTTAGAATAGGTCTGCTGATGACAAACTGTTTTAGTTTCACTTCATCTTCGGGTTTCCTAGTTTCCTCTCTATTCCTAAAGGATAATTTCACTGGGTATAGGATTCTGAGATGATAGTTCTTTTCTTATACTACTTGAAAAATGTACTAATTTCTTCTAGACAACTTTCATGGGTTATGATAAGGAATCCACTGTTGATTGAATTGCTTGCTTTATATATGTTAATTTCTCTGTTACTGCTTTTAATTGTTTTCTTTTTCTTAATGTTTTGTAAGTTGGTTATGATGTATCTTGTTGATCACTTCGGACTTATCCTTTCTGGGGTTTGGTGAGCTTCTTTAGTCTCTAGATTTATTTATTTAGCCACTCTGGGGAGTTGTCAGCCATTATTTAAGTATTTTTTCAGCCCCACCTCATGTTTCTTTTCCTTCTGGGATTCTGATTGACAGGGTTGCTAAATCTTTTGTTATACTTCCTCAGTTCCCGGAATCTCTATTTTTCCCTCTAGTTTTTTTTTCTTTCCCCCAGCTCAGTGTTCAGATTAGGTAAATTGTGTTGTTTTAAATTTCAGCTAACCAGTTATTTCCTTGTGTCCTCCATTCTGCTGTTGAGCCTATCCATTGTTTTTGTTTGTGTATTTTTTCTTTTTTAATTTAAATTCAAGTTAGTAAATATATAGTGTAGTATTGGTTTCAGGAGTAGAATTTAGTAATTCATCACTCAAATAT
Source organism: Ailuropoda melanoleuca (assembly GCF_002007445.2). Lineage (NCBI taxonomy): Eukaryota > Metazoa > Chordata > Mammalia > Carnivora > Ursidae > Ailuropoda > Ailuropoda melanoleuca. The sequence continues at coordinate 58,924,086 of NC_048221.1, read as the reverse complement.
AACACCTAGTGCTCTCACAACAAGTGTCCTCTTTAATTCCTATCAGCCATTTAGCCCATCCCCCCCACTCTCCTACCCTCCAGGAACCCTCAGTCCTTTTAGCAGTCTCTTATGGTTTGCCTTTCTCTCTGTTTTTATCTTATTTTATTTTTCCTTCCTTTCTCCTATGTTCATCAATATTGTTTCTTAAATTACACAAATGAGTGAAATCATGTGATATCTGTCTTTCTCTATTTCACTTAGCATAATACATTTTGGCTCCATCCACCTTGTTACAAGATTTCATTCTTTTTGATGGCCAAGTAATATTCCATTGCTGCCTGTGTTCTCCTCTAGGATTTTGATGATTTCCTGTCTCACATTTAGATCTTTCATCCATTTTGAATTTATTTTCATGTATGGTATAAGAAAGTGGTCCAGTTTCATTCTTCTGCATGTGGCTCTCCAGCTTTCTCAACACCATTTGTTGAAGAGACTGTCTTTTCTCCATTGGATATTCTTAACTGTTTTGTCAAAGATTAGCTGCCCATATAGTTGTGGGCCCATTTCTGGGTTCTCTGTTCTGGTAATTAATTGGTGTGTCTGTTTCTGTGCCAGTACCATACTATCCTGATGATTACAGCTTTGTAATAGAGCTTGAAGTCTGGGACTGTGATGCCTCCCAGTTTGGTTTTCTTTTTCAGGATCGCTTTGGCTATTCAGGGTTTTTTCTGGTTCCATACAAATTTTAGGATTGTTTTTTCTAGGTCTATGCAAAATACTGGTGTTATTTTGATAGGGATTGCATTGTGAATGTGTAGATTGCTTTGGGTAGAATAGACATTTTAACAATATTTGTTCTTCCAATCCATGAGCGTGGAATGTTTTTCCATTTCTTTGTGTTGTCTTCAATTTCTTTCACTAGTGTTCTGTAGTTTTCAGAGTATAGATCTTTTATCTCTTTGATTAGATTTATTCCTGGTATCTTATTGTTAGGGTACAATTGTAAATGGGATCTATGCCTTCATTTCTCTTCCTGACCTTAGGGGAAAAGCTCTGTTTTTCCCTATTGAGATGATATTTGCTGTGGGTCTTTTGTATATGGCCTTTATGATGTTGCGGTATATTCCTTCTATCCCTGCTTTCTTGAGGGTTTTTATCAAGGCAGGATTCTGTATTTTGTCAAATGCTTTTTCTGCATCTATTGAGAGGATCATATGGTTCTCATTTCTTTTATTAATGTGATATATCATGTTGATTGTTTTGCAGATATTGAATCACCCCTGCAGCCCAGGAATAAATTCCACTCAATTGTGGTGAATAATCCCTTTAATGTACTGTTGGATTCAATTAGCTAGTGAACCTATCTGTTTTTAATTTTGGTTAATGTATTTTTAGTTCTAAAATTTCTGTTTGGTTCTTTATATTTTCTTTGGCAAGACTTTCTATTTCTTTGATGAAATTTTCTATTTTACATTTTAAAAAAAATGCATAATTATTAAATTTTATCATGGCTGCTTTAAAATGTCAGATAATTCTAACATCTTTGTGCCATTGGTGTTGGGAATTATTAATTTTCATTCAGTTTGAGATCTTCCAGATTCTTTGTGTGATTAGTGATTTTTTTTTATTGAAAACTGGATATTATGATATAAGACTCTGGGTCTCTGTTTTATCAGACTGTCTTTTGATACTGTACTTGCAAAGGAAATACAGGATGGCTTCTCTTTATTGCCCTAGTTAAGTAGATGTCCAGGTTCCCCGCCAGACTTCTATTGATATCTGGGGTGGGGAGGGGAGTTCTGGTTCTCCACTAGGCCTCCACTGGTACCTCCCTAACTGGGAGGGATGGGAGTGCCTCATAACTACCCCTCACATTGCCTTCATGGACACCTTGTTACTGCCTGGTTGAGGGTAGAGTGTAGGCTGTCCTTGGAATTTTGCTCATTTAGGTGGATGTTGGACCACAGATCTTTTCTATGGTGTTTGGTTGGATTGTGGTTTTGTCTAAAAGTTTTTTGTCTGGGGCACCTCAGTGGCTCAGTTAAGTATCTGACTCTTGATTTTGGCCCAGGTGATGATCTCATCATTGTGAGATCAAGCCCCACATCAGGCTCTGTGCTAGGCATGAAGCCTGCTTAAGATTCTCTTCTCCCTCTGCCCCTCCCCCCTAAAAATAAAATTAAAAAATAAAAGTTTTTTTGTCTTGCAACATTGTTCTTTTCCTAGCCTTTTGGCTAGAGAGAGCAGACTTAAGCTGGAGCTTTTTTCCAGGTTGCCAGCCTTTTCAGCTCCAAGTCTGAGAAATATGAGGCATCAAGAAACTTCTAGAATTTCTAATATTTTCTCCGATTTTTATACCAAGGTTTTAAAACACATATATATTATCTTTTCCTAATGATATTAAAAACTTAAATTTTTTTTCATTTGAGTGTAGTTGACACACACTGTTACATTAGTTTCGAGTATACAACATACTGATTCAACTTTTCTGTACTTATGTTTTGCTCATCACAAGTGTAGGTACCAAATGGCACCATATAGCACTATTATAATATCATTGACTATATTCCCTGTGCTGTGCCTTTATTCCTGTGACTTATTCCTTCCATGACTGGAAGCTTGTATCTCCCTCTCCCCTTCACCCACCTTGCCCTTCTTCTCACCCCCCTTCCCTCTGGCAACCATCAGTTTGTTCTCTGTATTTAAAGGTTGATTCTGCTTTTTGTTTATTCATTTGTTTTAGATTCCATATATGAATGAAATCATATGGTATTTGCCTTTCTCAGTATGACTTATTTCACTTAGCATAATACCCTCTAGGTCCATCCATATTGTCACAAATGGCAAAATCTCATCTGTTTTTTTTGGCTGGATAATATTCCACTGTACATATATATACACCACGCCTTATCCAGTCACCTGTTGATAGACATTTAGGTTGCTTCTATATCTTGGCTATGGTAAATAATGCTGCAATAAACATAGGAATACATATATCTTTTCAAATTAATGTTTTTGTTTCTTTGAGTAGATAACTAATAGTGGAATTACTGGATCGTATAGTATTTCTTTTTTAATTTTTGAGAAACCTCTATACTGTTTTCCACAATGGCTATACCAATTTATATTCTTGCCAATCTTGTATGAGGCTTCCTTTTTTGGATTTAAGGTTTATTGACCAAATATTTATATTAGATTGCATTTGTTAAGCCACTCACCACCCAATCATTGTGCCTTTTGATACCCATTAAATCTCAGTATATCTAATTTTATTTAATTTTATTTTTTTAATTATTATTGTTTTCAAGAAGAGTGGGGGGCAGAGGGCGAGAGAGAATTTCAAGCAGGCTCTTTAAAAAAAAGATTTTATTTATTTGAGAGAGAGAGTGCACACAAGCAGGGAGAGGGGCAGAGGGAGAAGGAGAAGCAGACTCCCCACTGATCTGGGAGCCCAGTATGGGGTTCGATCCCAGGGCCCCAGAATCATGACCTGAGCAGAAGGCAGACGCTTAACCAACTGAGCCACCCAGGCGCCCCAGAATTATCCATGATCCTAACCCGGTGTTTTGTTGTTCTACTATTGTTAAAAGTTACTAAAATCACTGTGATAGTTATGATCATAGTAAGCTGTAAAGCAGTGAGGCCCTAGATGATCACTTTACAAGCTGACATTGTAAGATATAACCAACAGACCATTTGTCAGTAATGGTGGAGGAGTGGAGAACCTATAGTGCCGACTTTCCTGTGCCTTTGATTTCTCTGTGCCAGAAGCATATCATGATCTTATATTCTTAAACATTTTCAAGTTGACTCTTGTCTCAATTCTCCTTATTTTTTCTTTGAAAATTACATTTCCAATTTCTTAATTCTTGTTGACTGCTCATTTCTTTTAGAAAAAGTCAAATAATTTTAAAAAGTTGATTATAAAATTACTTCCTTTTAATCTTGCATATTTCCAACCCATTTTTTAATTAGAAAAAAATTGACTTATTTTTAGCTTCTGTATTTGATTGTAGTATTTGAAATATATCATGGACATAAATATATATACTAAGATGGTACATATTTTTAACAGCATTCAACCATGACATCAACATTGAGGAGATTGGGTGAAGACATATTCAAAGGAGTAGTAACTAAGGGAATTCAAGATAATTCTTTAGAATATTCAGTGGAGAATAAACCAAAGACAGCTGCTTTCTTTAAGAGCTCCAATTTACCATTGAGATTTTTATCAACTTTAATTGTTCTCAAAACAGTCACTCAAGGTAAGCTTTCACTTGTGCTTATGGCATAATTTTTCATAAACAGAAGAGAATAATATATAATGAAGTAATTCTTGCATAATCAAATGTTTTCCATTTTTAGAATGAGATTTTTATAATGGTGGCACATTACAATAAACTACTTTTATTTGATGAATTTGAGAAAGTGGAGTAGTCAGTTGGATTGTTGTCTTCTCCTGGAAGACTATATTGATTCTCTTAGATCATGTTCCCACAATAACCTATGCTTCCCACAATCATTGCATTTATTGTATAGTATTGAAATTCCTAATTCGTTAATTTTTACTGGAGCAGGTGTTGGCAAGCTGTATGTAGCCCATTGACCAGATCTGGCCCACCACCTGTTTTGTAAATAAAGTTTTATTTAAACACATGTATGCTCATTTTTTACTCGTCTAATAAACTGTTTTTGTCTTATGACAGAGCTGAGTAGTTGGCAACAGAGACTATATGGCCCCCTAGAAGCCTATATTATTATGTGGCCCTTTATAGAAAAATTTTGTCAGTCCCTACGCTAGTTTGTAAGTTGACTGAAGAAAAATATTGCCTTGTTTACTATTATCTCCCTGCAACTAGCATAGTGCTTATTGTATAATAGTGAATAAAGAAATGAATGAATTAAAAATAATGTTTCAATCAGAGTTGACCATTTTTAATACAGTTTTGCTATACAGCTCTAAGGAGTTATGTTTTTGGATTACTGAATAAGATTTTTGTTTAAGTATATACCAATATAGTGAAACATTAAATATGCCATCTTTTATCGTTCCTGTTTGTTAAATTATATAACTCAGTCTGGTTGAAGTTTTTTTAGTGGAAAATGGCAATAATTTAATTTTACTACTTTCTCTGAAGTGTGTACTATTTAGTTACACCCAATTATGGAATTTTACAATAACAATAACAAAAAACGAAACTATAACTTGTCTTCTTAGTTTTTTCCTTATGTTTATGGTCCTCATAGTTAAACAGTTTGAGTGGTAACTGTTTGAAACATCATTTATGAGAAGGGTCTATTAGTCCAAAATAAAGTTCACCACATATCAACATGCATTATAACATCATTTGATAAAATATAATTTGCATTACTGATAAAACTAATGCAATAGAGAAATAAAACAAGTGAGGGAATTAGGTACTCTCTGTCACCACTTCTGTGCAGTACAGTATTGGACATGCTGACCATCTTCGGTGAGCCATTAAAAAAAAAGAAAGATGAATATCAGAAAGGAATACAGAAAACTGCTCATTCGTGGATACGCTGTATAAATCAAGGACATTCAATGAAACTAGCTAAGAAATTTAGTGAATATAATGTGCTGTGTTCTGAATATTTGTGACCCCACAAGATTCATATGGTGAAATGCTTACCCCCAGAGATGATGGTATTAGTAGTTGGGGGCTTTAGGAGGTCCTTAGATCATGAGGGTGGAGCCCTTATGAATGGGATTAGTGCCCTTATAAAAGAATCTCCACTGAGATCTCTAGCCCTTACACCTTGTTAGGACACAGTGAGAAAGAGGTTTCAGGCTGTGAACCAGGAAGTGGGTCTTCACCATACTGGCGACTGTATTGGCAACTTTGTCTTGGATTTCTCCACCTCCAGAACTGTGAGCAGTAAAATTCCTGTTGTGTATAAGCTACACAGTCTCTGGTATTTTTACAGCAGTCTGATGGAATTTGTGTTTCAGAAAATGAGCTTCAAACAAAATTCACAAAGTCTGTTGACTTTCAATACTACCATTACCATCTATGACTGTCTATGGCTGTATAGTATGACCACTGTGAATATCACTAACAAACAGCAATAACATGTAAAAGGAGAAATCTTGTTAATGTAAAAAAAAAAGTATAAAATTAGGATATAAATCTTATTTGGCGTCTGTAAACTTCATCCTTTGTGAGATATAATAGGGTATAAATAAAGATGTGGGTGTGACACTGTGTGGCTCAGTCAGTTGAGCATCTGACTCTTGGTTTTGGTTCAGGTCACGATTCCAGGGTTGTGGGATCGAGCCCTAAATAGGGCTCCACTCCCAGCGGGGAGTCTGCTTGAGATTCTCCTTCTCCCTCTGCCCCTCCCCCCACTAGCATTCCCGCACACACTCTCTTTCTCTCTCTAAAAATAAATAAATCTTTTTTTAATTATAATAATATTTTTTTATTATGTTAGTCACCATATAGTACATCCCTGGTTTTTGATGTATAGATAAATCTTTAAAAAAAGATACAGGTAAATAATAGATGAGTGGAGAGGGTAGTAAACACTATTGCTGGGTGCCTGGGTGGCTCAGGTAGTTAAGTGTCTGCCTTCAGCTCAGGTCATGATCCCAGGGTCCTGGGATCAAGCCCTGCATTGGGCTCCCTGCTCAGTGGGGAGCCTGCTTCTCCCTCTGCCCCTCCCCCTGCCCCTGTTCATGTTCTCTTTCTCTCGATCTTTCCCTCTCAAATGAATTAAAAAAAAATCTTAAAAAAATAATAAAGATTATTGCTGACGTTAAATGGCAGAAATAAAGGATTTTTTCTTTTAGGGTGGGGGAGGGGCAGAGGGAGCGAGAGACTCTCAAGCAGGCTCCACGGCTAGCACAGAGCCTGATGCAAGGCTTGATCTCACAACCCTGAGATCATGACCTGAGCCGAAATCAAGAGTCAGGTGCTTAACCACCAGAGCTACCCAGGCACCCCAGAAATAAAGGACTTTTATTCTTCCTAACATATATTCTTCCTAACATATATATTAAAAATTATAAGATACTCCAAGTGACTTAGTGTAACAATACCAATGAAAATTCAAGTATAGTGTGTGTAAGTTGAGAAAGTGGTAGGAAAGTTTGAAATAATACTTGCAATGAATGTAATAATTTAAAACAAGTAAAATAGCAACGTGGGTAGTGGCTTACCTTAGCAGATTTTAAAGCAACTCTGATAGAGTCAAAGAAGAAGGCAGATTAGAAAGATCTTGACCTCACTTCCTCCCATGGATACAGCAAATCTATGGAACTACATATAGAGCAACTCTTTCTGCAGATGACCTGAAGGCTAGGAGAACAGCTATTCTACAGCTAAAGATAAAAGGAAAAAGCCACATCATGAAGGGTAGGAGGGGAAGAGACATGGTCTGCTTAGGAACCTAACACGTGGTGTGGTAATCGAGAATCAGGAAGGACATCACAGGTGCAGAGACCTGCCTGAGGGGTTCAAACCCTACATTGTGAGCCCTCACTCCACAGATCTGCTTTGGGAAGACAAGCCCACATAATGTCTGGCTTTGAAGAATAGGAGGCCATAACTCTGGGAGGACTAGAGGGAAATGGAGACTCTGCTCTAAAGGGTTCATACGCAGTCTCACTCAGACAGCACAGGGCAGCGATTTGAAAAGCACCTGAGCCATAAGTGAAGGAGATTTATTTACTAATTTTAGGGCATGTGCTAGAGGGGTAGGGATCTGTAGGAACTTTCTCTAGGAGCAGAGTGCTGACAGGTGCAATTTTTCTTGCCCTCCTCAGCCTAGCTGGCATGATGCTGCCATGCCAGTTGACGCTCTCCATCTACCTTGATGACACTGCTTGCCCTATACTAGCATTCCCCTGTGGACATGCCTTCCCCAGGGCACTTGCCCTGGCATGCACATTTTTAAAGCACCTCCCACTGTCCAGCATGCCTGTAGCAGTCAAAGATAGGCATCAACAGCCTTCACACTGGTGATTGACCCCCACCAACCAGCATAGCTGCAGCAGTTGTAGCTGGGCCTCTCGTTCAGCTGTGCCAGGGCCAGACTCTCCTACCACTGCACCCATAGTAGTCGTGGCTGGGCATTGGAGGCAGCTGGTCCAGCAGTCACCTCAGCCCACCAGTTGGCACAGCAGTTGCAGCCCAGTCACAATAGGAATGTGTTTGTAGCCCACAAGGGGACACCCCTTGAGGGTTGGGTTCTGTTGACCAGGGAGCATTGTGATTCTGGACCCCACAGGATGTTTTCTACATAAGGCCACTACTGTCAAGACCAGGAGACGTACTGACTTACCTAATACATAGAAACACAGAAAGTCAGACAAAATGAGGAGACAGAGGAGTATGTTCCAAATGAAAGAACAAGACAAAAACCTCAGAAAAAGATCTAAACAAAACAGAGATAGACAGCCTACTTGATACAATTCAAAGTAATGATCATGAAGATGATTCCTTAACTTAGGAGGAGAAACACTAGAGGAGTCAACCACAGATCAGAGGATGTGGAACAGCTCAGCAGTCAGGAAGACAGGGTAGTGGAAATCATCCAAGCTGAACGGCAAAAAGAAAAAAAGTATAAAAAAGTGATATAAGGGACCTCTAGGACAACATTAAGCATACTAATAATTGCATTATAGGGGTTCAGAAGGAGAAGAGAGAGGCAGCAAAAGCAAAAATGAACAATTGAGACTACACCAAACTAAAAAGCCTTTGCGCAATGAAGGAAAACATCCACAGAATAAAAAGAAAACATACTGAATTAGAGAAGATATTTGCAACTGATATATCTGATAAGGGATTAATTTCTAAAATATATACAGGACTTAATACAGCTCAATACTGAAAAGAAAATCTGATTAGAAAGTGGGCAGAGAACGTGAACAGACATTTCTCCAAAGAAGACATAGAAGTAGTCAGCATCACTAATCATCAGAGAAATGCAAATCAAAACCATAATGAGATAACACCTCACACCAGTCAAAATGTCTGTTATCAAAAAAACAAGAAATAGTAAGTTTGGCAAGGATGTGGAGAAAAGGCAAGCCTGGTATGCTGTTGGTGTAATGTAAATTGGTGTAACCACTGTGGGAAACAGTATGGAGGTTCCTCAAAAAATTAAAAATAGAATTACTAAATGATCCAGTAATTCCACTACTAGGTATTTACCTGAAAAAACAAAAACAGTAGTTTGAAAATATATACGCACCCCTTTTGTTTACTCACTGCAGCATTATTTAAAATAACCAAGATAAGGAATTAAGTATCCATTGTTACATGAATGGATAAAGAAGAAGATGTGGTGCATACACACACACACACACACACACACACACACACACACACAAAGGAGTGTCACTCAGCCATACAAAAACAAATCTAGGGCACCTGAGTCACTCAATTGGTTAAGTATCTGACTCTTGATCTTAGGTCAGGTCTTGATCTCAGGGTCATGAGTCAGGTCACACACACGCTAGGCCTGGGTGTGGAGCCTACTTTGAATGAATGAATGAAGTCAATTGTAAAGTACAGCATAGGGAATACAGTCCGTAATATTGTAATAACCTTGTATGGTGACATATGGTATCTAGATGTATTGTCTTGAGCATTTTGTAGTATATTTAAATGTCAAATAACTATTTTGTACTCCTGAAACTATTGTAACATTATAGTCAACTGTATTTAAGTTTAAAAAAATAAAAGAAATACAATTTTAAAGTTAAAATAGAACAATCATGATATATAATAATGAGTAATTTTAAAACATCAAAATAGGGCAATAGGATTAGTAAGTCCAGAAATGACACAATTTGCATTTCATATATACATATTGAATTAGTGAATTTGGTTGCTTCCTTGTGCAAGTCACCTTTTTAAGAAAGTAGAAACAATGATAAGACAGTACCTGCTTTCAGGGGCGCCTGGGTGGCGCAGTCGTTAAGCGTCTGCCTTCGGCTCAGGGCGTGATCCCAGCGTTCTGGGATCGAGCCCCACATCAGGCTTCTCCAGTAGGAGCCTGCTTCTTCCTCTCCCACTCCCCCTGCTTGTGTTCCCTCTCTCACTGGCTCTCTCTGTCAAATAAATAAATAAATAAAATCTTAAAAAAAAAAAAAGTACCTGCTTTCAAAGTCCTTAGAGTCTGGTGGGTAAGTAGATTGTAAATATTTCTTTCTGTTCATCTTATAATTATCCACACAGAAGTTTAAATAATGTGCTTCTGGTTAAAGAGAGATGATAAATTAGTTCTGGTGGTATGATTTAGGGGATCAGGAGAGGATTTAGTATAAAGGAGTTAGCATTTGAGCTGTACTGTCAGGAGTGTGTAGGATTTCATAGGCAGAAAATAAAGAAGGCTATTCCTGAAGGAAAAGTATGAGCCAAAGTTTGGAATTGTGGAAGAGCATGGCATCCAAGAAGACCAGTGAGTTATTCAACAGGAAAACATGTGGTGGGCTCACAGCTGCTCCTCAAGTGGTGTTATATCAACCTCTAAAAGCACAACATTACTTTTGATTTATCTTCTTTTAAAAACGTATGAATCATACGTAACATGTTTTTTTATAAAGATTATTTTATTTTAGAGACAGCACAAGCGGGGGGTGGGTACAGAGGGAGAGGAAGAATCTCAAGCAGACTCCCTGCTGACCTTGGAGCCTGACACAGGGCTCCATCTCACCACCCTGAGATCATGACCTGAGCCGAAATCAAGAGTCAGATGCTTGACTGACTGAGCCACTCAGGTGCCCCTATCATACCATGTTTTTCTGTAACTTGACTGTTTTCAGTTAATAGTGTGTTTGCAATTCATTCTATACTGACAATATGTAGTAAATTTTTAAGCTCTCTGTGATAATTGGTAATAAAATTTCTAACCAGAATTCACATTATGATATCTCTTGCCCATCCTAGTCACTTCATAACTGTCTTGTTTGTTTTTGTTATGAATTTTGGCCAATTTCTAAGCAAATAACTTCTGAAGTAAGTAACTTCTGAAAAGTGTGTATATTCTTAAGTATAATCATAATTTTAGTATATAAAATGGAAGTTGAAAAATTAGACTAAATTTCCAATTTATTTTAAGAATCTCTAAGAAACCTGTAAGTTTATTATCCTTCATCTAAATACGTGAGTACACAATTGATGCTCTTCCTGTAATTTGAAAAATTATTTGTTTAGGCGTTTTTTTCTGATTGTGAAATGGTTTTAAAAGTTTTTAAAAGAAATAACTGAGAAACCACTCAGAATTCATTTAGAAATATATATTAAAACTATTTTTTAAAAAACCCTATAGGAGATTCCAGAGGTACTTGTGTATTAAATTGGTGATTGAAAATAATCTCTTAGGTCTAGGGGCACCTGGGTGGCTCAGTCGATTGAGTGTCCGACTCTTGGTTTCATCTCAGGTCATGATATCAGGGTCATGAGATAGAGCCCTACATTGGGCTCCGTGCTCAGCGGGGAGTCTGAGATTTTCCCTCTCTCTCTGCCCCTCGCCCTGCTTTCTTACTCTCTCTCTAAAAATATATAAATAAATCTTTTAAAAAAGAAAATAATCTGTTAGGTCTAATTTGACCGCAGACAAACTTTGAGAGGTGGAACCAAATTTTAAAAATTAGTTAAATCATTACCAAACAGGCAGAATGAGTATGATTAACTGAAATAAGTCAGGTATGTTATTAAAGATCTAAGCAATAGATTTTTAAAATACTAAAATGCGTTTAAAATAAGCTACATATTGCCTTACGGTGTATAAAAATTACCACCCATGATCCTCTCCTAATTTTGGCTAACAAAGCACATAAAGCAAAAATATGGTTCTCTAAAGTTGTAAAACCATCCCTAGTTTGCCATTTAATTGACAAACACATCTGTGATTAGTTTTCATTCAATTCACTGTTGTGGTCTTTAGTTAAAAACGTTTGAGAAATTTGAGAGTAAGTAAAGTTTAATAACGCCAGTACTTTAATTTCATTACTAGTGGGCTTTATGAATCTATAAAACTAGAATACACCATATGCAACATTTCCCAAACTTATTTAACTTCCAAATCCTTTTCAGAAGAGTGATATATAGCACTAGTTTTCTGAGGAGAACAATTTGGGAAATGCTATCTTACAGTTTATGAAGCGCCATTGTAATACCTTATGAAGGTTCATATTACCCTGAGGAAAACTTTGAGGGAGAGAAAATTAATGTTAAAAAAGGTGAGTGGTTAAAAGGTGAAATTCACATTGGTATCAAATTCTAGAGCTGATGAACTGATCTTTCCTGACCTTGTGTTTTCTGCCTTCATTGTTGGGTGCTGTAGACGATCAGTAAGCTGAGGGATGAAAGGCAGCTGGTGGATCTCAGTTTATATAATCTTGGGGTAGAGCAAAGTAAGCCAAGTAAAAGAACCAGAAAAGGGAAAAGACATGTACTAAGTATAGTTAGGGAAAATGATGATAAGTATAGAGAAAAATAAAAGATACACTGTATTTTTTTAAATTTTTTATTATGTTAGTCACCATACAGTACATCATTAGTTTTTGATATACTGTTCAATGATTCATTGTTTGTGTATAACACCCAGTGCTCCACGCAATACATGCCCTCCTTAATACCCATCACCGGCCTATCCCATTCCCCCACCCCCTTCCCCTCTGAAGCCCTCAGTTTGTTTCTCAGAGTCCATACTCTCACATGGTTCATTCCTCCTTCTGATTAGCCCCCCTTCTTCTTCCCTTTCTTCTCCTACCGCTCTTCCTACTTCTTATGTTCCATAAATGAGTGAAACCATATGATAATTGTCTTTCTCTGCTTGACTTATTTCACTTAGCATTATCTCCTCCAGTGCCGTCCGTGTTCTGCAAATGTTGGGTAATCGTTCTTTCTGACAGCTGAGTAATACTCCATTGTATATATGGACCATATCTTCTTTATCCATTCATCTGTTGAAGGGCATCTCAGCTCCTTCCACAATTTAGCTATTGTGGACAATGCTGCTATGAACATTGGGGTGCATATGGCCCTTCTCTTCACTACATCTGTATCGTTGGGGTAAATACCCAGTAGTGCAATTGCTGGGTCATAGGGTAGCTCTATTTTTAACTTTTTAAGGGACCTCCACACTGTTTTCCAGAGTGGCTGTACCAATTTGCATTTCCACCAACAATGTAGGAGGGTTCCCCTTTCTCCACATCCTCTCCAACAATTGTTGTTTCTTGCCTTGTCTATTTTTGCCATTCTAACTGGCGTAAGGTGGTATCAATGTGCTTTTGATTTGTATTTCCCTGATGGCTAATGATTTTGAACATTTTTTCATGTGTCTGTTAGCCATTTGTATGTCTTCATTGGGAAAGTGTTCATATCTTCTGCCCATTTTTTTATTTGATTATTTGTTTCTTGGGTATTGAGTTTGAGAAGTTCTTTGTAGATCTTGGATATACCAGCCTTTTATCTGTAGTTTCATTTGCAAATATTTTCTCCCATTCTGTGAGTTGCCTCTTTGTTTTGATGACTGTTTCCTTTGCTGTGCAGAAACTTTTTATCTTGATGAAGTCCCACAAGTTCATTTTTTCGTTTCCCTTGCCTTTGGAGACGTGTCATAAAAAAATTGCTGTGGCCGATGTCAAAGAGGTTACAGCCTATGTTCTTCTCTATGATTTTGATGGATTCCTGTCTCACATCGAGGTCTTGGATCCATTTAGAGTTTATCTTTGTTTATGGTGTGAGAGAGTGGGCAAGTTTCATTCTTTTGCATGTTGCTGTCCAATTTTCCCAGCACCATTTATTGAAGAGACTGTTTTTTTTCCCACTGGATGTTTTTTCCTGCTTTATCAAAGATAAGTTGACCATAGACCTGAGGGTCCATTTCTGGAGTCTATTCTGTTCCAATGGTCTATGTGTCTGTTTTTTGCCAGTACCATGCTATCTTGGTGATCACATCTCTGTGATATAGCTTGAAAGCAGGCAATGTGATGCCCCCGGGGGGCTTTGTTTTTCTTTTCTAACATTTCCTTAGCGATTCGGGGTCTTTTCTGGTTCCACGCAAATCTTAGGATTCTTTGTTCCAGGACTTTGAAAAATGTCATTGGTATTTTGATCGGGATGGCGTTGAAAGTGTAGATTGCTCTGAGTAGCATAGACATTTTAAATATGTTTATTCTTCTGATCCATGAGCATGGAATGTATTTCCATCTTTTGGTGTCTTCTTCAGTGTCTTTCATCAGTGTTCTTTAGTTTCTAGAATATAAATCCTTTACCTCACTGGTTCAGTTTATTCCAAGATATCTTATGGTTCTTGGTGATTTTGTAAATGGAATTGATTCCCTGGTTTCTCTTTCTTCTGTCTCATTGTTAGTGTACAGAAATGCAACTGATTTCTGTGCATTGACTTTGTATCCTGCCACATTAGTGAATTGTTGTATGAGTTCTAGTAATTTCGTTGTGGAGTCTTTTGGGTTTTCCGTATAAAGTGTCATGTCATCTGCAAAGAGAGAGTTTGAATTTGAATACCTTTTATTCTTTTTTGTTGTCTGATTGCTGTTGCAAGGACTTCTAGTACTATGTTGAACAATAATGGTGAGAATGGCCACCCTTGTCCTGTTCCTCATCTTAAGGGAAAGGCTCTCAGCTTTTCCCCATTAAGAATGATATTCACTGTGGGCTTTTCATAGATGGTTTTTATGAAATTGAGGAATGTACCCTTTATCCCTACACTCTGAGAGTTTTTATCAGGAAAGGATGCTGTATTTTGTCAAATGCTTTTTCTGCATCAGTTGAGAGGATCATATGGTTCTTGTCTCTTATTAATGTGATCTATCACACTGATCGATTTGTGAATGTCGAACCACGCTTGCAGCCCAGGGATGAATCCCACTTGGTCATGATAGATAATCCTTTTCATGTACTGTTGGATCCTATTAGCTAGGATCTTGTTGAGAATTTTGGCATCCGTATTCATCAGGGATAACAGTCTGTAATTCTCCTTTTTGATGGGGTCTTTGCCTGGTTTGGGGATCAAGGTAATAGTGGCCTCATAGAATGAGTTTGGTAGTTTTCCTTCCGTTTCTATTTTTTGAAACAGCTTCAGGAGAATAGGTATTATTTCTTCTTTGAATGTTTGGTAGAATTCCCTGGGGAATCCATCAGGCCCTGGACTCTTGTTTTTGGGAGGTTTTTGATCACTGCTTCAATCTCTTCATAATTAATCGATCTGTTTAAACAATCAGTTTCTTCCTGTTTCAGTCTTGGTAGTTTGTAGGTTTCCAGGAAGGCATCCATTTCTTCCAGGTTGTTTAATTTATTGGCATATCGTTGATAATAGTTTCTAATGAAATCCTTGGTTTTAGTCGTGATCTCTCCCCTTTCATTCATAATTTTATTAATTTGGGTCCTTTCTCTATTCTTTTGAATAAGTCTGGCCAGTGGCTTATCGATCTTATTAATTCTTTTAAAGAACCAGCTTCTAGTTTTGTTGATCTGCTCTACTGTGCTCCTGGTTTCTAATTCATTGATCTCTGCTCTAATCTTGATCACCTGACTTCTCATTTGTGGGTTAGGCCTGTTCTTCTCTTCCAGCTCCAGCTTCTTAAGGTGAGATTATAAAAACTGCATTTTAGAGTTTTCTGTGCTTTTGAGTGAGGCTTGGATGGCTATGTAGTTTCTCCTTGGGACCGCCTTTTCAGTGTCCCGTAGGTTTGGACTGATGTGTTTTCATTCTCAAAGGTTTCCATAAATTGCTTAAGTTCTTCTTTAATTCCCTGGTTTACCCAGTCATTCTTAAGCAGGATGGTTCTTGGGTTCCAAGTGTTTGAGTTTCTTCCAAATTTTTCCTTGTTTCAAAGCAATGTGGTCTGAGAAAATGCAGGGAATAATCTCAGACTTTTGGTATCAGTTGAGACCTGTTTTGTGACCCAGTGTATGCTCTATTCTGGAGAAAGTTCCATGTGCATTCGAAAAGAATGAGTATTCTGTTGTTCTGGGGTGTAGTGTTCGGTATATATCTGTGAGATCCATCTGGTCCAGTATATCATTCAAAGTTCTTGTTTCTTTGTTGATTTTCTGCTTAGATGATCTATTGCTGAGAGCGGAGTGTTGCGGTCCCCTACTATTAACATATTATTATCTACATGTCTCTTGATTCTGGTTAAGAGTTGGCTTGTGTGTCTAGCTGCTCCCCTGATATTTATTATTGTTATATCCACTTGTTGGATATATCCTTTAAGAATAATATAGTGTCCTTTTGTCTCTCTAACTGCAGTCTTTGTTTCTATAGACTGTAAATTTCTGTTCTGGATCACTCTTGGCATCTTTTTACTTTCATACAACCCCCCCCCTTTAATATTTCTTGTAGGGCTGGCTTGGAGGTCACATATTCTTTCAGTTTCTGTGCATCTTGGAAGGTCCTTGTCTCTCCATCCATTCTGAATGACAGCCTTGCTGAATAAAGGATCCTTGGCTGCATGTTCTTTCACTTAGTGCTTGAATATGTCTTGCCAGCTTTTTCTGGCCTGCCAGGTCTCTGTAGACAGGTCTGACATTATTCTGATATTCCTCCCTCTGTAGATGAGGATTCTTTTCCCCTCGCCGCCTTCAAGATTTTATCCTTGGATCTAATATTAGCGAATTTTACTATTATGTGACATGATGTTCGTCTGTTCTTAGTGACCTTGGGAGGGGTCTCTGCCTCTTGACCGTGAATGCACGTTTCCTTTGCCAGATTAGGGATGTTCTCAGCTACAATTTGTTCAAATATCTCTTCTAGACCTCTCTCTTTCAAAACCCTGTCGGGGATCCCAATGTTCTGACTTTGGAACGTTTCATTGAATCAGTAATCTCCCATAATCTACATTCTTGAGATTGGATTTTTTTAAGCCAAGTTTCCATTTTTTCCTTCTTTGCTATCATCCCAAATCTCCCAACTCACTCATTTGTTCTTCTGCCTCATTTTCCCTGGCCCTCAGAGCATTCAGTTTTGACTGCATTTGATTCATAGCATTTTTAATTTCTGCCAGATTCGTTCTCATTTCTGCCCTTAGAGATTCTATATTCTTGTTAATATTTTCGTTAATATTTTTTCAAGCCTACACATCATCTTGACCATTGTTACCCTGAACTCCATTTCTGACAATTTGGTTATATCCATATCCATTAGTTCTGTGGCAGAGGCCACAGTCTCTGTTTCTTTCCTTTGTTGGGGATTCCTCCTCCTCATTCTGATGAGGAGTGGTTAGGGGGATGTGCAGAGCCCAAATTATTGACCAGGACCCAAGCAAGGTGCACTTGTTTTATAGGGAACTTAGGGATGTGGGCTTCTTGTTTTTTCAGCCTGCCTTCTGGGGGAGGGCCTGCTACACTGATACTCAGGCAACCCTGTTTGGGTAGAATCACCCTGTCCCCTGCAAGGGGGGATGAGGATGGGCACAATGTGAGCTGGTATTTCTGGGCTTTTGTTCTCTGGCGGCTTTCCCTGGCGGTTTTCTGTGACTCTTCTTAGAGTCAGAGCACAGTGGCCGTATCCAAGCCTCTGTCTCAGAACAGAGAGATTGCAGTCCGCTCTCCACTGAGCTCTCCTGGCCACTTTAACTCTGTTTCTGTTGGTGCTGCTAAAAACCCTGCAGCATCCCGGGTTGTGTGCCCCACAGCTGATCTCCCAGTCCTCACTCCCAGGGCCGGCACGTCTCTGTCCTTTGTGCTTCTAACACTGCCAGCTGCCCCAGTTCTTGCATGCACTCCCGAGCTCCCTGTTTCAGTGTGGTTCGAGTGAGCGCTCTGGAGCTCTGGTTTTCAGTCTGGTCGTGCATGCACTCCTGAGCTCCCTGTTTCAGTCTAGTTCAGTTGCCTGCTCCAGAGCTCCAGCTTTCAGTCTGGTTACGTGCACTCCCGAGCTCCTGCGAGCTCCCCGTCTCAGTCTGGTTTCTCTGTGGCTACCGGTCCTCGAGTCTGGCTCACTCCCCAGTGCAAATGGCTACTGCTTCCCAGCGCCCAAGCATGTCGGCTCCCTCCCCGTTCCGTTTATCTTCCGATATCTGTGCGCAGATTCACAGCTCCCCGTTTCGTACCTCAATACTCAGCGCCGGAGATGTTCGTCTGTAGATATCCAGATGTATCTTCCTGCGTCTCAGGCTGATTTCGTGGGTGTTCAGGATGATCTGGGAGATATCCAGCTCAATTCAGGGACCAGCTGAAAAAAGGCCCCCTACTCCTCCACCATCTTTTTTTCTCTCTCCAAAGACACTGTCTTATGTGCTGCAGCAAATTTGGGAGAACTCAAAGTTTACACATAAGAAAAAGTCTTAAATCAGAATAAGAGACTTGTTTTAAGTTTGGTAAGATATTTCCTATTATAAAAGAAAGTTATCCATTATAAGATTGATAAATTTAATATAAAAAGTAAATAGAAATTAGATTAATATGTTAGGTAATATACATAATATTAAATATTTAATAACCCAAATATATATAAGATAATATTTGGTTTCCATTGAGGATAGTGCAAATAGGTTGTTCAAAAAGATAATAATACTTGGTGTGATTTTGACAGTGTAATGCTAAGTCCTTTATTGGTTTTCTCTGAATATTATTATTCCCATATTGGTGTTATTAGTTTATAGAGGTTAGATAATTATGTCAAGCCAGTATTTGAGAGAGTCTGGTTCAGCTCATCTCTATTTAGAGCCCACCCTCCTGACCTTATTTTGTGACTTTCTCAGAGCATGTACTCCAGAGATAATGAAAGAAATAATAATAAATACTTACATAGCACTTCCTCTGTTATGGTCTAAGCTCTTTACATGTACTAACCCATTGAATCCTTACAACAAGGTTATGAGATGTCAGTATTATCAACATCTCAGTTTTGTAAATGAGGAAATTGAGGCATGGAGAGGTTAAGTCTGCACTCTTAGTGACTGTGCTACACTGATTCCCTGAAATAAAATTTAACTGTAAGATATAACCTTGTATCCATTATACTCACAAAATATAAAATGATTGACTATAATGCCAACTAAAAGTCTTTATTGATAAAATGTGTGTATTTTCAAATTACAATATTTCAATATGCAGTATTTCAAATTATAAAACATTTGTTCACTTATAAGATTAATATTACCAAAACTGTCTTGAGAAATGTGCGGTTTTTTAAAGCTTTAATTTAAATTCCATTAGTTAACATACAGTGTAATGTTAGTTTCAGGTGTACAGTAGAGTGATTCAGCACTTCCATACAACACCTGGTGCTCATCTCTACAAGTGCACTCCTTAATCCCCATCACCTGTTTTACTCTGCCCCCCCCACCTCCCCTCTGGTAACCATCTCTTTGTTCTCTATGGTTAAGAGTCAAAACAGGTACAATTTTGATTGTAGCTTACCATTTTTGAAGTACATTCTGCTTACAGGAGCCACCAAAATGTATCATAACCTTTAATAAAATTTATTGTGCTGTCTAATAATGATAAAGGATAAATAATTGACAAACCCGCAATTGGAATAGTGAAGGAAATAAGTTCTTGCAGTGTTGTTGGCATTTTTCTAATAATTCATTTGGTTTTTAAAAATTTATTCCCCATAGTAACCTTATAAGGTAGATGGTGGTGTCATTTTTTACAGAAGAGCAAACTGAGAGTCAGGCATTTGTAAGGGACTCAGATCTTTTCTTGACCCTAAATAATCAGGTCTTTAACAGTATCATCATGAGGACTGTGGAATGTTATATGTCATTAACAGTTTTAAGTATGTAGATGTGGTTGTCAATGTGAAAACACTTTAATTAATAAAACCTTCAGTATGTACATACTAGTTTGATCTATGTAAAGATATGAGAACTGAAAGGTAAGAATCTTACCTGATACTATCGTTTTAGGGACAAATTTCTAATTAAATATACTCTCTCTCCTTTTTAGTTGTGTGCATCGGAGCTAGTTTTGTTGTCGTGCCTCTCTCAACACTTGGCCCCCAACTTATACAGATATATATTTTTGTAAATTATGTACTTATTTATACTTCAAGCCTAAAGAATAAAGAAATGTAGGAATTATTGCCATTCTCAGATATCAGGAACAATGTAGGATTAAGAACTTCAGTTTTGCAGTCAGATAACTAAGGATGAGTCGCAGTCCCATCACTAGCTATGTGACATTGGGCAGGCCCCTTCTTTTCTGTGTTTCACCACAATTTTTTTGAAGAACAAATGAGAATTAATGTGAAGGTTTAGCAAAGAGTGTGGCATACAGTAAGCACTAGCTGCTCGCATTGTCATAAGCATTATTAGTTAGTATTTTTTAACTTCTAAGAGTTGGTTTTACCTGAGATCAGAATTGACGTCTGTTAGACTGCGTTAGATTTGTATTGCTTTATAATAAACCACAAACACTTGTTGCTTAAAACAACAACCAGTTTGGGTACAATTGATAACTAAAATTTCTTAAAATATTCTCTTAGAAGTTAAATTGGTATTGATTTTAGAAAATCTTCACTATTAGGGAAATTAAAATAATGATATAATTTTTTTACTTCTCTCTAAAAAGTAAGACAGCTTAAAAATAAAATCACCAAATACCATCTCCCCCTCCCCAAATTAATAAAGGACAATTTTTTAAGTTCACAGATTTGCTGTGTCATGTAGCATTTAACCTATTTAATCTCAGATGATGTATTAATGAGAAGTGAAGTAATCTACGCCAAATACAGTAGGTGGCACTGTGATAAAAACTTTTGTTTCTGTGAAGAATTGAGTTCAGGATTCATCTATAGTATTCTGCTGAGTGCTAAATAAAGATAGGTTTCTAAGTAAGGCAGACTTGAACAGAATCTAGCAACTTTGCTTAACCTAAATACACATTTATTTACCGTGTTTTATTTTATTTAATTACAAAAATTAAATACAATAATGGCAGTGTTCTTTGAACTAAATTCTACCAAAAGAATAGAATGTACTATAAATTGATTGAGGGGCGCCTGGGTGGCACAGTGGTTAAGCGTCTGCCTTCGGCTCAGGGCGTGATCCCGGCGTTATGGGATCAAGCCCCACATCAGGCTCCTCTGCTATGAGCCTGCTTCTTCCTCTCCCACTCCCCCTGCTTGTGTTCCCTCTCTCGCTGGCTGTCTCTGTCTCTGTTGAATAAATAAATAAAATCTTTAAAAAAAAATAAAAAAAATAAATTGAGGCACAGATTTTAATTTCTCAAAATTCTTTCATATGTATTTAAATATGTATTTATGTATTTCAGTTCTTTCATAGGTATTTCACACAGGTTATCCTCAGCTTCTCATTCTTAATAAAGCTTTTATATTACTTCTTTAGTTTATGTAAACTAAAACAGCAAAGATGAAATGCAACACATCAGCCAGAAGGTAGTAAATTTCAGTGGGGTTGATTCTGTCATATTTTCATTGTATTTCAAAGCACCCTCAAGCCTTCTTTAAACAGACATTTCAGTAGAAAAATTAACTCACTAGTATTTGAACAGCACAAACAGTTTTTTAAATTCCTTTCAATAGTATATTGAAAGAGTTTAGGAAACTGGAGTATTCTTGTATAGTAAAAAGCACAGTGTAAAATTGTTGTAAGAGTACTAGTAGATTTGGGTTGTTTGGTGTGTTGAAGTGTAATGATATAAAAAATGATATCTTACTATCTCATTGCATTGATTCTGGTTAAATTAGTGCTTCTCAATGTTGGCTTTACAGGCTTCCCAGTCATCTGTGGAACATCTTTAAGAAAGTTCCAAGCAAAGATGTGGAGAAAAGGGAACCCTCATGCACTATTGGGGGCAATGTAAATGGAAGCTATGGAAAACAGGATGGGGGTTCCTCCAAAAATTAAAAATAGAACTACCATATATAAAAAAAAGAAAGTTCCAGGGATTATATATATATATATATATATATATA
>NC_048221.1:58869240-58902113 GCF_002007445.2 Ailuropoda melanoleuca | reverse complement strand
TATATATATATATAGAGAGAGGCAGATATATCACAAAAGGTAACACACCAGAACACATCTAGTCCTCTGAAGTTGTCTTTGAATGGCTGTTTGATCTTTATTAAGAGACAAAAGTCCTTGTTTGAAAGTTTGCATAAAGTTATATTTTGAAGTAGATAAACACTTAGCAACAACAACAAAAAAATCTCAAAAGCTGGGTAAAGATAACACTTCTGGAAGCATACAGTAGTTATCAAATATGAAAAATAAACATTACTGTGGTCTTTACTATTAAACATCAACTGTTGTAATAAAAAAGAAATGGAATTTATTGTTATTTTGGTGTTAAAATATGAATGAAATTTATCCCATCATAGTGTAATTTCTCTTCTCTCTTTGTTTCAAGCATTTGGGTTCTAACATTCAAATTTAGCCAGTGATCTCTGGTCATTTAATTTTTGTTTCCCTTTTAAATTTAAGTGATGGTATTTTCTTTGTTTCTTTCTGTTGTTTCTGATTGCTAGCTACACTCCTGACTGACAATGCAGTTGATCTTACTGTTTTTCAGCTGACTACCTGGCTCAGGCGTTTGATTCTCTCTGTTTGGACTTAAAGACAGATGAAGGAAAAGTCTTGTTTTTGGAGTATAAAGCTGTTCCAGTAATACTAAATCATCTGCGAATATCCAGTAAAGGACTCCTCTCTAATGTCATTGATAGTTTGCTTCAGATGACAGTGGAATCTAGTAAGTTTTAAAGTTTTTAGATACACGAAGAAATGACAGTAGATGATTTTCTTTGTGTTCTGAATGTATAACTACATATGAGACATGTTGTATTTTATAATAGAAATGGTTAAAAAGTATTTTTGACAGCTGTGTAATAGAGTCATTAATAACATCACTAAAAGTTGTATGTCTAAATTTCCATTAACATAGCACAATTTCCAGTGCTCACCTCATTTCAGTTATGTGCATATACTTTGCACTGTTCGTCATGTTTTTGAGCTGCTTTGTCTGTTCTTCCCTGTCTCATTCTGACAGATCTAACTAATCCTGTGTTTCCTGCTTGCTTAGAAGGAGATGTTCAAGTATGTCTCCATCTAAAGGGAAAATATGACAAAGCCATATTCCTGTTGTTCCCTCTTCGACCTTACTGTTTTGTTGGAGGGTTGGGGGGGTGGGAGGTGCACTCAGGTGCGTATGTGGCTATTCTTTTTCATGCATATTTGTAACATTTTATAGTCTTTGGCCTTATTTTTTCTTTTTGGTTTTTATATTGGTGTAGCAAGTTCTTTTAACTTGCTATTGATGGTTCCTAACTTAGCCCAGATATATATGGAGATGTTGAACATAAATATTTTCATTTGCTTTGGTTGCAAATGGTTTGGTTTGAACCTCAAGTAACCCCTTGACTTGTAACAAGCAACATTTTGCCTCAGTAATTTTTTTTCATTTGTAGATTTTCCTCTTCCCTATTCCCTCTTCTTCTACAGCACTTCTAAAAATGAAATGTTTATGCCTTCCAGAAGGTGGAAATTAAAATTGGAAAGTCATTGCTCAGCATGATAGTAAGCAGTCTGTGGTACTTGGTGCTGCTTTTGGGTGAATCCCTAACAGCTGGGTGTAAAGCATAGTTATATTTCTAACTAGGTACCTTCAATGTATGGCTTCACGTTTTTAATTCATTTTATATACCTTCTCATTTCTCTTTTACAACATCCCTATGAAGGGCCTGAATAGAAAAACTGAGGTGTAGAAAAATCAGGTAACTTGTCCATGGCTTCCATAGCTAGGCAGAGGTAGGACTTAGATTTGAAATCGTGTCTCTGATTCTAGACATAACAAGATGCATTCTACCATTGCACTGTGATTAGGTTTTCCAGAGGTTTTTTTCCTGCCCCCAAATGTCAAATTTTCTCTGACATATTTTATTAGTATTTTTAGCCATTTGCAACTGTCAAGATATTAGACTTATAGTTGGGGGATAGCTACCTAGTTAAATAATCTTGGGGTTTTATATCTTAATTTACTAATACATGCTATAGAGCAAAAAAGTTAAAAATTAGTAAAATGAGACACAGACACCCAAGATTACTTGTTTAAAGTGGGTAGATTTACAGTTATGTTTCATTGGATTTTTCTTTCTTTCTTCTTATTTCTTATTATCTTTTTTAAAGATTTTATGTATTTATTTGTGAGAGAGAGAGAGGGAGAGCATGCACAAGCAGGGGGAGCAGCAGACAGAGGGAAAACCAAGCTCCCTGCTGAGCAAGGACCCTGATTCGGGACTTGATCCCAGGACACTGGGATCATGACCTGAGCCAAAGACAGACGCTTAACCACCTGAGCCACCCGGGCATCCCTCTTTCTTTCTTTTTAAAGATTTATCCATTTATTTGAGAGAGAGAGTGGGGGGAGAGGCAGAGGGAGAGGGAGAAAGAGAATCTCAAGCAGACTCCCTGCTGAGTATGGAGCCCCACATGGGCCCGACGCAGGGCTCAGTCTCACCACCCTGAGGTTATGACCTGAGTGGAAATCAAAGAGTTGAACACTTAACTGACTGAACCACCCAGGATTTTTCTTTTTTTTTTTTTTTTAAAAGATTTTATTTATTTATTTGACAGAGATAGAGACAGCCAGCGAGAGAGGGAACACAAGCAGGGGGAGTAGGANGTGGGAGAGGAAGAAGCAGGCTCATAGCAGAGGAGCCTGATGTGGGGCTCGATCCCATAACGCCGGGATCACGCCCTGAGCCGAAGGCAGACGCTTAACCGCTGTGCCACCCAGGCGCCCCCAGGATTTTTCTTAACGAGGAAAACAAAAATTTTGCCAGATGTAAATGTCTACTCATTAGAAACAAATCTGTCTGAATATTTCTGACAGAGATGAAATCTTGTAGCCAAAGGAAAACTAAATATAATTTTATGAAATAGTGAACCTACTTGGGTGAAGTGACTTTGTGGCACCGTAACATTCACATTTGGAGAAATAGTAGTAGATAAAGTCAACAGATGTTCGGTTCATTCACACGTGTTTACCTTTGTTCAGATTATGCTCAAATCCAAGGTTATCCTTTCTTGTTCAAATTGAGTAAATAAAGCAATTTCTAATGTGGATTCCTAGAAAGTATATCATTTTTAGTGATGGAAAACTTTTGGAAGATTAAAAATGGGTGAATCTTTGATGATTTCTGACTGAGGTATATTTACTTGCTTGATATGTTTTTCTATTTTTAATATAAATCCAGTACCTGATGTTAACCAAAGAAATTTGTTGAAGGGGTTAAATGAATGATAGATCAGAGTGCAGCAAATACTTACCTAGCTGTTGGTTTTATGTTGTTTTTTTCTAGATTTGAGATGAGAAACTCATTTCACCATATACATAATTTCCACATGCCATTTTTTTTTTTTTAAAGTTTATGGGAAAAAGTTGTTGGGAGAGAAATCTTGATAGATTTGCAGATGGGTTATCTCACACAACTAAAGAGTCTTGGCGGCCAGCTATGCATGAGGTGACATGTTTCAAGCATTGTGTTTGCAGTGCTTTGCTGAGCCTCGGTGATTCCTCCGACACCCATTCAGGGCTTTGGAGCAAAAGGCTAGAGGAAGGTTTCAGTGGACCAGGCTCTAGGCTGGGAGTACTCAAAGTGCTTATTGGTTCTGTTAACACAAGTCAGTATAGAAACAGTGTTTAAAACTGGTATAGTAGTTGTCACATTACTAATTTTATCAAGTTCAATAATAATTTAAAACATTTAGGGGCGCCTGGGTGGCTCAGTTGTTAAGCGTCTGCCTTCGGCTCAGGGCGTGATCCCAAAGTCCTGGGAGCGAGCTCCACATCGGGCTCCCTGCTCTGCTGGGAGCCTGCTTCTTCCTCTCCCACTCCCCCTGCTTGTGTTCCCTCTCTCGCTGGCTGTCTCTCTCTCTGTCAAATAAATAAATAAAATCTTAAAACAACAACAACAACAAAACATTTAGACTTGTATTTTGTATGTTTGTTTTATTTCTAGTTTTTTTTAATGGTGTTGTAAAACGATAAATTTTGAAAAGTGATTCCAGTGGGATAGCACCAAATCTGAAAATGGTTAGGGGTGCTCTGCAGATGGGGCCTAGGGCAGAGGTTTTTATAGAAAAGACAGGGAAGCAGAGCAAAGAAATTATTTAATTGACTAGCTATAACATAAATGTTTGCCTTGTTGGGGAAAATTTAGTTATTTTATGGTAGTTTTACTTGAGGTTCATTTTCTCCAATTCAGGGAAGTCTGGTTGACTGTTTAGTTTTTCTTGAGTTACGTTTTCTTAGGTTCAAGTGCACTGACTGCTTTAGAATTTGATTTGTTTAGGTAGGATACCCTGCTGAAGGCATGAGAGCTTCCCAGTCTAATAGCCTCTTTGCCGAACTATTTTAAACAGTATTTTGTTAAAATCTGTTGCATTCTCTCTGCTGAATTGGAAACCTCAGGCCAGTTCTTACAGTAGTTTGAGGAGCAATAGAATATTCCATCTCCGCTGGATACTTCATGTTCAGCTGTGTTGTAGTTTGTACTGCAACAGAGTGATGGTTTTTCTCTGTCTCCCTTATGCTCTTCCCCCAGATTTCATCTTTTCAATATGAGAAATGTTATTAGCTGCATAGGTATTTACTGTTGTTTGAAAGCTGCTAAAATACGTTTTTTTTTTAATGATCTAGATATATTTTACTTTAAAATGCATTTGAGTATAAATTAAGATCTGTACATTGGTTTACATTAACATATATTATGAGCCCTTTTTTTTTAGATTGAGGGCTTCTGATAATACCTCTTTTGGGTGTAAGTATATATATCATATAATAACTTAGTGTTGATTTTAGAAAATTACTTTGTGGTTTCTTTCTCTTTTTCCTGTCAGTGGTTAAAAGCTATTACTCACTTATCTGGGTTTAGCTGTGTAAGAACTTGAGTCTATTTTATTTCAAAGAGTGCTTTCCTTTTCTTGTCAGACTTAGTTTAAATAGAGGGATTTAAGTTTGTATTTGTATTATTTAGTTCACTCTATTTTGCGGCCTAAAAACTGCCCGTCTAAGGTAACATGCTACCATTTAACATTTGAATGGCAATAATGCATTTGAGCACATTTTGCGACACTTTTTATTTTTGTTATAAAAATAATAGACATTTGGAAAGCTACAAACTAGAAAAAAAGTCTTACAATCCAAAGATAGGTACATTTACTTCATATGTATGTTACTTTCTCTCTTTTTTCATGAATAATTTTCATGATGTTGGGTATTTCTTTTCTCTTTCTTTGTTTAACATGGTTAGATTCTAGTGTACATTTAGTTGCATCAGTCTATGTTTATCTGTCTAAAATATCAAAATACAAGAAAATATTAGGATATTTTGCAAAGAAATATGCTTGAGTTCTGTTCAAATTATGAATATGGGTAAAATGTATTATATTATAATACAGTTAAAGATAGCAAAGAATTATCAAGTACTTTATGCTACATGCATTAATTTGTTCTGGGTATCTAGAAGTTATTTGTGAACATATTTGTATTTCTTAGTTTGGTGCTCTTTTTCATTGGCAGTTGATTTTTCCTGATTTGAGCAACATTATTTCTTCCCTTCTTAATTTATTCTGTCATTCTATGTTTTTATTATTAAGGAGATCAAAACAAGGGTAATTTCAATGAAATGACAAAAGCGATACTTCCAACAATGTACCAACTTAGTATGTACACACCCATGTTTCTTGTCTAGTCATGAATATAACCTGTTTTCTCAGTTAAAGGGTTTCAAATGAAAGAATGTTCTCTAAGGAAACGCCATGGGAAGATTTAATAACCGAAGAATATGTAATAATATTTCTTAAGTCTAAGGAGTTGACACCCCTCTTTTTTTTTTTTTTTAAAGATTTTATTTATTTATTTGACAGAGAGAGAGAGACAGCCACCGAGAGAGGGAACACAAGTAGGGGGAGTGGGAGAGGAAGAAGCAGGCTCTCAGTGGAGCAGGGAGCCCGATGCAGGGCTCGATCCCAGGACCCTGGGACCACGCCCTGAGCTGAAGGCAGACACTTAATGACTGAGCCACCCAGGCACCCCAGTTGACACCCCTCTTAAATTTACCACCTTAATAAGACATAGTTTGCATATTGCCTGATATATATATTTTTTTACATAGTTACATTCATAATATGCGTACTGTTTTGTATAAGAAATACATATTCATTATAGAGAAATTAGAAAATACAACTTTCCTTCATTCAACAAATATCTGTCTATACACTATACATTTATCCCTGTCACTCACTGAGACATTAGGGGTACAGCAGAGAGCAAGATAGGTCCACTGTCAACATGGAGCTATGATCTAGTTGACTTTTGCCAAATTATTGGTATAGTGAGGATGATAATACCACTATCATAAAATATAAAAGTGGTAAGGGAGTAGTCATGCAGGGGTCTGGGAGACTGTTCTAGGGAGCAGGAACTGCTAGAGCAAAGGTGTTAGGGCAGGTATTAATTGTTAGGTGTGGTATTTTCAAGACACGGCAGGGAAGCCAGTGTAGCTAAAGCAGAGTTAAGTGGGCAGAGTGGTAGAAGAATCAGAATGCGGGGCCTGCACTTATTCAGAAGTAAGACTTGGGGACTTTTATTCACTACAATTCCTTGAGCTTTCCCTTTCTATTCTGCTTTGTTCAATGTCCTATTATGAGCTTTTTTTTTTTCATTTTTCTGCATAGACCTTATTTTTAATTGTTGCTTAATACTTAATATTTCTTTATATGCATGTATATGTTTATATAATATTTAATCTTACTATATGTTTATGTAATATTTATTATTGTTACCATTTATTGAGACGTTTCTTGTGGGAAGTGTGTATGAAATTTGGTAAGAAAATCAATTCATTGGCCTTCCATCCCAGTATAAAAGAGCTTTCAAGTAGTTTGTGGTCAGCTCCTTGAGGGATATGGGGCACAGGAAACTAATCTAGCAATCCTTTGCATGACCTCTTGAAGTCTACTTTAAGAGTCATTTGATGTGCACTTGTAACGGTGCATTTGATAGTGGTCTCTGAATGCTGTCAAATTTATAGCTATGTTATAAGTTGCATGATTGCTTTAATGATGCCTGCATTCCCTCATCTGACGCTATAACAGAGTCTTTTTTGAGATATAAACCTGACTTTTCTAGTGTAACAGGAGATGATATGAACCCATTTTTGGTCAAGCTTTAGGTTTGCATTATATAGCCTATCTTGAAACTTGTTTCAGTATTTTGTGACAACAAAACAAACCATGGTGTATGTTAGGGAGTAAAATCCCACCCACCAATGAGTGTGATAGAGAAAGCTGAGGAATCAAATAATTAAATGTATAGATAACGAATATACTATTTTTATTTATTTTTTTAAAAGAAGAGTTCTCTGAATAACTTAAGGAAGGAATTTTTTAAATTGTGTCTATTGTTTAAAAGATAACACATTCATATAGCTAATCATTTCAAAGGTACAAAAGTGAAAAGTAAAAAAAAAAAAAAAAAAGTCATCTTTCAGTCACTCTTTCCCCTTCTCTGGAGAAAGCAGTTTCACTAGTTTTTTTCCGTGTTCTTTCACAAGTGTACAGTGTGTGTATACACGCACATTCTTATTTTTTCATTTTATCAAAAGAATGTTAGCATGCTATACATGTTATGAAAGACAGATCTTAGAGATCTTGTATTAGTACATAGAGTTTCTTCAAAAATTTTTTCATTTGAGGTGACTATTGATGGATATGTTAACCTTAAACAATAAAACTGCCACGTATTCAACCAGCAAAACTGGGTTTGTTCAGTATAGCAGAGAATTGCGATCCAGGACAAGCAAGCTACACCAAAACCACAGACAAGACCAGAAAACAAAGGAAAGGAATGCTGTTATTTACCAAAGTGGTGGTGGTAGTTGGGGGATTAGGAAGCTGGATGGGTGGGAGGGCTGTTATAAATAAAAAGCCCATTGGAGTAAACTGGGAGTTGGAAGTATAGTGGCTTTTCATTGACTGAGTTGTGACCGTTTCTCATTGGTTGGGCTTTTGCTGTGGAAGGAGAAAACCTTCCTTCCTCCTGCTGGCTTGGTAAAGTAGTATCCATTTGCAAGGTACATCATCCTGTTGGGTTGGCAATTGACCACAAGTAGTAGGCCATGAGCCCTGCTGGCCTTCTGACTCCATTCTCCTTTTTTTTTTTTTTTAAGATTTATTTATCCTTTTATTTTATTTATTTTTTATTTTTATTTTTTTTTTAAAGTTTTTATTTATTTATTCGACAGAGATAGAGACAGCCAGGGAGAAAGGGAACACAAGCAGGGGGAGTGGGAGAGGAAGAAGCAGGCTCATAGCAGAGGAGCCTGATGTGGGGCTTGATCCCATGACGCCAGGATCACGCCCTGAGCCGAAGGCAGACGCTTAACCACTGTGCCACCCAGGCGCCCCTTTATTTATTTTTTAAAATTATTTTATTTAAATTCAATTAATTAACGTATAGTGTATTATTAGTTTCAGAAGTAGAGTTCAGTGATTCATCAGTTGTATATAACACCCAGTACTCATTACATCACATGCCCTCCTTAATGCCTGTTTATTTTGGGGGGGGTGGAGAAGGAGAGAAGCAGACCCCCTGCTGAACTTAGAGCCCGACTTGGGGCCTCATCCCACCACCCTGAGATCACAACTCTAGCTGAAATCAAGAGTTGGATGCTCAACCGACTGAGCCACCCAGGCTCTCCTTCAGAATTCTGACTCTATTCTAAGTGAGATTTCCTTTTACTAATTTTCACAGATGTTTGGGTTGTTTCTAGTCGTTTGCTAAGGCAAAAGTGCTTCTGTATACAAACTAACTTACACAAAAGCAAATTTGCACATGTGGGAGCTTATTTGGTAGAATAGATACCTAGAAGGAAGAATAGATACCTAGGAAGTAGAATTGTTGGATCAAAGGAAAATTTCTCAGATTGTGAGAATGATATGGAGTAAAAAGTAGGTACCAATAACAAGAGGAAAAGAACACGGAGTCAAAGAGACAGTTACAGAATTAATCGCTTACCTTGTTTATGTGTGGCAAAGTGCTTTTTTCTGATAGCTCATAGTTCTGAGACTCAGGAATGGAGTAGGTATAGACAGGTATGGTGATATGTATAATTCAGGCAGCTCTTATATCCCATACCCTTTTCTGTATGTGACTACATCCTCCCTACCACCCAGCTCTTTGCTCCTCTTTTCCCCACTCTTAAATCCATCTACCTGGTACTCAGTATATGGTATATTGAACAGGTATGTTGCCCAGGTAAGACAGCAGCACTGCGGACATGGAAAGTTTGGCTGTCTGAGCTTCTTGGCGATTGTTGCACAGCAGTCTAAGTACAGGAGGTGGTTCAGAGGCTTCCAGATGTAATGTTTGGAGGTAGAGGCTGCCTGTGTAGACATCTTATATGAAGTTTAATCATGGACAGGTCAGAAGCAGATTTTGTTTTTGAAAGCATTTTCAAAATGCCCTTTACATATCAGTTTTAGTTTTTATTCATTTTCTTTGAAATAGGTTTTTTTAATTGTGGTAAAATACATACAACAAAATTTACCATCATAACTATTTTTAAGTGTACAGTTTTTAGTGTTAAGTACATTTACATTATTGTGCAGCCATCCGTCTCCATCCATCTTCAGAATTGTTTCATCTTCCCCAACTGATTATTTTTACCGATTAAACACTAACTCCCCATTTCCCCCTCCCCCTGGCCCTGTCAGCCACCATTTTGCTTTCTGTCTATATGAATTTGACTACTGTAGGTACCTCGTGTAAGTAGAGCCGTACAGTATTTGTCTTTTTGTGATCGACCTAATTTCACTTAAGCTTAATGGCCTCATGTGTCAGAATTTCCTTCCTTTTTAAAAGCTGAGTAATATATACTGCATTTTGTTTATCAGCTTATCCACTGATGGACACTTGGGTTGCTTCCATTTTTGGCTATTGTGAATAATGCTGCCATGAACATGGGTGTACAAATATCTGTTTGAGCCCATTTTAAATTTTGGGGGGGCGGTCTTTAAAATAGTTTTTAGTCATCAAAGGTCTTTCATCAGAGTGAACAACAGTGCTTGAAACTGTACTGAGATTAAGACAACACTTTAAGAAAAAAGCAGTCAAAACTTGGTTTAGGTTATCCCCAAAGCAGATTCAGCTACCAAAGCAATATGCAGGCTATTTTCAACATCTGAATTTGTTGTAGTTTAACATAGTTGTTTACAAGCTTAACTTAAACCCAGAGAACATAATTTTATAGAAACTATAGTTGCTTGAGGAGTCCAAAATGGTACTAGTAGCACCCCTTGTATCCTTGTCTGTCACTCCTCAGAGACCTATTTATATCATCTTGATATTTGAGTCTGCCGATCATCGAGAAAAGGGAGATTAATTCCTGGATATGTGAAACAGAAATAGCCATTTCAGTGTTTGTGCTGGTTGTTAGGAAATCACAGTTGGAGATTGCCTTTATATCTTTTAAGACAAATTATTAAGAAAGGAAAAAGGTTAATCTTATTTTGAATCTTGATTAGTCATGTCAGGTTTTCTGTTCTTCTATAGATTTTGGCTAAGCCTTCTGTGTTCTGTAGTTAGAATGAATTCCTGCGTGTTTTTGCTTTTTTCTGGTACTTTTATGATTCTTACTACTATATCCAAGGCCAAACCATCATATCTTATGTGTATTTTTGCAGTAGTTTCTTACTGGTTTCCTTCCTTCCCTCCTTTCCACTCTCCTACTATATTCTCAGTGCCTCTACCAGAGTGTGCATCACTCCCTTGCTCAGAATTCCCCAAGCGGTTTCCTGTCGCAGAGTGAAAGGTGATATTCTTAAAATGGCACACAAGGCCTGGCCTCTGGCTGCCTTTCTCAGTTCACATCTTAGTATTTTCACCAAATATCAAACTTGACCCTGCCTCATAGTCTTTGCACTTGATCCTTCTACCTGTAATACTTTTCTCCTGGATAGTGGCAAGGCTTGCTCCCTCCATTCCTTTGGGTCCCTTCTCCAATACCACATCCTCAGAGAGTCCTCCTTTGTCCATCCTGTGTAACTGAGCCCCATCCATTCTCCTTATCCCCCTTACTCTGCTTATTTTATCTTCTGATGCTTACCTGATACATATACATGTATACACACAGACATTGATCTCTGATTCATTTGCAGTTTATCTTGGTGAAGGTTATGAGGTTATGGATTAAACTGTTTTTCTAGATGGCTTCCTATCCTTTATTCAATAAACTATCTTTCTTACTTTGTTTAGAAATTCTTTTTTGGGATTATTTAAAGTTTTTCTCCATTCTCTTGTTGATTGTAATGGTTTTACATTTCATTTTCTTGGTTTTTTTACAGTCATATCTGTAAATATTATTTCTTCCTTAACAATCTATAATTTTATTTTGCCTTGTCTCGTTAAATTTGGGTGTCACCTTTAGTAAAATGCTAAATAATAGCAATGATAGTAAACATTTTCATCTAGGCCTCATTTTAATGAGAATGCTTGTAGTGTTGTTTCATTAAGCAAAATGTTGCTGGCTTGGGTTGAGATACATACGTCTTATCATCTTAAGAAAATATTCATCTATTCCATACAGTTATGTTTAAAGGTGGATGTTGAATTTTGACAAATGAACTTTTTGTATCTGTGGAGTTTGATATACCAAAAAAGGATCATGTGATTAATATAGGAAATAAAAATAATAATCTTTAGATTACTAAAATAAACTGCATTTGGTCATGGGATGTTTTTCTTTCTTTTTTTATTTTAATACAATTAGCCAACATATAGTACAACACTAGTTTCAGATGTAGTGTTTAATAATTCATTAGTTGCATATAACATCCAGTGCTCATCACGTCACGTGTCCTCCTTAATGCCCATCACTCAATTACCCCATTTCTCCCACCCACCTCCCCTCCAGCAGCCCTCAGTTTGTTTCCTATAGGTAGAGAGTCTCTCATGGTTTTTCTCCCTCTCTGATGACTTCCCATTCAGTTTTCCCTCCTTTCCCCTCTGATCCTTTGTGCTGTTTCTTATATTCCACATATGAGTGAAACCATATGATAATTGTCTTTCTCTGATTGACTTATTTTGCTCCAGCATAACACCCTCCAGTTCCATCCACATCAGTGTAAATGGTAAGTATTCATCCTTTCTGATGGCTGAGTAATATTCCATTGTGTGTGTGTGTGTGTGTGTGTGTGTATCCATATTCTTCTTTATCCTTTCATCTGTTGATGGTGTTGATCTGTTTTTATTGATTTTGGGGGGGTGTTCTCTCTACCTCTTCTATTTAAATGCCTGCTTTTTCCCCCAGATTAGGGAAATTCTTAGCTATGATTTGTTCCAATATACCTAATGTCCCTCTCTCTCTTCTTCCTCAGGGACCCCAATAATTCTAATATTGTTATACATTATGGTATTGCTGATTTCTCAAAGCCTCCCCTCAGGGTCCATTAGTTGTTTTTCTGTCTTTTCCTTGGCTTCCTTCCTTTCCATCAAGTTGTCTTTTATGTTACTTACTGTCTTTTCTGCCTCATTTGCCCTAGCTGTTAGAGCATCCAATTTAGACTGCATCTCAGTTAAAGCATTTTTAATTTTGGCCTGATTAGATTTTATTTCTGCACTATGAGATTTTCTGGTGTCTTTTATGCTTTTTTCAAGCCCAGCTAGTAACTTTTTAATTGTTATCCTGATTCCAGCTCTGACATTTTACTTGTATCCATATCTATTACATCTGTGGCAGAGAGTATTACCTCTGGTTCTTTCTTTTGGTATGAATTCCTCCTTGTCATTTTGCCCAGAGAAGAATGGATGAACGAGAGAAGAAAATCAAAAATAACCATGACCCAAGCGAAATACACAGTAGACAAATCCAAAGAGGTCAGAAAGTAAAAAAGAAAAGAAAAAAAAAAAAAGGGGGGGGAGAGAGAGACAATAATCTCCCAGGTGGACAAAACAGGGTGGTGACTTGGTCGTAGGTGTATTTTGGTCCATTTGTTAGAAGACACTAAATCCCAATATTGTAAAGAACGTAAAACTTACATATATACAAAAGATAAAATTGAATACAGTGAAAGGAAGCCAAAAATGAAGAATGTATCTAAAAATGTAAATGTAAAAAATGAAAGTTAAAAAAAGACTTAAAGAGTTGATAAAATAAGAAACTAGTTGAAAAAAAAAAGGAAAATTTTAAAGATAAATGAATCATGAGAAAAAACTCTCAAATTCTATATACAATTTTCCCCTAGTGCTCTGTAAACTTGATGTTCATCTGTTGCTCCAGCTGGTCTTCTGGCGGCGGGGCCTGCTGCGCTGATTCTCCGGTATCTTTGCCTGGGCGAAGTTGCACCGCCCCTTGCCATGGGGCCGGGCTCAGTGTGAGATGCTACTAGCGGCTCTATGTATTCTTTGTTCCCTGAAGGCTTTACGTGCCTCTATAGAGGATGAAAATAAAAATGGCTGAGCCTCATCTCTAGCCACGGAGCTGAAAGATCATGTTCCCTTATCTTCAGTAAACCCTCAGGGATAAGCAGTCTTCACTTTTGTGTGTGCCAAACTCTGCAGGCTCCTGTTATGCATGCCCACACCAATCTTCCCAGGGGGAAGGCAGAGGGTCACTGTGTTTTTGCCCTTTGCAGGGCCCCCTCACAGAGAGCTGTGCCAGACTGTGCCATGGTTCATGGTTTATGGCGAACCAAGCTGAGAGCCCTCTTCCGGGCTTGCTAACGATAACCAGTTTCCCTGCTCCAGTGCTTGGGAACTCTGCCGGCTGAGGCATCCCCTTTTTTTCTGTGACCCCAGGGAGCCTGAGACTACACTGTCCCACCTAGGATTCTGCCCCGCTTCACCACCTGAGCTCTTTTCAATCAGGGGCATCTCTCACTAAAAAATGCTAACCATCATCTAAGCTTTCAGTAGGTTGTAATATTTTTGCTGGTGGAGAGATCTTGCCTCCATATTGATGGCTGCTGACTGATCAGAGTGGTGGTTGCTGAAGGTTGGGGTGCCTGAGGCAAATGTCTTAAAATAAGACAAGTTTGCTACGTCGATTGACTCTTCCCTTCATGAACAGTTTCTTTGTAGCGTTTGGTACTGTTTGATAGCATTTTAACCACATTAGAACTTCTTTCAAAATTGGAGTCAATCCTCTCAAACCCTGCTGCTTTATCAACTAAACTTATGTGATGCTCTAAATCTTTTGTTGTCATTTCAACAATCTTTACAACATCTTCACCAGGATTAGATTCCATCTCAAGAAACCACCTTCTTTGCTCATCTGTAAGAAGCAACTCCTTAACCGTTCAAGTTTTATCATGAGATGGCAGCTATTCAGTCACATCCTCAGGCTCCACTTCTAATTCTGGTTCTCTTGCTATTTCCACTACATCTGCAGTTATTTTGTCCACTGAAATCCTGAACCCCTTCCCTGAAAGTCATCCAAGAGGATTGGAATCAACGTGTTCCAAATTCCTGTTAATACTGATATTGTGGTCTCTTACCTTGATTCATGAATTGTCTGAATGGCATGTAGAATGGTGAATCCTTTCCAGAAGGTTTTCAGTTGGCTTTCCTCAGATCCATCAGAGGAATCACCATCTGTGACAGCTGTGGCCTTACAAAATGTATTTCTTAAATAATAAGACTTGAAAGTCAAAATTACTCCTTGATACATGGACTGCTGAATGGGTGTTCTGTTAGCAGGCATGAAAATAACATTAATCTTGTTATATATTCCCATCAGAGCTGTTGGGTGACCAGGTGCATTGTCAATGACCAGTAATATTTTGAAGGGAATTTTCTGAGCAGTAGGTCTCAATAGTGGGCTTAAAAAATTCAGTGAACCATGGTGTCAACAGATGTGCTGTCATCCAGGCTTTGTTCTTCCACTGATAGAGCACGGGCAGAGTAGATTTAGCATAATTCATAAAGGTTCTAGGATTTTCAGAACGTTGAATGAACATTGGCTTCAATTTAAAAGTCACCTGTTTCATCAGCCCCTAACAAGAGAGTCAGCCTGTCCTTTGAAGCTTTGAAGACATGCATTGACTTCTTTCTAGCTATGAAGTCCTAGATGGCATCTTCTTCCAATAGAAGATGTTTCATCTACATTGAAAATCTTTTATTTAGTGTAACCACATTCATTATCTTACTTAGACCTTCTGGATAATTTGTTGCAGCTTCTACATCAGCATTTGCTGCTTCACCTTGAACTTCTATGTTATGGAGATGGCTTCTTTCTTTAAACCTCGTAAACTATCTTCTGCTAGCTTCAGACTTTTCTTCTACGGCTTTCTCACCTCTCTTAGCCTTCATACAATTGAAAAGAGTTAGGTCCTTGCTCTGATTTTGACTGTGACTTAAGGGAATGTGGTGGCTGGTTTGATCTTCTGTCCAGACCAGTATTTCTCCATATCAGCAATAACACTATTTTGCTTTCTTATCATTTACGTACTCAGTAGAGTAACACTTTTAATTTTCTTCAAGAACTTTTCCTTTGTATTCACATCTTGGCTAACTGGTGCAAGATGCCTAGCTTTTGACATATCTTGGCTTTCGACATGCTTTCTCAGTGAGCTCTTTCTTTTACTTGAGTATTTAGAGGCCATTGTAGGGTTATTAATTGGCCTAATTTCAGTAGTGTTGTGTGTGAAGGCATAGGGAGGCCTGAGGAGAGGGGGACTGAGGGGGGAATGGCTGGTTGGTGGAGCAGTCAGAACATGCACAACATTCATCAGTTAAGTTCACCATCTTGTATATGGGTGTGGTTTGTGGCACCCCAAAACAATTAAAATAGTAACATTAAAGATTGCTGATCACAGATCACGTAACAAATATAATAATAGTCAAAAATCATAATGA
Organism: Ailuropoda melanoleuca; assembly: GCF_002007445.2. NCBI lineage: Eukaryota > Metazoa > Chordata > Mammalia > Carnivora > Ursidae > Ailuropoda > Ailuropoda melanoleuca. The sequence goes on along the minus strand of NC_048221.1, from coordinate 58,886,224 downwards.
AGTATTGCAAGAATTACCAAAATGTGACACAGACACATGAAATGAACAAATGCTGTTGGAAAGATGGCACTGATAGACTTGCTTGACACAGGTTGCCACAAACCTTCAATTAGTAAAAACAACAACAACAACACAAAAAAAAACCCCACAATATCAGTGAAACGAAGTGAATAAAACATGGTATGCCTGTAGATAAATGGCTACCTGATGCTCTGAGAAATCAAGTGACTTGTTTAATGTCATATGGCTATGGCTGGGGTGGTGATGGGGAATAAAGTAGTCTTTCAGAAAAAGAGAAGGTAGAGACAAGGGACCCCAGAAGACTTAGGACCCCAGAATTGAGGGATTCCAGAGCAGAAAGTAGTGACAGCACTCACTGTGTCCCAGGGATTAAAAAAGAAAGAAGGGAAGGTGGGGATGGTGGGGGGGAAGCTTTGGAATTCTTTCAGAAATGAAGAAGTAGAGGGAAAAACAGGGATTTGAGCAGACTAGGAATTTCGTGTGGGTTCGTCCTGCTCCAAAGAGAGCATTTGTCCCTGGACTAGCACTTCTCCCCCTCAGGCCCCTGAAAAACTCCCACTCATCTTTCAAGAAATAGGAAATCTTCAGTGTGTTTTACAACCTGCCTTGTTCCATAAAGGAATGAAGGTAGACTTGGAAAAAACTAAAGAGAGGAATTTATGTAAAGTTGGGTGTTTTCAAAAGATTACCTGTGGATATCCTTCCTACTGTTGCTTTTGTGTCCTTTTTAATAATTTATTATCCTTTATTCAGTGCAAGGATGGGCAGCTGAAGTTTTTTGGTTGACCTTGAATTTTGCCATGTTATAACTTCTGAATATTTATTTATTTATTTTATATATAGAGAGAAAGAGTATGCAAGTGGAGGGGGAAGGAGAGGAAGAGGGAATCCCAAGCAGACTCCACACTGAGCATGGAGCCTGATGCAGGGCTCAATCTCAGGACCCTGAGATCATGACCGAGCCAAAATCAAGAGCTGGTTGCTTAACCAACTGAACTACCTGGGCACCCCAGCCATGTTATAATTTTTGAACCATCAGAACTAGAAATAAAAGAGCCTTACTATCAAAAAATTATATATTTTGTCCCATGTAATAGCATGTTAATATGTATATCTGAGAGTTGAGAGTTTGCTTTTAAAATAATTTTATTCTGATTACCACTTTGCCTTAGAATTCTGAAAAGATTAAAATAGCTGCTATTTGGAAGATAGGGACCTACATAAAGTACTCTAGTCAGTTACCAACAGGTTGATGTCTAACATAGGCACACATAATCATTACCAAAGAATGTACTGAATTGCTGACAGCACATACTTTTTAGAAACAAACAACCACTTTTGAAATGTTGGCAGATTTTAGATAAATAATTCTCTTGTTAGATTTTAGTGATTGACTTTTAAATTAATAAGAATTGTTTATTTTCTTAAGTTGCCCACTAATACAGTATTTTGTCAGATATTAGTATAATGTTGATAACAGGGAGTTCTTATGCCACTTTCCCTTTGCTATCGAAAGTAACCTATAACTGAGATTGATTTTGTCTTCAGGTAATCCTTTCTCAAACTGAAGATTTAAATACCTTCCACCAAGCTTATGAAATACAAATTTACATAAAATATTATGACTCAAGAAAGCATTGAAAAAAATTGTTTTCGAGAGGTAATTTAATTTAGCCCCTTGCAGCAAACATTATGGGCTGGCTGCCGCACCATCATTCTCATCCCTTTCTTTTTCACCTACTCTCAGCCCTCTCGTTGGCAGGAATGGCCACATGCGTGACACACATGTGGCCAGTGAGGGGGAAGTTAGAATTCCACTGAGAGTTTCTAGGAAACTTCATGGTTTGGTTTTCTGATAAGAAGGAACAGATGATTGGCACTGTTCCTACTCTACACCCTTCTTTTTTGCCTTGTTGTCTAGAGCGTTTTGACCATGAATTTGACCATAACTGTGAAGAAACAGAGAGCCTGAAATGAAGAATTTGAGTTTCTGATGGCATTGTCTTCTTGCACCTGAACCAGTTCCAGGAAGTGCCTACCTCTTAAGAGAGAAACAGTAATCTGTTTGATTAAGCCACTATAAATTGGCCTTTTTATTACATTCCCAACTGAACCAGCATGTACTTTGTTTCATATTTGAAGTTAGTTTTATTTTACCCTTTAAAAATTCTGTTTTCTTTAAAGTCTTTTTTTAGAAGGTAAAATTGTATAGGTGTATCATTTTAAAGTTCAGATAGAGACAGATGTCAGCAAGATGGTAGACTAGGATGCTCCAGGCCCTCATTCCTTCATAGAAACATCAAATCAACAACTACAGACTGACTAAAGTAACTTTATAGGAGCTCTGAAAACTAGTCAGGATCTATAGCAGTCAATGCACATTCAAGAAAAGCCATATTCAAACATTAGGAAATTTTGTTACCTTTTTATTGCCTTTACACCACCCTACCCCTGGTGTAGTACAGGGCAAATGGGAGGAAGTGGCTCAATTCCTTGCTCTTTCCCTCAGACAGAAAAGACAGAGTGAACTAGTTTGCAATATTCTGGCTTATCTGGGTGGTCTAAAGGATTGGGTTCTCTCTTGCCTGACTCAGAGCATGGACTAGGACATTCACAAACAGTTTGGATCTCAGACTGAAGGCTGAGAAAAAGGCAGTGGTAGGCACCATGGCAGTTGAAAGCTGCAGGGGACTGTAGATGTGCAGATGCCTGGGACAAGAAATTATGGACAGAGGAGTACAGTACAACATCTAAGGTCTTGAGAACAAGCTGGGGTGAGACCCTGGGAAATTAAGATATTTAAAAGCAGCCAGGGGAAATTGGAAAAAGAAAAAGCACACTCAGGGTGCCTGGGTGGCTCAGTCAGTTAAATGTCAGACTCTTGATTTCAGCTCAGGTCATGATCTCATGGTCCTGGGATTGAGCCCCACATTGCGCTTTGTGCTCAGCATGGCATCTGCTTCTCCCTTTCCTTCTGCTCCTCCCCTCATTCATGCTTGCTCTCTCTCTCTCTCTCTCATTCTCAAATAAATAAAATCTTAAAAAAAAAAAAAAAAGAAAGAAAAAGCGCACTCATAGGCCCAAATAGGACTTACACCTAAAAAAGACCTGAGAAGACCTTAGGCCTATACTCCACACTGTTTCCAAGAGCCCAGGGGACTGCTAATTAATGAAGATGATCTTCCATACTAGTCTGCAAAGACTATGAATGGTGGCTGTTTTTCAAATGATAAGTTTTCAGCAAAAAAAATTCACAAGGCATAGAAAGAACCAGGGAATATGGCCTATTCAAAAAAACAAAATAAATCTTGAGAAAATATCCCTAAAGAAACATGCAAAGAAACTCATTTGGGAAAGACTTTGAAGCAACTGTCTTAAATACACTCAAAGAGCTAAAAGAAAACACGAAGAACCAAAAGAAATTGGGAAAACTATATGAAAAAGGAGAATTTCAACAAAGAGCTAGAGTTTATAAAAATAACCAAATAGAAATTCTGGAGCTGAAAAATACAGTGACTGAACTGAAAAAAAACACTAGAGATTTTCAACAACATATTTAAATAAACACAAGAAAGAATCAGTGAACTTAAAGACAGAGCATTTGAAGTTATAGAGACTGAGGAGCAAAAAGAAGAAAGAATGAAGAAAAGGGAACAGAGCAGAGCCTAAAGGACTAATGGGACATCGTCAAGCTGATCAATAGACATATTGTGTAGTCCCAGAAGAAGAGAGAGAAAGGGGCAGGATAATCTGCCCCTTCAGTAATCTATTTGAAGAAATAATGGCTGAAAACTTATCAAATGTGAGGAAAGACATAGTTTTACAAATTTAAGAAGCTCACTGAATTCCAAAGCTCACTGAACTTCAGGAAAAACCCAGAGAGCCCACAGTGAATACACATGATAATTAAATTGTCAGAAGTCAAAGGAGAGTCTTGAAAGCAGCAAGGGAAAATGTGGTGTATACACGTAATGGAATATTATTCAGCCTTAAAAAGAAAGGAAATTTTGACACCTGCTACAACTTGGATGACCTGGAGGAAATTATGCTAAATGAAATAAGCCAGACACAAAAAGACAAATTTTATATGATTCCACTTACATGGGATACCTAGAATAGTCAAATCTATAAAGGAGAAAGTAGAATGTTGGTTGCTGGGAGCTGTGGGGACAGATGGAAGTGGGTGTTAGTGTTTAATGGGTACAGTTTCTTTTAGGGAAGATGGAAAATTTCTGGAGATGGATGGTTGCACAACAATGTGAATGTACTTAATACCAAAAAATGGTACCCTTAAAAATGGTTAAATGTAAGTTTTTTGCATATTTAACCACAACTTAGAAATTAAATATAAATGTAAAGCACTAAAGTGCTAAAAAAAAATGAGGCTAAGAAGAAATGTACAAAACGTGTTTTTTTAAAACATCATAAACTTTATCATTTAGAAATGACCATCATTTAAAACATCATAAAACATCATAAACTTTATCATTTAGAAATGACCGCCTGGGTGGCACAGCGGTTAAGCGTATGCCTTCAGCTCAGGTCATGATCCCAGTGTCCTGGGATCGAGCCCCACATCAGGCTCCTCAACTGGAAGCCTGCTTCTTCCTCTCCCACTCCCCCTGTTTGTGTTCCCTCTCTCCCTGGGTGTCTCTAATTCTGTTGAATAAAAAAAAAAAAAGAAATGACCATCATTAAATGATGGTCTTTTTCTTTTTTTTTAATTGTAAAATAATATAACAAAATTCACCATAGTAGTCATTTAAAAAATTAATTAACTAGCTAATTAGTTAATTGAGAGAGAGTGAGCAAGCCGGGGGAGGGGAAAGGGGGAGAGAGAGGGGCAGAGAATCCCAAGCAGACTCCATGCTGAGCATGAAGCCGGATGTGGGGCTCTATACCGTGACCCATGAGATCATGACCTGAGCTGAAACCACAAGTCAGACGCTCAACCAGCTGAGCCACCCAACTGCCCCTACTGTATTAGTCATTTTAGTGTATCCTATCTTTTAAATACAGTTTTCAGTTTTAGACATTTATTGACTCCCAGCTAGGAAAGATGAAGAGAGCCTCATTAGTGCACTTTCCATCTCCCCTTCCTCCACTTCCTGACTTATTTATTTATTTTTACATCATCACAGTTTATATTTTTCATTCTGTTCTGTGACCACAATTTGCACATATGCTTCATACTGGTTTTCTTATTACTTTGTTTTATATTAGTTTTACATTCAGTTATATTCAGTGCTCAAGAATAGTTTTCTACTGTAACTTCTACATTTCTGTATTCTTAATTTTGAATAATCTCTTAATTACTCCCTCCCCCATGTGAGTCCCACACCCCTCCTCCCCACTTTAGGATATGTTGAGTGTAGTAGGTATAGAGAGCTAGCTCCCTTTCTTTTGTTCAAAACTTTTTAACTGTGTGTTTACTGTTGCAGAGAAGTGAAAGGACAGTCTGATTTTTTCCGTTAGGGATAATTTATTCTTTTGCTTAGGTAGTTAATGACTATTTTATTTTTTAGGTTTGGGGTATATCTTCCTGTTGAATATTCTGAAGCAAATTTTCCTGGGTCACTATTGTGTTTTTTCAATCTGCAGATCCTCTTCTTTGTTTTAGCATTTCATATATGCAATTGACCTCTTGAACAACACAGGTTTGAACTGTGCCTGTCTACTTCTACAGAATTTTTTTCCCACATAGTATAGTACTGTAAATGTATTTCCTTTTTCTGTGGTTTTCTTTTTTTTTTCAAATTTTTGTTTAAATTCTAGCTAGTTAATATGTAGTGTATATTGATTTCAGGAGTAGAATTTAGTGATTCATCACTTAATACAACACCCAGTACTCATCACAAGTGCCCTCCTTAATATCCATCACTGTTTAGCCTTTTCTCCACCTACCTCCCCTCTATCAACCCTCAGTTTGTTATTTTTCATTAAGAGTTTCTTATGGTTTGTTTCCCTTCCTCTTTTTCCCCCCTTCCCATATGTTCATCTGTTTTGTTTCTTAAATTCCACATACGAGTGAAGTCATATATTTGTCTTTCTCTGACTTATTTCACTTAGCATAATACATTCTAGCTCCATCCACGTCACTGGAAATGGCAAGATTCATTCTTTTTTAAATGTTTTTTATTATATTATGTTAGTCACAATACAGTATATCCCTTGTTTCTGATGTAAAGTTCGATGATTCATTAGGTGGAGTATAAAACCCAGTGCACCATGCAATACGCGCCCTCCTTACTACCCATCACCAGTCTATACCATTCCCCCACCCCCTCCCCTCTGAAGCCCTCAGTTTGTTTCTCATAGTCCATAGTCTGTCATGCTTCATTCACCCTTCTGATTACCCCCCTCTTTCCTTATCCCTTTCTTCCCCTACCGATCCTCCTAGTTCTTATGTTCCATAGATGAGAGAAATCATATGATAATTGTCTTTCTCTGCTTGACTTATTTCACTTAGCATTATCTCCTCCAGTGCCGTCCATGTTGCAGCAAATGTTGAGAATTCGTTCTTTCTGATAGCTGAGTAATATTCCATTGTATATATGGACCACAGCTTCTTAATCCAGTCATCTGTTGAAGGGCATCTCGGCTCCTTCCATGATTTGGCTATTGTGGACAATGCAGCTATGAACATTGGGGTGCATATGGCCCTTCTCTTTACTACGTCTGTATCTTTGGGGTAAACACCCAGTAGTGCAATGGCTGGGTCATAGGATAGCTCAATTTTTAACCTTTTAAGGGACCTCCACACTGTTTTCCAAAGTGGCTGTACCAACTTGCATTCCCACCAACAATGTAGGAGGGATCCCCTTTCTCCACATCCTCTCCAACAATTGTTGTTTCTTGCCTTGTCTATTTCTGCCATTCTAACTGGCATAAGGCGGTATCTCAGTGTGGTTTTAATTTGACTTTCCCTGATGGCTAATGATTTTGAAGATTTTTTCATGTGTCTGTTAGCCATTTGTATGTCTTCATTGGAAAAGTGTCTGTTCATATCTTCTGCCCATTTTATGATTTGTTTATTTGTTTCTCGTGTATTGAGTTTGAGAAGTTCTTTGTAGATCTTGGATATACCAGTCTTTTATCTGTAGTGTCATTTGCAAATATATTCTCCCACTCCGTGAGCTGCCTCTTAGTTTTTTTGACTGTTTCCTTGACTGTGCAGAAGCTTTTTATCTTGATGAAGTCCCACAAGTTCATTTTATCTTTTNTGGAAAAGTGTCTGTTCATATCTTCTGCCCATTTTATGATTTGTTTATTTGTTTCTCGTGTATTGAGTTTGAGAAGTTCTTTGTAGATCTTGGATACCAGTCCTTTATCTGTGGTGTCCTTTGCAAATATATTCTCCCATTCCGTGGGCTGTCTCTTAGTTTTTTTGACTGTTTCCTTGGCTGTGCAGAAGCTCTTTATCCTGATAAAGTCCCATAAGTTCATTTTATCTTTTATTTCTCTTGCCTTTGGCGATGTGTCGTGAAAAAGGTTGCTCTGGCCGATGTCATAGAAGTTGTTGCCTATGTTCTCCTCTAGAATTTAGATGGATTCCTGTCTCACATCGAGGTCTTTCGTCCATTTAGAGTTAATCTTTGTGTATGGTGTGAGAGAGTGGTCAAGTTTCATTCTTTTGCATGTAGCTGTCCAATTTTCCCAGCACCATTTATTGAAGAGACTGTCTTTTTTCCACCGGATGTTTTTTCCTGCTTTATCAAAGATTAGTTGCCCAAAGAGCCGAGGGTCCATTTCTGGGTTCTCTATTCTGTTCCATTGGTCGATGTGTCTGTTTTTGTGCCAGTACCATGCTGTCTTTGTGATCACAGCTTTGTAGTACAGCTCGAAATCCGGCATTGTGATGCCCCCAGCTTTGTTTTTCCTTTTCAACAGTTCCTTGGAGATTCGGGGCCTTTTCTGGTTCCATACAAATTTAAGGACTATTTGTTCCAGTTCTTTGAAAAATGTCCTCGGTATTTTGATCGGGATAGCATTGAAAGTGTAGATTGCTCTGGGTAGTATGGACATTTTAACTATGTTAATTCTTCCAATCCATGAGCATGGAATATTTTTCCATCTTTTTATGTCTTCCTCAATATCTTTCAAAAGTGATCTATAGTTTCTAGGATATAGGTCCTTTACGTNTTTTACGTCTCTTGTTAATTCCAAGGAAACATATGGTTTTTGGTGCTATTGTAAATGGGATGGATTCCCTAATTTCTCTTTCTTCAGTCTCGTTATTCGTGTATAGAAATGCAACTGATTTCTGGGCATTGATTTTGTATCCTGCCACCTTACTGAATTGTTCTATAACTTCTAATAGTTTGGGAGTGGATTCCTTTGGGTTTTCCATATAGAGTATCATGTCATCTGCAAAGAGAGACAGTTTGACTTCTTCTTTGCCGATTTGGATACCTTTGATCCCTTTTTGTCTTCTGATTGCTGTTGCAAGGACTTCTAGTACTACGTTGAATAACAGTGGCGAGAGTGGGCATCCTTGTCGTGTTCCTGATATTCAGGGAAAGGCTTCCAGCTTCTTCCCATTGAGAATGATATTTGCTCTAGGCTTTTCATCGATGGTTTTTATGAGATTGAGAAATGTACCCTCTATTCCTACACTCTGAAGGGTTTTAATCAGGAAAGGATGCTGTATTTTGTCAAATGCTTTTTCTGCATCAATTGAGAGGATCATATGGTTCTTGAGTCTTTTCTTGTTGATATGATGTATCACATTGATTGATTTGCGAGTGTTGAACCATGCTTGCATCCCAGGTATGAATCCCACTTGGTCATGATGGATAATCCTTTTAATGTACTGTTGGATTCTATTAGCAAGGATCTTGTTGAGGATTTTGGCATCCATATTCATTAGAGAAATCGGTCTGTAATTCTCCTTTTTGAGGGGGTCTTTGCCTGGTTTGGGGATCAAGGTAATATTAGCCTCATAGAATGAGTTTGGTAGCTTTCCTTCTGTTTCTATTTTTTGAAATAGCTTTAGGAGAATAGGTATTATTTCTTCTTTGAATGTTTGGNGACTGAGGAATGTAGCCTCTATCCCTACACCCGGAAGAGTTTTAATCAGGAAAGGATGCTGTATTTTGTCAAATGCTTTTTCTGCATCTATTGAGAGAATCATACGATTTCTGAATTATTCTTTCCGAATAAAATCTAAGACCCCAATCAATTTGCAAATGTTGAACCACGCTTGCATCCCAGGGATGAATCCCACTTGGTCATGATGGATAATCCTTTTAATGTACTGTTGGATTCTATTAGCAAGGATCTTGTTGAGGATTTTGGCATCCATATTCATTAGAGAAATCGGTCTGTAATTCTCCTTTTTGAGGGGGTCTTTGCCTGGTTTGGGGATCAAGGTAATATTAGCCTCATAGAATGAGTTTGGTAGCTTTCCTTCTGTTTCTATTTTTTGAAATAGCTTTAGGAGAATAGGTATTATTTCTTCTTTGAATGTTTGGTAGAATTCCCCAGGAAAACCGTCTGGGCCTGGAGTTTTATTATTTGGAAGGTTGTTTATCACTGACTCAATTTCTTCATAGTTAATTGGCCTATTTAAGAAATCTATTTCTTCCTGTTTCAGTCTTGGTAGTTTATAGGTTTCCAGGAAGGCCTCCATCTCTTCCAGATTGTTTAGTTTTTTGGCATATAGCTGTTGATAAAAGTTTCTAATAATCCTTCCAATTTCATTGGTGTTGGTTGTGACCTCTCCTTTTTCACTCATAATTTTATTAATTTAGGTCTTTTCTCTATTCTTTTGGATAAGTCTTGCCAGTAGTCTGTCATTTTTATTAATTCTCTCAAAGAACCATCTTCTAGTTCTGTTGATCCGCTCTAATGTGCTCCTAGTGTCTAATTCATTGATTTCTGCTCTAATCTTGGTCAGCTGCTTCCTCGTGCGTGGATTAGGCCTGTCCCTCTGTTGCTGTTCCAGTTTCTTGAGGTGAGAATATAGAAACTGCATTTTAGATTTTTCTATTCTTTTGAGTGAGGCTTGGATGGCTATGTATTTCCCCCTTAGGACTGCCTTTGCAGTATCCCATAGGTTTTGGACCGTTGTGTATTCATTCTCGTTGGTCTCCATAAATTGTTTAATTTGTTTTTTGATTTCCTGGTTTATCGAGTCATTCTTGAGCAGGATGGTTCTTAGCCTCCAAGTGTTTGAGTTTCTTCCAGGTTTTTCCTTGTGGTTGAGTTCCAATTTCAGAGCGTTGTGGTCTGAGAATATGCAGGGGATAATTTCAATCTTTTGGTATTGGCTGAGACCTGTTTTGTGTCCCAGAGCATGATCTATTCTTGAGAATGTTCCATGGGCATTTGAATAGAATGAGTATTCTTTGGTTCTGGGGTGTAGTGTTCTATATATATATCTATGAGGTCCAACTCGTCGAGTATGGCATTCAAAGTCCTTGTTTCTTTGTCGATTTTTTGCATGGGTGTTCTATTTCTGATAGTTGAGTGTTGAGGTCCTCTACTATTAACGTATTTTTATCTATATGTCTTTTAATCTGGTTAAGAGTTGGCTTGTGTATATTGCCTCTCCCCTGTTGGGGGCATATATATTTATAATTGTCATATCCACTTGTTGGATACATCCTTTAAGGATAATATAGTGCCCTTCTGTATCTCTAGCTATAGTCTTTAGTTTAAAATCTAATCTGTCTCATATGAGAATTGCTACCCCAGCTTTCTTTTAGGTCCGTTGTCGTGATAGATGGTATTCCATCCCTTTACTTTCAGTCTGAATGTATCTTTAGGTTCAAAATGAATCTCTTGTAGACAGCAAATGGATGGGTCATATCTTTTTATCCAGTCTGCAACCCTGTGGCATTTATTGGAGCATTTAGGCCATTTACATTGAGACTGAATATTGAGAGATATGATTTTAATGATGCCATGTTGCCAGTAAAGTCTTTGTTTCTATAGATTGCGCATTTCTGTTCTGTATCACTCTTGGGGCCTTTTTACTTTTATAGAACCCCCCTTAATATCTCCTGTAGGGCTGGTTTCGTGGTTACGAAATTGGTTAATGATTGGCGATTTTGGAACGTCTTTATTTCTCCATCAATTCTGAATGACAGCTTTGCTGGATAAAGGATCCTTGGCTGCATGTTTTTCTCTGAAAGAGCTTTAAAAATGCCCCCCCAAGCCTTTCTCTCATTCCAGGTCTCTGTAGACTGGTCTGACGTAATTCTGATACCTTTGCCTTGGTATGTGAGAAATTTCTTTGGCCTGGCCGCTTTCAATCCTGTATCCTTGGATCTAATATTTGCGAATTGCACTATGATGTGACGTGGCGTAGGTTTGTCGTGGTTGAGCTTGGGAGGGGTCCTCTCTGTCTCTTGGACACGAATGTTTGTTTCCCTCGCTAGATTAGGGAAGTTTTCAGATACAATTTGTTCAAATATCTCTTCTTTTTTTTTTTTTTAAGATTTTATTTTTACTTATTCAACAGATATAGAGACAGCCAGCGAGAGAGGGAACACAAGCAGGGGGAGTGGGAGAGGAAGAAGCAGGCTCATAGCAGAGGAGCCTGATGTGGGGCTCGATCCCATAACGCCAGGATCACGCNGATACAATTTGTTCAAATATCTCTTCTTTTTTTTTTTTTTAAGATTTTATTTTTACTTATTCAACAGATATAGAGACAGCCAGCGAGAGAGGGAACACAAGCAGGGGGAGTGGGAGAGGAAGAAGCAGGCTCATAGCAGAGGAGCCTGATGTGGGGCTTGATCCCATAACACCGGGATCGCACCCTGAGCTGAAGGCAGACGCTTAACCACTGTGCCACCCAGGCACCCCCAAATATCTCTTCTAAACCTCTGTTTTTCTCCACCCCCTCGGGGATGCTGATGATTCTGACATTGGAACGTTTCATTGAGTCATTAATCTCCCATAACCTACATTCTTGGGAATGGATTTTTTTGAGTCCAGATTCTATTTTAGCTTTCTCTTCTACTAACCCATCCTCCAATTCGCTAATACGTTCTTCTGCCTCATTTACCCTGGCCGTGAGAGCATTGGCTGCATTTGGCTCATAGAATTTTTTATTTCTGCCAGATTCGCTCTCATTTCCGCCCTTAGAGATTCTATATTCTCATTAACATTTTTGTTAATACTTTTTTCAAGTCTACACATCATCTTGACCGCTGTTACTCTGAATTCCATTTCTGATAATTTGGTTATATCCATATCCATTAGTTCTGTGGCAGAGGCCACAAACTCATTGTCTTTTCTTTGCTGGGGGGGATTTCTCCTTCTCATCATTCTGATGAGGGGAGGTTGCAGGGTTGTCCAGAGCCCAAATTTTTGATCGGGACCCAGGCCATGCGCCCTTGTTTTATAGGGATCTTAGGGATGTGGGCTTCTTGATTTTTCAGCCTGCCTTCTCGGGAAGGCCTGCCGCGCCGATACTCAGGCAACCCTGTTTGGGTAGAGTCTCCGTGTCCCCTGCGAGGGGGGATGGAGATGGGCACACTGTGAGCTGGTATTTCCAGGCTTTTGTTCTCTGGCGGCTTTCCCCGGCGGTTTGCTGTGCCTCTTCTGAGAGTCAGAGCAGCAGTGGCCGACTCTCAGCCTGTCTCAGAACAGAGGGATTGCAGACTGCTCTGCACTGATGTTCTGGCCACTTTAATTCTGTTTCTGTTGGTGCTGCTCAATCCTGTAGCATCCCGGGATGTGCGCCCCACACCCAGCGTCCCAGCCCTCACTTCCAGGGCCGGCGTGTCTCTGTCCTTCATGTTTCTAACGCCGCCAGCTGCCCCCGCGCACTCCATGAGCTCCTGGTCTCTGTCTGTTTCCAGTGAGCACACTGGAGCTCTGTTTCAGTCTGGTCATGCGCGTTCCTGGCTCACAGTCTCAGTCTGCTCTCTCGCGGGTGCCAGTCCGCGAATCCTCCTGCTCCCCCGTGCAGGTGGCTACCGCTTCCCGGTGCCCGATCGTGGCGGCTCCCTCCCCCTTCCGTTTATCTTCCGATATCTGTGCGCGGTTTCGTGCGCGGTTTCACGGTTCCCCGCTTCGTACCTCAATACTCAGTGCTGGAGATGTTCATTTGTAGAGATCCAGATGTATCTTCCTGTGTCTCAGGCTGTTTCCGTGGATGTTCGGGCTGGTCTGGTACCTGTCCATCTCGACTCAGGGGACCGGTAAAATGGGGTCCCCTACTCCTCCTCCATCTTAACTCTCGCCTCACAAGATTTCATTCTTTTTGATGGCTAAGTAATATTCCATTGTGTGTATGCATATTTATATATGCACATATAGTCTATATATACGTATAGGCTATTATTGGTAATGCTGCTATAAACATTGGTGTGCATGTACTCCTTGAATCTGTGTTTTTGTATCCTTTGGGTAAATGCCTAGTACTGCAGTTGCTGGGTTGTAGGGCAGTCCTGTTTTTAACTTCTTGAGGAACCTCCATACTGTTTTCCAGAGTAGCTGCACCAATTTGCATTCCCACCAACAGTGTAAGAGGGTACCCCTTTCTCCATACCCTCACCAACATCTGTTGTTTCCTGTGTTGTTGGTTTTAGCCATTCTTACAGGTGTGACGTATTATCTCATCTGTGGTTTTGATATGTATTTCCCTGATGATGAGTGATGTTGAGCATCTCTTCACGTGTCTGGTAGCCATCTGGATGTCTTCTTTGGGAAAATATCTATTCATGTCTTCTGCCCATTTCTTAACTGGATTATTGTGTTTGGTGTTACTGAGTTTAATAAGTTCTTTATAGATCTTAGATACTAGCCCTTTACCCAATATATCATTTGCAGATATCTTTTCCCATTCCTAGGCTGCCTTTTAGTTTTGTTGATTGTTTCCTTCACTATGCAAAAGTTTTTTATCTTCATGAAGTCCCAGTAGTTCATTTTCGCTTTTGTTTCCCTTGCCTCTGGCGACGTGTCTAGTAAGAAGTTGCTGGGGCCAAGGTCAAAGAGTTTGCTGCCTATGTTCTCCTATAGGATTTTGATGGTTTCCTATTTCACATTTAGGTCTTTCATCCATTTTGAATTTATTTTTGTGTATGGTATAAGAAGGTGGTCCAGTTTCATTCTTCTGCATGTGGCTGTCCAGTTTCTCAACACCATTTGTTGGAAAGGGACTGTCATTTTTCCATTGGGTATTCTTTCCTGTTTTGTTGAAGATTAGTTGACCATACGGTTGTGGGCCCATTTCTGGGTTCTCTGTTCTGTTTCATTAATTGATATCTTTGTTTTTGTGCCAGTACCCTGCTGTCTTGATGACTTACAGCTTTTCTTTTTATTTTTTTAATGATTTTTTATTATATTATGTTAGTTACCATACAGTACAACTTTTCAATATAGCTTGAAGTCAGGAATCGTATGCCACCAGCTTTGGTTTTCTTTTTCAAGATTGCTTTGGCTATTCAGGGTCTTTTGTGGTACCATACAAATTTTAGGATTGTTTATTCTAGCTCTGAGAAAAATGCTGGTGATATTTTGATAGGCATTGCATTAAACGTGTAGATTGCTTTTGGGTAGTATTAGACATTTAACAATGTCTATAAGTCCAAAGTTATAAGTATGAAAAGAATGAAAATCCAAATTAATATTTATGAATACCCCACATAGTTCTGGTTTATTTTGTTATTAATTTCCTTGTTAGCTACACCCTAACAGTAAAGCACTGGTGATTTGTTTTGCAGAATCCTTGCAGCCCTTCCTGGAAGCCTGTAGCAACACTCTATTTTTTCGGACTTGCTCTGTGCTGCTTCGAACCCCTAAGCTTGATCTTCAAATACTGGAAAAGCTCAGTATTATTCTGCAGAAACTTTCCAAAATCAAGTAAGAATTTTTTTATTCCTAAGGTTTTTTAATTGAAAGATCTCTTATTGTGATCCTTTAGGCCTTTCTGAATCCTGTACTGGTTCAACTTTGTTTATTAAATCACAGGTTCCAATAAATGTAGAATCTTGAGATTCATGAAATATTAATGCATGTCTAAGATACATACTCAGTGACAGATGAGAATTAGAGTGTTTATCTAGAAATGTCTTGTTTCCGTAGTTCATTTCTGCTAAATGAACCTTAGGTACCACAGAGTATGCAAAACTAAGAGCAGTTTTCAGCAACCAAGTGGTAGTATCAGAGTTAATTGCTGCACACTGATACTCTGTAATACCACAGGTGAAAATAAAAAAAGATATTAAAAGCTTATCTGCAGATCCTTTTGATGTACTGAAATGAATGTAGGTAATGAGAATGAAGTGGGCAAAGGAGATTTAAAATGATGTTGGTAACTGGTTTTATTTTAGGAAATAATTATGGACTTATTATGCCACTAATTTGGATTTTATTTTAAGAATTAAAGGCTTTCCTTTTGCATTTCTTCTTCTTTCCCCCGATGCAAACATTGATGTAACCAGTTATTAAATTATAAATAAAGGACATAGATTTTTAAGCTTTATTTTCCTAATCTTGGTAGAGTCTAGTGTTTCTTTTGAGGCAAATTAAACACCTGTCTCATGTCATGTTTATAACAGTAAAATTTTGGTTTTGGTTCAGATCCTCTGCCCCTTCCCTTTCCTCTCGAACCTGTGATTTGCATGGTAGTGAACTTAGGTATTTTACCAGGTCTCAGTATACTTGAATGGTAAATACAATACCTCTTAAAATTATTTGTAGATGTGTGACAGTGGGTCCATATGTTCTCCTTGCTGCCTAGCACACAATACCACACCACAGTAAAATAATTGTCAAATTGTAACCTCATACTCAACTCAGCAAGTTTTGGACTGGCATCAATTAAGCTTATCAATTCATTGTCTTCCTTCACCCGCAGACTGACTGTAGCATGGTTGTTTTGGATTTTATCCAGTAGATTCTCAAGAAGACCTGTTACAGTTGACCTGTGGTACGACAAAGCTGCAGTAACAGTACTTAGGTTTAATTGGGTCTTAGCTCTTAATTTGTGAGATTTTTTTTTTATGCAGTCCTTAAGTTTTTTTTTACGTACTCCCTTGAGCCAAAGCATTTCACTATTCTTGATGTGTGTTATAGCTTATGTTCATTTCAGACAGAGAGCTAGGACAAAGCTCCAGCAGGAGGGCTGGGAATAGCTGATGCCCAAGAAGGTCTTAAAATAAAGCTTTAAAACCACAGAGATGTGAAACGTTTTGTATCAAGTGGGTGGTTACATAGGTTATTTGATAATCTCTTTCAAGAGAAAAATACACGGAGACAAGGAAATAAGAAATATATTCCAGGGGCGCCTGGGTGGCTCAGTCATTGAGCGTCTGCCTTCAGCTCAGGGCATGATCCCAGAGTCTTGGGATCGAGCCCCACATCAGGCTTCTCTGCTGGGAGCCTGCTTCTTCCTCTCCCGTTCCCCTTGCTCGTGTTCCCTCTCTTGCTGGCTGTCTCTCTGTCAAATAAATTTTAAAAATCTTAAAAAAAAAGAAATATATTCCAGATATTGTTCTGATTGAAAATGAAATTACTGACTGATTATTAGAAGGAGGATGGTTGAAAAGGTATGTTGGAGCTAAGTCAAAAGGTAACGCAGTACTCTGCTACTTACCTCAAATAAGATGATCAAGTATTTTTTTTTCCTAGCTGTGAGGAAAAAAAAATATTCTCCAGCATTTTAATGGTGACTAGGTGCAGTTTTCAGGATTATAAAGCATATTCTTTTCTTCCTTGAATACTTTTCCACTTTAAGCTTATCTCCTAAAGCCCATTTTGTTTGTCTGGGCATATTAATCCTTGAGTTAACCTGTGTTCTGCACTTTGTTGAAACCAGGTGCCATTTGCCCACATTTACAAGTAAATGATCTCTCCTTGTCATTTCAGATAAACTCCCTGAGAGTGTGCAACTAAGTTAATGTACTTGTTCTCTTACAGGAGTAATAAGAAGCTCTTTGAACTTTTTACTATTCATCTGATGCTTCAAGAATTACAAAGGACAACACACCCAGAGCATGCCTTT
>NC_048221.1:58651923-58866959 GCF_002007445.2 Ailuropoda melanoleuca | reverse complement strand
TTCCATACAAATTTAAGGACTATTTGTTCCAGTTCTTTGAAAAATGTCCTCGGTATTTTGATCGGGATAGCATTGAAAGTGTAGATTGCTCTGGGTAGTATGGACATTTTAACTATGTTAATTCTTCCAATCCATGAGCATGGAATATTTTTCCATCTTTTTATGTCTTCCTCAATATCTTTCAAAAGTGATCTATAGTTTCTAGCATATAGGTCCTTTACGTCTCTGGTTAAGTTAATTCCAAGGTAACGCATGGTTTTTGGTGTTATTGTAAATGGGATGGATTCCCTAATTTCTCTTTCTTCAGTCTCGTTATTCGTGTATAGAAATGCAACTGATTTCTGGGCATTGATTTTGTATCCTGCCACCTTACTGAATTGTTCTATAACTTCTAATAGTTTGGGAGTGGATTCCTTTGGGTTTTCCATATAGAGTATCATGTCATCTGCGAAGAGAGACATTTTGACCTCTTCTTTGCCGATTTAGATACCTTTTATCCCTTTTTGTCTTCTGATTGCTGTTGCAAGGACCTCTAGTACTATGCTGAATAATAGTGGCGAGAGTGGGCATCCTTGTCGTGTTCCTGATCTTAAGGGAAAAGGCTTCCAGCTTTTCCCCATTGAGAATAATGCTTGCAGTAGGCTTTTCATAGATGGCTTTTATGAGATTGAGAAATGTACCCTCTATTCCTACACTCTGAAGGGTTTTAATCAGGAAAGGATGCTGTATTTTGTCAAATGCTTTTTCTGCATCAATTGAGAGGATCATATGGTTCCTGAGTCTTTTCATGTTGATATGATGTGTCACGCTGATCGATTTGCGAATGTTGAACCACGCTTGCATCCCAGGGATGAATCCCACTTTGTCATGATGGATAATCCTTTTAATGTACTGTTAGATCCTATTAGCCAGGATCTTGTTGAGAATTTTGGCGTCCGTATTCATTAGGGAAATCGGTCGGTAATTCTCCTTTTAGATGGGGTCTTTGCCTGGGTTGGGGATCAAGGTAATATTGGCCTCATAGAATGAGTTTGGTAGCTTTCCTTCTGTTTCTATTTTTTGAAATAGCTTTAGGAGAATAGGTATTATTTCTTCTTTGAATGTTTGGTAGAATTCCCCAGGAAAACCGTCTGGGCCTGGAGTTTTGTTTTTTGGAAGGTGGTTTATCACTGACTCAATCTCTTCATAATTAATTGGCCTGTTTAAAAAATCAATTTCTTCCTGTTTCAGTCTTGGTAGTTTATAGGTTTCCAGGAAGGCCTCCATCTCTTCCAGATTGCTTAATTTATTGGCATATAGCTGTTGATAAAAGTTTGTAATAATCCTTCCAGTTTCATTGGTGTTGGTTGTGACCTCTCCATTTTCATTCATAATTTTATTAATTTGGGTCCTTTCTCTATTCTNCAGATCTTGCCAGTGGTCTGTCAATTTTATTAAGTCACTCAAAGAACCAGCTTCTAGTTCTGTTGATCTGCTCTACTGTACTCCTGGTTTCTAATTCTTTGATTTCTGCTCTAATTTTGGTCAACTGCTTCCTCGTGCGTGGATTAGGCCTGTCCCTCTGTTGCTGTTCCAGTTTCTTGAGGTGAGAATATAGAAACTGCATTTTAGATTTTTCTATTCTTTTGAGTGAGGCTTGGATGGCTATGTATTTCCCCCTTAGGACTGCCTTTGCAGTATCCCATAGGTTTTGGACCGTTGTGTATTCATTCTCGTTGGTCTCCATAAATTGTTTAAATTGTTTTTTGATTTCCAGGTTTATGGAATCATTCCTGAGCAGAAAGGTTCGTAGTCTCCAAGTGCTTGAGTTTCTTCCAAATTTTTCCTTGTGGTTGAGTTCCAGTTTCACAGCGTTGTTGTCTGAGAATATGCAGGGAATAATTTCAGTCTTTTGGTATCAGTTGAGACCTGTTTTGTGACCCAGAACATGGTCTATTCTTGAGAATGTTCNAGGACTGCCTTTGCAGTATCCCATAGGTTTTGGACCGTTGTGTATTCATTCTCGTTGGTCTCCATAAATTGTTTAATTTGTTTTTTGATTTCCTGGTTTATCGAGTCATTCTTGAGCAGGATGGTTCTTAGCCTCCAAGTGTTTGAGTTTCTTCCAGGTTTTTCCTTGTGGTTGAGTTCCAATTTCAGAGCGTTGTGGTCTGAGAATATGCAGGGGATAATTTCAATCTTTTGGTATTGGCTGAGACCTGTTTTGTGTCCCAGAGCATGATCTATTCTTGAGAATGTTCCATGGGCATTAGAATAGAACGAGTATTCTTTGGTTCTGGGGTGTAATGTTCTATATATATCTATGAGGTGCAACTCATAGAGTATGGCATTCAAAGCCCTTGTTTCTTTGTCAATTTTCTGCATGGGTGCTCTTTTTCTGGTAATGGGGTGTTGAGGTCCCCTACTATTAACGTGTTCTTATCTATATGTCTCTTTATTTTGGTTAAGAGTTGGCTTGTGTATCTTGCTGCTCCCCTGTTGGGGGCATATATATTAATAATTGTCATATCCACTTGTTGAATACTTCCTTTAAGAATAATATAGTGCCCTTCTGTATCTCTCTCTATGGCCTCTAGTTTAAAATCCAGTCTATCTGATATGAGAATTGCTACTCCAGCTTTCTTTTGAGGTCCATTTGCGTGGAAGATGGTATTCCGTCCCTTTACTTTCACTCTGAATGTATCTTTAGGTTCAAGATGAGTCTCTTGTAGACAGCAAATGGATGGGTCATATCTTTTTATCCAATCTGCAACCCTGTGACGTTTATTGGAGCATTTAGGCCATTTACATTGAGACTGATTATTGAGAGATATGATTTTAATGATGCCATGTTGCCAATAAAGTCTTTGTNTCTCTTTAAAGTCTTTGTATCGGTTGTGACTTGCTGCTCTGTATCACTCTTGGGGCCTTTTTACCTTTATAGAGCCCCCCTTAATATCTCCTGTAGGGCTGGTTTCGTGGTTACGAAATTGGTTAATGATTGGCGATTCTGGAAGGTCTTTATTTCTCCATCAATTCTGAATGACAGCCTTACTGGATAAAGGATCCTTGGCTGCATGTTTTTCTCTGAAAGTACTTTAAAAATGCCCTCCAACCCTTTCTCTCGTTCCTGATCTGTGTAAACAGGTCTGACGTAATTCTGATACCTTTGCCTTGGTATGTGAGAAATTTCTTTGGCCTGGCCGCTTTCAATACTGTATCCTTGGATCTAATATTTGCGAATTGCACTATGACGTGACGTGGTGTAGGTTTGTCGTGGTTGAGCTTGGGAGGGGTCCTCTCTGCCTCTTGGACACGAAAGCTTGTTTCCTTTGCTAGATTAGGGAAGTTTTCAGCTGCAATTTGTTCAAATATCTCTTCTAAAGCTCTGTTTTTCTCCACCCCCTCGGGCATGCTGATGATTCTGACCTTGAAATGTTTCATTGAGTCATTAATCTCCCATAACCTACATTCTTGGGAATGGATTTTTTTGAGTCCAGATTCTATTTTAGCTTTCTCTTCTACTAACCCATCCTCCAATTCACTGATAACATTCTTCTGCCTCATTCACCCTGGCCGTCAGAGCCTCTAGTTTTGACTGCATTTGGCTCATGGAAGTTTTAATTTTTGCCAGGTTTTCTCTCATTTCTGCCCTTAGAGATTCTATATTCTCATTAACGTTTTTGTTAATACTTTTTTCAAGTCTACACATCATCTTGACCGTTGTTACTCTGAATTCCATTTCTGATAATTTGGTTATATCCATATCCATTAGTCTTTTCTTTGCTGGGGGGGGGATTTCTCCTTCTTGTCATTCTGATGAGGAGAGGTTGTGGGGTTGTCCAGAGCCCAAATTATTGACTGGGATCCAGGCAGTGTGCACTTGTTTTATAGGCACCTTAGGGATGTGGGCTTCTTGATTTTTCAGCCTGCTTTCTGGGGGAGGGGCCTGCCGCGCCGATACTCAGGCAACCATGTTTGGGTAGAATCTCCATGTCCCCTGCTAGGGGGGATGGGGATGGGCACACTGTGAACTGGTATTTCCAAGCTTTTGTTCTCTGGCAGCTTTCCCTGGCGGTTTGCTCTGCCTCTTCTGAGAGTCAGAGCAGGAGTGGCCGACTCTCAACCTCTGAGAACAGAGGGATTGCAGACTGCTCTGCACTGATGTTCTGGCCACTTTAACTCTGTTTCTGTTGGTGCTGCTCAACCCTGCAGCGTCCCGGGATGTGCGCCCCACACCTGGCGTCCCAGCCCTCACCCCCAGGGCCGGCACGTCTCTGTCCTTTGTGTTTCTAAAGCCGCCAGCCGCCCCCGCGCGCTCCTGGAGCTCCCGGTCTCAGTCTGGATCCAGTGAGCACACCGGAGCTCCGGAGTTCCGTGAGAAGTCTCGTGGCATGCGCTACCCGCTCATGGTCTCAGTCTGCTCTCTCGTGGGTGCCGGTCCGCGAGTCCGCCCGCTCCCTCATGCAGGTGGCCACCGCTTCCCGGCGCCTGATCGCGGCAGCTCCTTCCCCCTTCCGTTTATCTTCCAATATCTGTGTGCAGTTTCACGGCTCCCCACTTTGTACCTCAATACTCAGTGCTGGAGATGTTCATTTGTAGAGGTCCAGATCTTCCTGTGTCTCAGGCTGATTCCGTGGATGTTTAGGCTGGTCTGGTACCTATCCAGCTCAACTCAGTGGACCAGCTGAAAAAGGGGTCCCCTACCCCTCCTCCATCTTAACTCTCTTTTAGAAATTATACCACTTTTTGAGAAAGGAAGCTGCTTAGATTATTCCAACCAATTTAAACATGAAAGAAAATTGGGTGTATTAAATCCAACTCATACCGAAAGACTGTAGTGAAACTGAAACCACTTAAACATAAATAAATTTAAATAATTGTTGTTAATCTCTTTCTAAAATGAAGTGAAATGTTAAATTCTTCAAAAGGATAAATAGTGGGAACAGCAATAATTTAGTGGTATTTGGATAAACTGATGTTAAAAACTGAGAATTAATGGGCCCCTGAAATTGGGGTACAGATGGAAGATCTATTAGGTAAAATTTTGTATATTTTCATCACAATAGAGTCAAAATGTTCCATTTCAAAATTAACTTTGATGATTAGAGAAATGAAGGATAAAGAAATGCTTTTGGAAAATGTTGAAGTGACTACTATTAAAATTAAAGGCAGGATGAATACTCTCAGAACACTGAAGAAGAAAAATAAAATATATAGTCATAGCAAAAAATAGAAGCCAGAAACTTGTAAAGAACAAAAATATTATGATAAATAAAAGTGTGTTTTTAAATTATAAATTCTGTATTACCCTCTGCTGATAAATTTGAAAATCTAGATGAAATGAACTCTCTCCTAGAAGACAGCTTGACACAAAATCTACAATAGAAAATCATTGAAGTCTTTGATGAATTATGGATGAATTCTTTTTAAAAATGACATCAAGTCCAGGTGTTTTATAGGCAAATTGTTTTAACATTTCAAGGAAGGAAATATTTAAAACCATGTAAATTGTCCCAGAGTGTAGAAGAAGCATCCTAATTCATTTTATACAGTTAGTGTCAACCCAGTGCCAAAAATTGTCAAAGGAAATCAGAAAGAATTAAATAGATTAAAAAGTCTAAAGAATTAGCAAAACAATGCCAACTGTTTATCACCAGAACAATCCATGACCATGTAGGCTGACATGCATTCTAGAAATACAAGTTTGGCTTTCTGGTAGGAAAGGTATGTTTTATCACTAAATTCTACCTCTGAAACTAATAATGCAGTATATGTTAATTAAGCTTAAATAAAAGTTTTTCAAAAAGAAAAATATATTTTACTGCATTTTTAGAGTAAAGGAGGAAAACCATGTAGTCATCTTAATAAATGCCTAAAAATGTTATAATTCAATTTACATCCCTGATAAAACTTATTACAGTATGCTTAAAGGAATATGAAATCAATAACAAATTTACTATGAAGCACTATATACATGCTTAAGGTGAGGAATAAAGGAGTCCACTGAGGAAGTGTAACTTTGTGAAAGGAGAAAAAAAAGATCATGTACAGATGATGTGATTACCTACAAACCATGTGATTTTTTACAAAACTTCAGCAAGGTATCCAATTGTAAAATAAACATATAAAAAGCAAAAGCTTTTACATATTCCAGCAATAACTAATTAGAAATTATTTTTACTTACAATAACATATTCAAGAGTATATATAAGAAACTTTTATAAAATAAGAAACATAACAGATATGTTCAGAACCTACGATGGACTGTCAGACTTTTCTGAGGGATATCAAAGACTTAATGGGGACATACACCATGTTCCTGGCTGAAGAAACCTGATTTTGTTAGGAGGTCAGATCTCCCCAAATTACTTCATTATTTCAACCAAAATTAATTTCAGTTGGAATTCCAAAAGAATTCTCTTTAGAAATTGAAAAAAATCATTCTAGAGCTAATTCGGACAATTAACCAGGCAAGATTAGAGAGAGAAATTTTTGAAAATAACCATAGCTGGTATTTGTTAAGTGTTTTAAGTACTGGACACTGAACTGAGTTTTTACATGTATGATTTAATCCTTCTAAGAACTTTTTTTTTTTTAATCTTTCTAAGAACTTTGAGAGGGGTTAAAATCATTGCCGTTTTACAGATTGGAAAAGAAACAAGCTCAGGGAGACCTGAGTAGCTAAATTAAGCCACTATGACTGCTGTGCCTGGAACTTAATCTGCTACATGAAGGGCAATAAGAGTGAATTTACAGTACTAGATTTTTTCCCATATTATACTTGTGGCTTAAGTCCATGCATTTTCCTTCTCTTCCAACATCCAAATAGAATAAGCGAAGAAATACTTCTAAAGGAAGTAAAGTTAAATAGAACATTTTTGTTTTCAGTGGTGTGGTGTACTACACTTATCCTCGAGGTGCAGTACAGGTGAGAACGTTGAATGTGTACACAGACACACCCCTGAGCAGAGGACAAAATAAAAAAATTCTTTGGAGGCTAGAAATGATAATGAACATAAAATCGGAAGGGTAATTGAGGACTGGAGCCCAGTGTTTTCCCTCAGGTACCTGCTGATCCCTAGTAGCCAGGGTAGGCATAAGGAACAGAAGGCAAAGACTTGCAACAATCAAGATAGTAGATTGAACCAGTGATCCCTGCATCGAGTTAGTACTCCTGCAGGACGCTTATGTGATAGAATTAGGGAAAACCCTGCTCTGCAGAGGGAGAAAGTGGGAATGTCTGTCTCAGCTTTGATTATGGGGAGGAAATCTCTCCTAGAGTTCCTAACTGCTGGTCCACATTTACCTGGACATGTGACTTGAATTCACACTATGTTGGCAGTCAAAACAGCAGAGAATCTGGTTGAAATGAGTCCCAGACTGGTTACCCTCAGGTGCCTGATAGAAGCATCCCAGACCTTAGAAGTTTCCTCAGATAAGGTGCCAAGGAGCATGAGTTCACAATGAACATACACAAAGTGAGAGCAAAAATTGTAAATAGAATAGACTCACAATTGCGATACCATAATACAACATAAATTATATTCAGTGGTTTTAAAGAAACGAGGTAATTAGAAATATAATGAAGAAACAGAAGACTAATAATTGACCAGAAAGTTTTGAAAAGTAACTTCTAGAAGTGAAAATATTGAAATTAGAAACTCAAGATGTGGTTTAAAAGAAAATCGGTTGTAGAAATTACATCGAATGCCCATAGAGAAACAAGAAAAATCTAAAAGATTTATATGAAGGATAAAGCATAAGGAGATCTAATATACATGTTAAATAGGTTCCAGGAGGGAATGGGGCAGAGATAGCATGTGAAAAATGATTGAGAATAAATGATTGAGAACTGATGAAAAATATGAATCCCAGTTCAAGAATCCAAATGAATTAAAAGCAGGGTAAATAAAAAGATATCCATATTGGGGCGCCTGGGTGGCTCAGTCAGTTAAGCATCTGCCATCAGCTCAGGTCATGATCCTGGGGTCTTGAGATCGAGCCCCACATCAGGTTCCCTGCTCAGCAGGGAAACTGCTTCTCCTCCCTCTGCCTGCTGCTCACCCTGCTTGTACTCACTCCCTGTCAAATGAATAAATAAAATATTTTTTAAAAAAGATATCCATATCTAAAAACATCATATTGATAGAAAATGAAAGAACACCAAAGACAGAGTAGAAATTTAAAAGTAACCAGAGATAAGACAGATTAATTTCAAAGGGCTAATATAGATTGAAAATGGCTTTCAATAACTGGTCCATTAAATGGTGGAATGTTTTCAACGTACTGAAAAACAAGGGCTGTCAAATTAGAGTTTTCCTAGTCATCAAAATATCTTTCAAGAATACTGGCAAGATAAAGATATTTCAGAGAAAGCAAATTAAATATTTACGACGAATAAACTACATTCAAGGAAATGTGTAAAGAACGTATTTTAGGAAGAAGCAAAGTGGTCTCTGGAAGTTGAAGAGGTGCGATGACACAGCAAAGAGAATGGTAAGTGTGTGGATAGAACAACTCTATGAGATAGTGATGTTTAATCTGGTTGTACAAAACTAAAATCCAGGACAAGAACTCGGGAATGGGGTAGGTAGAATTAGAGTCAAAATGTTTTAAGGTACTGTTTTGCTTAGCAGGGTAACTCAGACTTTTAAATTAAACATGATGTTAAAAGTTTCAGAAAACCACCAAAAGATTAAATACAGAATTATTTCTAAACTAATGAAAGATGTAGAGGACTCTACCAATGAAGGCAAGAAAAACATAAGCGTGGAAAAAAGGGAAATATATACCAAATAAGATAGTAGAAGATAGCCCATTATATCAGTAGTCACAATCAATATAAATGGATTAAACTCACCAGTTGAGGCAATAATTATTGGAGTGGATTAAAAAAATAAATTGTTTTCAAGAGCCATTCTAAAAATATAAGGACACAGAAAGAGTAAAAACGGGGAGAAAAAAGATACATGGAAAAGACCTATGCAAAAAAAAACATGGTTACGACTCTAAAATACAAAGTGTAAATAATTTTTAAAAATCAAAAATAGGTCATTATCTAGTGATAAAAATTTTAGTTCACCAGGAGAATATCACAGTTGTATACACATATGCTTAAAACATAAATACAGTAAAAAATTTTAAAGACCTAGAGTAAAATAAATCCATTATCATAAGTGGAGATTTTCATACATCTCTTTCAGTAATGAAATGTCATGAAAAGTACTAAGCATATGAAAAATTTGAACAAGGCAATAAGTTTATATAGAATGTTGTCTGAACAATACACATTCTTTACATGCACACAGAACATTTCCAACAATTAACCATGTATTAGGCCATAAATCAAGTTAAGTTTCAATGAAATCAGTATCAAAAAGAGCGTGTTTTCTGACAGTGCAATCGTTAGAGGTCAGTAACAAAAAGATAATGTAAAAACTCATACATTTACAGCATTCTTTTAAATAACAGGAGGATCAAAGACAAAACCATACCAGAAATTAGAAAATACTTTAAACAATTAATATATATGCTACTTAACCAAATCTTACGCAGCTAACTAAAGTAAATTTTACACGGAAATGTGGGATTGAATTATCAGAAAGGAAGAAAGGCTGAAAATATGTGAACCAAACATCAAGAGACAATGGAACAAGAACAAAAAGTGAATATAAGTAAGGTGGAAGGAAGGAATATTAAAAAGATAAAAAGGCAGTGTAACAAAATAAGGATATAAAACAGGATCATCACTAAAAGCTGATGTTTTGAAAGACTAAAATAAATCTCTGACAAGACCGCTCATCAACAAGAAAGAGACAACACAAAGTCTCATATTAGTAGTGAAAAGTAGTAGGGAGTTCCTGGACGGCTTGAATTTTGTTCCTTTAGGAAGTGGGAAAAAGTAGCACACATGCATTTAAACCTAGAAATTTGCTCACGGTGTATCCAGGGCCTCTTTATTTTGTTTGAAACATGGTAATTACTTAGATTTGTATCTTTCTTCGCCTCTTTATCTCAAAATACTTAATCATGTTAGATTATTTCTTCTGTTCCAGTTTTTCTAGTTTGTTTTGAAATATTTATGTATTTTAGGTCTTATCTCTGTTTTTTCATAACTTTTTTTTCTCTCTCATCTTTGTCCTCTCTTTATCCTTTTCTTCTCTGTTCTTGGAGAGCTTTTCAAGTTTTCTCTTCAGGGCTCATTCAGTGTTCCAGTGCATCATTTCTTTCTTTCTTTTTTTTTTTTTTATAGATTGTATTTATTTGAGGGAAAGATAGAGAGAGGGCAAGCGTGAGTGAGGGGAGGGGTAGAGACGGAGGGAGACGGAGAGAGAGAATCCCAAGAGGACTGAAGAGGATGGATCTCATGAACCCAAGATCATGACCTCAGCCGAAACCAAGAGTTGGACATTTAACCGACTGAGCCACCCAGGCACCCCCCAGCAATCACGCTTCTGAGTCACAATTTATTTGTCTAGAAAATAGAGGGTGGGTTGCACGGTTGGGGAGAGGTTTGTGATTGGAGGCCTTGTGGGGGCTGGCGGTGTTTGATCTCATGACCGGGGAGGCCGTTATGCAGGCATTCACTTGATGATAATGTATGAACCTGTGCATTTACATGGTAGACACTTCTTTGCATGTGTGTTATAGTCACACAAAAGGTTTTGTTTAAATAAAGAATATGAAAGAAACGATGGATTTCACAGGATTGTTGTGAAAATTAAAGGCAAGGAGAGCCCTGGGTGGGTAGGAAGCAGCGCTGTGCAGGTGGCGCAGTCATGAGAGTGAGCCATCCCGTCACCGCGGTAACTGGTGCACAGAGACAGCACAGGACCACAGGATAGCAGCAGAATGTGTGCAAAATGCAGAGCTGGCATCCTTCTGATGGGTGTACACTGCTCTCAGATCCTTTCCTGTGCCAGTGAAGGGTTTTGAGGGTTGGGAGTTCTGAAGCAGAAGCTCCTGGAAAGGTGGTACTGGTCAAAGCCATGCACTTTATTTCTCTCTCTTGTCTTTACCTATTCAAACCTTCCCTCCATTGTGGACCCATCTGCTGTGTCAACACAGATGAAGTCCCCAACCCCTTCCTCCAACCTGCTCTGTCCACTCCCATCCATCTTGTGCCATCCTCCTTACCCCTCTGATGCCACATGCCCTTCACAT
This sequence comes from Ailuropoda melanoleuca, assembly GCF_002007445.2. Lineage (NCBI taxonomy): Eukaryota > Metazoa > Chordata > Mammalia > Carnivora > Ursidae > Ailuropoda > Ailuropoda melanoleuca. The sequence goes on along the minus strand of NC_048221.1, from coordinate 58,855,814 downwards.
TCCTCTCTTCTCAGGCCTCCTGTCCCTCTCTCGCCATCTCTTTCTAATCTCTTTATTCCCTCAGTTCTTGAATGATGAAGCTGGCCTGGCCAGGCACCGAGAGGTGGGCATCTAAAGGAACGTCAGTCCTCTGCAGTCGACGAGTCATGCACAGACCCGGAGAGCTGGAAGATGTGAGGTTACGGTTCAAGGATGGTGCAGCTGGAGCTTGCCTAAGAAAGAGCCTTTTCCTTGTTTAACAATTCCCACCAAGCTAGAACTCATTACTGAATTCAGTAGTGCTCAGTTCCGTTCCTAATTTTTACCTGTATTTTTTTTTAAGATTTATTTATTTTCAGAGAGGGCAGGGGAGGGGGCAGAGGGAGAGAATCTCACAACCCTGAGATCACGACCTGAGCACAACCAAGTTGGTTTCGCTGAGCCACCCAGGCACCCCTAACTTGTATTTCACTTCAGTGTGGATTCAACCCATCCCTTCCATTTCACAAATCTGAAGGCTTTAGATGTATGTAGAGGAAGTTAGGATATAGCTTTAAATCCACGAAATTTGCCCAAGTGATAGTTTGTATCACAAAGGCTACATGTGTTTTTTCAAAGCTCTCAAAGCATCTCTTGGCAAATCTGTAGCCCCCAGCTGCGAGGAGACCAACCCGGACGAACTGCCAGTGACTGCATGGTAGGTCTGTGAGGTGTGGTGGAGAGGAGATCAGGCACGAGAACATCCACTGTTTACTGAGCCCTCACCTGACACTGGGCCAAGTGCTTTTCAGCTAGGACCTTTCCCAATCTTGAGCACAATGTCCAAGTTCAATACTTGTACCATCCCTACCACAGGGATGAAGAGATGAAGATATAGAGAGGTTAAATCTAACCTCTCCCCAAGGTCACACAGCCAGTAAGGGGCAGGGCTGGGATGGGCCCTGTGTGTCAGATTCCAGAGCCTGGCTATGCTGGAATCTTCCATTGGCCCCTGCTATTCCACTCTCCAGCCTCCCTGGGCCTGGGAGGCTGAGCGGTGTGGGCTTCCTGCTGAGTTTGGCCAGCAGAGAGCATCATCAGGAGGTGGGAGGGCGTTTCGTGCTCCCCTCCTGCAGGGTCCCTGAGGCCAGGGGAATCCCCTTGCCCCAGGTCACAGCCCTGTCAGCCTGCCCCTCTACATGGTGCCCTCTGGCTCCAGGGTCTGGTAACTGCTGCTTCCCTCCCCCCTTCTGGTTTCCTTAGACCCCATTCCTCTCTTTGTAAATGAGTCCCTCATAAATCACCCACTTTGCTGTGCCATCTGTTTCCTGCCAGGAGCCTGACCGATTCACCAGCTTCACTCTGATATCATGTGAAGTTCCCTGGGCCTACCTTTCCTTACCTGTCAAACACAGAGGATGATGCCTGGCCTCTTTGCTGTGAATGTTGAAGAAAATAACAGGTGGAAAGGCACTTACCAAACATTAATGATGTGTGCTAGCAATGAAATTCTGCAAGGCACAGAATGGGCATTTAATACATAACCTGACTTGAATTAGAACATCTTTTGTGAGAAAAAATGAGCCTCTGAGATGTTGAGTATGTTTCTATTCTGAAGAGCTTGATAAAAACAAAATAGAGGAAAGAATATTGCAGAAGAAAACAAGAGTAAAGGAGATCTTGGTTTGGTTTGGTTTGGTTTTTTGGCGGGAGGGGGGTTTGGGTTTTTTTTTGGTTTTTTGTGGGGTTTTTTTGTTTTGTTTTTTGTTTTTGTTTTTTTTTTTTTTGGTGGCAGTGCTGTTGTATTTTAAAAACCCTCTTTCCTTAGGACACTGTGGTAAAACTACACATAATAAAAATGTCGGAAGGTTGAGGCCGGTTCCATCCGAGGTGATGGTCCTGGCTGAGAAGCAAGGTAAACACACCGCAGCTGTCCTAGCGAGTCCCCTCTCGGGAGTGTGTGCCAGAGGGCATCTCCAGGCCCTGCCCGGCTAGAGCTCGCCACAGCTGCCGGGGAGGTCCTCAAGCTGGGAAGGGCCATGTGGTCTTTTTCTTTCTCTTTCAAAAGCCAGGCAGCCGTGAGTCCAGGCATGCCGCCCCTGGGTGCGGGCACAGGAATGGAAGTGTGCCTGCCAACCCAAACTCCCTCATTTGAAAACCCTTTGCTCCGTGGCCAGGTGTTTCAGCACCTCCCCACTCCCTGTCAGCAGAGGCTTCTGGAATTTCCCTGTCCGTAGAATGAGAACAGCTACACCAACATTCCTTCCCAAGCAGCTAATCCGAACACTGCCAACAAAAACTTCTGCAGAGGACTGATGCCGAGAGACGAGGAATGATGATTTTGTGGGTGTATTTTACTCAACAGTGTCTCCTTCCTGGGGAATCTGGTGGGAGCTCAGGGCTCCAGGCTTTCTCCCTGTTCACTCCACCAGTGCTTGACTCCTGAAGATGAGGCTGTGCTCCGACACTTTATTGTTTGGGAGCCAAATGCATTTTTAAAAATTTTGTTAAAAAATTGCTGTTTATGTGTTACATATGTTTTAAACAAATAGGCTTTAAATCTCACAAGCATTGTATGAAAATTAAAGAACAAAACTTTATAGCTCCTCAAGCAGTTTTTATTTAGATATGTCTTGTTTACCAACTGAATCATGAAAGGTGACTTGTACACATCAGAAAGTTTGAACAGTTGTCTAAATGCATTTTGTATGGACAACTGACTGTCCTATTTTCTTGCGGGAAAATGCTCTGAATGAGGATGATGACTTTGTGTCTGATGTAGGCTGTTCCCCATCAGGTTTTGTAAATTGAAAGGTTAAGTGGAGTTGGATTTCTGATAAATAACCAGCTTGGGGGGAGAGGAGTTCAATGAACACAGCAGACATTACCATTAGCCCATACCCACTCTCCTCCTGCCTTTCCAAGAAAATTCTGAGTTGATTGAGGGTAATGGTTTACTTAAAAGACTCAGCTTCCCAGAATGCCTTGCTGTTAGGATGGCTGTGTGACTCACCCTGGTGATGAAATGAAGTTGCTAGCAGGCTTCCAGGACAGCTACTGGGACTGCCGCCCACCCCCCACTCCCCCAATATCCTGCCTGGGTAGTGGCCCCTAAACTTGATGCAGCACCTAAACACGGGAGCGGGGGCATAAGTTGCTGCTGGTCACACTCTGGGCTGCTCCCTCTGGACTTCCTGTTACGGGCGAGAATAAACCCTAGAGTTCTGCCACTGTGCTTGCCTCACTGTTGCAGGTGCCGGGAACAATCCTAGCAGAGAGGGGCATGCCCAGGACCTGAACCTCAGAAGCAGGTTCAACTGGTCTACCCTTAGTTCTGGGAGATAGTGTGTAGCAGCACCACGAGTATGACAACACGAGAAGTTTGCACAAGAAGTCCAACTACCTTCCCCCTCCCCTTTAGCAAGCTGCTCCATGTTGAGCTTTGAGGCCACCTCAACCCCCCAACACCCATTCTCAGACCTAAATAGGCTGCCTGGGCAGGGCCCGTGGAGAGACCTGGCAGGAGGTGAGAGAGAGGGCTGAATGGGGTGGGTGATCGGTTTCCCCACTTCCTCTGTGTGGGGCTACCCCATGGGTTTGAGTCCTGGGCTCTCACAACTTTCTGCTTCAAGGTTCTGGAAACTGCTCCCTGCTCCCCCACACCCCCTTTGGGTCCATGGCAGGGAACAGCCAGGCTAGACCTGCACTCGTGACTCTACACCCTGGCCACATGTTGGTAACCAACTTTTCATGAAGCCTCCCTTACCTGGTCCTGATTTGGGTGCCATCTGTGCCTGGGAGCTCGGGCAGGTACACAGCCAGCAACACAGGGAGGTCAGCATGGCAGTCCCACTGGACAGCCCAGCCCCCAGTGGTGCTCTGTCCTGTCTCACTGTCCCTTTCACTCAAGATCACAGGAAGGACCCTCTAATCGGTGCTACTTAATGCATCCAGTTATTCCTTCACCATCAGTTTGCATTTATTTTGTTATGAGACCGATATCATCACAGTTGCTTGCTCTAAGCTCGCTTGCCTTTTTCCTTTCCACAAGGCAGCTAAGGCGCTCTTCCTACCTTCCCTCTCACTGATTCGGCCTCCTGCTCCATCCCCTCTAGCCTCCTCTTCCTGGGCCTCACACCCTTCTTTCTTCCAAGAAACTCTTTGTGCCGGCAGCTTGCTGGATGCCCTCCCCGAGAGGCACACATGCACTTCACCGGCTCTCTCCCTGATGTGGGACTCAGGTCTCTAGGCTCATTTGGACACGTAACAAAGACTTCTATTAATGTATTTTGCTTATTCAGATTTCAGAATACAGGAGGCCATTTTTATCTCTAGTTTTAGATTCCCTTATAATTTATTTAACTTTTTTTCTTAAATGACGTCTCTGCAAGAATTTGTTATCCTTTTGCTTTGGTGGTCCCTATATCTGATATTTTTAACTTAATTTTATCCATTTCATTTTGTTGAGATTATCCTTTTTTACTGAGATATGATTAGCATAGTATACTAGTTTCAGGTGTTTGAAATAATGATTTAATTTTTGTATCTTATGAAATGATCACCACAATATGCCTAGTTAACGTCTATTACCACACATAACTACCTTTTTCTCTTGTGATGAGAACTTTTGAGATTTACTCTCTTAACAACTTTCAAATATACGATACAGTACTGTTAACTACAGTCACCATACTGTACATTACAGTCCCGGAACTTATTTATTTTATAACTGGAAGTTTGTACCTTTCGATCACTCTCACCTGTTTCATCCATCCCCACATCCCATCTCTGACAACCACCAATCTGTCCCAGTATCCATGAGTTCTTTTTTTTTTTTTAAGATTCCTCATATATTAAGATTGTACAGTATTTGTCTTGTCTTTGTCTGACTTATTTCAGTTAGTATAAAGCCCTCGTAGTCCATCCATGTTGTTGCAAATGGCAGGATCTCCTTCTTTTTATGGCTGAGTAATATTTTACATACATATATGTAATCTCTTTATCTATTCATCCATTAACGGATACTTAGATTGTTTCCATGTCTTCTGTAAATAATGTTGCTCTGAGCACAGGGGCGCAGATATTTTTCAAGTTAGTATTTTCATGTCCTTTGGATAGATACCCGGAAGTGGAATGGATGGATCATATGGTAGTTTTATTTTAACTTTTTGAGGAACCTCCACACTATTTTCCACAGTGGCTGCACCGATTTACATTCCCATCAACAGAACACAAGGGTTCCCTTTTCACCACATCCTTGCCAACATTTATTATTTCTTGTCTTTTTGATAATAGACATTCTAACAGGTGTGAGGTGATATCTCATGGTGCTTTGATTTGAATTTCCCTGATAATTAGTGATATTGAGTTCCTTTTCGTGTACCTGTTGACTATCTGTGTGTCTTTTTTGGAAAAATATCTGTTCAGATCCTCTATTTTTTTTTAATTGTAACTTTTTACTGAGGATGTTGTTCTTTGGCGGTTTTAGATTTTTTCTGAAAGTAATCCCTATGCCCAGCATGGGGCTGGAACTCACAACTCCAAGATCAAGAGTCACATACTCTATGGACTGAGCCAGCCAGGCACCCCTCTCTTCCTATTTTTTACTTATATTGGGTGTTTTTTTCCTTTGTTTTGTTTTATTTTTGCTATCTGGTTTGTGAGATTATCTCTTTAATGTATATAGATCTTGTAAAAAGTATATCTCACTTGACTTTCCAACTTGGAATTTTGGAATTAATGGTTCTAATACTCTCTAAGTACAATTTTTACCCTATCAGTCTGATAATTAAAATATATCTATAATCATTTTCCTTACAACAATGTCCCATCTGCTCCATTTTATCCTTGAAATATATTAATGAAATGTATTAGACTGAGACAGTCCTCTGGACTGGAGATTTAGCCTAAGTAAATAACTTCAAAAAAGGAATCAATGTTGAAAGTGTTTCTGGCAACATAATTTGTAATAGAAAAAAATCCCTGGAAACATGTTGTATCTATCTAAGTGTAATGGAGTATAAAGTTTGATGGTTTACTTGAGGAAGTGTTATGCAAACATTCACATAATCAATTCAACAGCTGCCTACATGCGTGGAAAAAGTTATATGAAATCGTGTTAAGTAAAAAACCCTACAGTATTGTGTGTTTACCGTGGATCCAGTTCCATAGAAATTGCTATGTTAAGAGAGGAGGCACGGGTCTCCATTTCTTGGCATGATAAGTGCCTGCCAACAACAGCGGCACAGGCACTCGGCCGTGTTTCGGGGAGCCTGGCACTCGGAGACCCACCCTGGTGGGGAAGGCTCAGAGCTGAGACACAAATCTAATTACGTATGTGGGAACTTGGATTTATAAAGAAAGACTTAGTGAGAATTAAGTTAAGTTTAGTTTGGCTCAGTTACACATCTTTATGTGTCTAAAACCGTGTACTCTGAAAGAGAGGGTCAGAGCTTTGGAATAATGCAGAAAAACAAAGATGCTCAGTTAGGTCAAGAGCTCCCTAGAACTTGCGAGTGCTTCTTGGGCGCTCTGGGGCAGTGGTGCTTGGAACAGGACGGACTATGTTAAACCCCGTGCAGGGAACAGCCATTGGCTTCTGGTCCTCAGAGACCCAGGTGGTGCTGCCAAGAGTAATCTGTGATCGAGAGGAGGACAGAATGGCATGGTTAACAGCTGCAGGGTGCAGCCCCAAGAAGGCTGGCATTTCCAGTCTTTGGTATAACTTTCCCACTTCATTAAAGAGAGGGAGCAGTGGCCACTAGCCAACATCCTGAGTAAAACCCAAATAACCTTTACATGGCTGTACTGAAGATGGTGAGTGTGGAGAAGGCAAGCCAACTTTACCCGTCCCCTCAGGGTGTGCTCCCCCCTTTGGGCACCATCAGTTTGAATGTGGATCATCTATGACCTCCTGTCACATGTGAAGAGCAGGGTTCATTACTAGTGTGTGTGTGTGAATGTAAATGGTTGTGTAATTGTTCCTCTTCCTGCTTTAGTCGACACTAATAAGGACCACACGAGCTGTTAATCACATTAAAGAAATTCTTAACACATAGTCGATTCGGTGGGAGATCGGTTCTTCATAATTGGGTCTGAGGCCACACAGAACTTGTGAGGGGTTACATTTTAAATGCTCCCACTAACATCAAGAAGGAGTTTTGGTAATTTTCTTAAACCAGTCCTGAAGTGTTCCCTGAATAAAAGGCCTACAGGCACCTTTAATGTGAACTCTAGATGTAATGCAGTCTTTGTGGTTTTTGAGGTACGGCAGTTTTTAAGTACTCTCTTTTATCTGTATTAGACACTCAGCTTTGAATTGCAGATGAATTGTGAGATATTTGCTTTGTTCTGAGATATCACCATCACTTCACATTAGTTTTCTCTGCTGCTCAGGTAGATTGCTTTCAAAGCCAATCCAAGAACCAGCTCTTAATTTCACTGATCTTTTTTAGTCTTTTTAGTCTCTATTTCACTTATTTCTCCTCTGGTCTTGTTCTTTCCTTCCTTCCACTAACTGTGGGCTTTGCTCTTCTTTTTCTAGTTTCTTGAACTGTAAGTTAGGTTCCTTATTTGAGACTTTCTTGTTTCTTGAGGCAGGCATTTACTGCTACGAATTTCCCTTTTGGATCTGATTTTGCTGCATCCCATTGATTTATGTTCCCTTTCTGTTCTCATTTGTCTCGAGCTGTTTTTTAATCCCCCTTTGGATTTATTCTTCGACTCACTGGTTATTCAGTAGCGTGTTGTTTAATCTCCACATATTTGTGATTTTTCCAGTTTTCTTTGTGTAATTAATTCCTAGTTTTATACCATTGTGGTCAGAAAAGATGCTTGATATGATTTCAGTGCTCTTAAATTTATTAAAAGTTCTTTTGTGGCCTTACATGATCTATCTCAAAAATGTTACATATGCACTTGAGGATAATATGTGTTCTGTTACTTTTGGGTGTAAAGTTCTATATATATCTGTTAAATCCATATGGTCTTTTTCATTTAAGGCTAATGTGTCCTTATTGATTTTCTGCCTGGATGATTCATTCATTGATATAGGTGGGTTTTTAAGGTCCCCAATTATACTGCTGTCTGTTTCTTCCTTTATGTCTGTTAATATTTGTTTTATGTACTTAGGTGCTCCTTTTTTTGGGGGCATAGATATTTACAAATGTTATATCCTCTTGTTAGATCGATCACTTCTTTGTCTCTTAATACAGTCTTTGGTGTTTTTTTTTAAGATCTTATTTATTTATTAGAGAGAGCGAGAGCACGAGTAAGGGAAGGGACAGGGGGAGAGAGAGAATCTCAAACAGACTCCCTGCTGAGCACAAACCACCATGTGAGTCTCAATCCCAGGACCTTGGGATTAAGACCTGAACCAAAGTCAGACACTTAACACACTGAGCCACCCAGGTGCCCCCAGTACAGTCTTTGTTTTAACATCTATTTTGTCTGATAGAAATATAGCTACCCCAGCTTTCTTTTGGTTTCCATTTGCATGGAGTATCTTTCTTCAATCCTTCACTTCCAGTTCATTTGTGTCCGTACATCCAAAGTGTGTCTCCTGTAGGCAGTATTAGATGGGTTTGTTTTTTAAATCAACTCAGCCATCTGTGTCTTTTGATTGGAGAATTGGTCTATTTACATTTATATTTAAAGGAATTATTGATAGGTATGTGCTTATTGCCATTTTGTTAATTGTTTTTCTAGCTGTTTTTGTAGTTCCCCTCTGTTCCTTTCTTATTCTCTTACTCTCTTCCTTTGTGATTTCATGACTTTCTTTAGTGGTATCTTTTGTGTATTTAGATTTTTGCTTCGTGATTACCATGAGGCTTACATATGACAACTTATATCTGTAACAGGTTATTTTAGGTTGATAACAGCTTAAATTTGATTCCATTCTAAAGCTAAACATTTTTGGCCTCCCTTCCCTCATTTTATGTATTTGATGTGACATTTTACATCTTTTTATCTTGTATATCTCTTAACTAATTATTGTAATCATAGTTATCTTTACTACTTTGTCTTTGAATCTTCATCCTAGCTTTATTTTTTAAAATATTTATTATTTATTATTTTTTAATATTTATAAATAAATATTTATAAATAAATATTTATTTATTTATTTATTTTTTAGAGAGAGAGTGCGAGGCGGGAGGAGGGAGAGAGAGTGTCTCAAGCCCAACGTGGGGCTCAATCTCACAATCCTGAGACCATGACCTGAGCTGAAATCAAGAGTCTGAGCTCTCAACTGACTGAGCCACTCAGGAGCCCCCATCCTAGCTTCATAAGTAATTAAGTCACTACCTTTACTATGTATTTACTTTTCTTGTGAGACTTATTCATTCATATGTGTTCTTGCTAATAATTAGCACCCTTCTTTCAGCCTGAAGAAGTCCCTTCAACATTTCTTATAAGACCAGTTTAGTGGCGACGAACTTCTTTAGCTTTTGCTTGTCTGGAAAACTCTTTATCTCTCCAATTCTGAATGATAACTTGGCTGGGTAGAGTACTCTTGGTTGGAAGTTTTCTCTTTCAGCACTTTGAATATATCATGCCACTCTTTCTGGCCTGCAAAGTTTCTGCTGAAAAATCTGCCATAGTCTTATGCGGTTCTCCTGTATGTAACAAGTTGTTTTTACTCTTGTTGACTCTTTTGATATTCTCTCCTTGTCCTTAACTTTGACATTTTAATTATAATGTATCTTGATGTGAGTCTGTTTGAGTTCCTCTTATTTGGAACTCTCTGGGATTCTTGGATCTGGATGTGCATTTCTTTCCCCAGGTTAGGGAGGTTTTAAGCCATTATTTTTTCAAATAAGATGTATGCCCCCTTTTCTCTGTCTTCTCCTGCTAGAACCCCTATAATATGAATGTTCATCTGTTTGATGTTACCCTGTAAGTGCCTTAAACTATTTTCACATTTTTTCATATTTTTTTCTTCTTGCTGCTCTGATAGGGTGAGTTCCACTGCCTTGCCTTATAGTTGACTGATCCTTTCTTCTGCCTCATCTAAGCTGCTGTTGAACCCTCCATTGTATTTTTCAGTTTAATTATTGTATTCTTCAGCTCTATGACTTCTATTTCATAATTCTTATAGTTTCCATCTCTTTGTTGAATTCTCACTATGTTCATCCATTCTTCTTCCCAGTCTGGTGAAAATATTTATGACCTTTACTTTGAACTCTTTATCAGGCAAGTTATCTTCATTTCATTGTTTTTTTTTCCTGTAGTTTTATCTAGTTCTTTCAGTTGGAACATATCCCTCTGTTTTTTTAAAGAATTTATTTATTTATTTGACAGAGATAGAGACAGCCAGCGAGAGAGGGAACACAAGCAGGGGGAGTGGGAGAGGAAGAAGCAGGCTCCTAGAGGAGGAGCCTGATGAGGGGCTTAATCCCAGAATGCTGGGATCACGCCCTGAGCCAAAGGCAGACACTTAACAACCGTGCCACCCAGGCGCCCCTCTGTGTTGGTTTCTATACAGTAGATGAAACCACAACCTCCTCTGATCTCAAAGGAACGGCCTCCTGTAAGAGATGAAATTTGTCATTCAACACTACTCCAGGTCTGGTCATCCCTCAAACTTTTGTGCTTGTCCAAGCAAACTGTTATATTTTTAACAGCTCCTAGTAGATGAGGATGTGCCAAGACCTGTCAGTATCCCAAAGGGGAGAATCTCAGGACCTAGATTCAGGCTTACTGGAAACCAGATACCCAGGTAGAAGCTCTTTAAAGTATGCTAATACATACAGTCCTGAGGGGCCACAAGCATAAGCCCCCCTGGCCTCCAGAGCCAAGCATCAAGAGGCATCTTTTAGGTAGAGCTGCAAAAATTGGAGCAGCAGACATACATAAAGACTCCCTTCTGGAAGATACTGGTGCTTTGGAGTATGGCAAAGGGAAAGCGTGAAGATGATGCCTGCCAGTTCCGCGCCTGGAGTGTGTTACAGCAGGCTCCTATGTGTGTGTGTTAACTGAGATGTCTGCCCCTCAAGCTGAGGTTCTAGTATAACCAGATGAGCCTCCTTCTACTTTAAGTCTGGACACAACTGGGTGCCTCAGAGAGGCCCTGGAGTGGGTGAGTCTGAGAGCATGGACCCCCTTTTTTTTTAATGATATGTTAGTCACCACACAGTAGTACATTATTAGTTTTTGATGTAGTGTTCCATGATTCATTGTTTGTGTATAACACCCAGTGCTCCATGCACTCCCTCCTTAATACCCTTCACCGGGCTAGCTCATCTTCCCCCCACAAAACCCTCAGTTTATTTCCCTGAGTCCATAGTCTCTCATGGTTCATTTCCCCCTCTGTTTGAGTGCATGGAACCTTTAAGATCTGTTTCTCAGATCACTACCATCTTGTGGGTCTCAGGATGTGAGCTCCATTGGCTTTCAGAATTAGATGTTTTGGGGGCTTGTCTCTCAAGCGCATGTCTTACAAGTTGGAGTGACTGATGTGAGATTTGAATCCTTCATGCGTCAGGGAGAAGCTCTGGGTTTTGAGTACACTCCCAGTTGTGGGCTGCTGTGCCAGGGTCTGGTTTATGGTGAGATTGTATCCCAGGCTCCCCTATCTGCTTTGATGTGGTTTTCTTCTCATTGCCCAATGTGGAGTCACCACTAAGCCACTTTAGGTATTTTGAGAGGAAATTATTCCATATGTACCTTTAGACCCAGTGTGTCTGTGGGAGGACGGGAATTCAGGATCTTCTACGTCACTATCTGGAATCCTCCAGATGAACCTAAGAGCTGGTTCTTTGAAAAGATAAACAAAGGTAACAAACCTTTAGCTACACTCACCAAGAAAAAAAGAGAGAGCACTCAAATAAATATAATCAGAAATGAAAGAGATATTACAACTGATACCATAGAAATACAAAGACTCCTAAGAGACTATTATGAACAATTATATGCCAACAAGCTGGACAACCTAGAAGTGGAAAAATTCCTAGCAACATATAGCCTACCAAAAATGAATCATAATGAAATAGAAAATCTGAACTAGAAAGATTGATCAGTAGTCAAAAACTGCTCAACAAGCAAAATTCAGGACTAGATGGCTTCACTGGTAAATTCTAGAATGCATTAAAAAAATATTAAGGGGCTCCTGGGTGGCACAGCGGTTAAGCGTCTGCCTTCGGCTCAGGGCGTGATCCCGGCGTTCTGGGAGCCTGCTTCTTCCTCTCCCACTCCCCCTGCTTGTGTTCCCTCTCTCGCTGGCTGTCTCTATCTCTGTCAAGTAAATAAAAAATAAAATCTTTAAAAAAAATATTAACACTACTTCTTTTCAAACTCTTCAAAAAAATACAAGAGGGGAAACTCTTCCAAACACATTTAATGAGGCCAGCATTAGGCCAACCCTAATACTAACAGCAGACAAGGATACTACAAACAAAATTATAGGGCAATATCCCTAATGAACATAGATGAAAAAATCTCCAACAAAATATTAGCAAACTGAATTTCAACAATACATTAAAAGGATCTTACACCATGATCAAGTGGGATTTATTCCAGGGATGTAAGGATGATTCAACATCTGCATATCAGTCAATGTAATACACCACATAGACAATTAAGGATAAAAATCATATGATCATCTCAATAGATACAGAAAAAACAGTTGACAAAATTCAACATACATTTGTGATAAAAACTCTCAACAAAGTGGGTATCGGCAGGAACGTACCTTAACAGAATAAAGGCCATATATGACAGGCCACGGCTAACCTCATACTCAATAGTGGAAAGCTGAAATTTTTTCCTCTAAAATCAGAAACAAGACAAAGATGTTCATTCTCACTATTTTTATAGCCAGAGAAATTTGATAAAAAATATAAATAAAAGTCATCCAAACTGGAAAAGAAACAAAACTGTCACTATTTGCAGATGACATGATACTCTGTGTAGAAAACCCTGAAGACTGCATTAAAAAACTGTTAGAACTAATAAACAAATTCACAAAGTGTAGGATACAAGTTGTAGGATACAAAAACCAATACACAAAAATCTATTGCATTCCTTTACACTAATAATGAAGTAGCAGATAGAGAAATTAAGAAAACAATCTCTTTTACAATTACACCAAAAAGAATAAAATACTTAGGAATCATTTTTTAAAGTTTTTATTTAAATTCCAGTTAGTTAACATACAGTGTAGTGTTAGTTTCAGGTGTACAGTATAGTGATTCAACATTTCCATACATCACCCAGTGCTCACCACAAGCACACTCCTTAATCCTCATCATCTATTTAACCCATCTCCCCACCCACCTCCCCTCTGGTAACCATCAGTTTGTTCTCTATAGTCCAGAGTCTGTTTCTTGGTTTGCTTCTCTCTCTCTTCCTCTTCCTCTTTGGTCTTTTGTTTTCTTTCTTAAGTTCCTCATATGAGTGAAATCATATGGTATTTGTCTTTCTCTAACTGACTCATTTTGCTTAACATAGTAGCTCCATCTATATTGTTCAAATGGCAAGATTTCATTCCTTTTTTATGGCTGAGTAATATTCTATTGTGTATATATACCACATCTTCCTTACCTATTCATCAGCTGATGGACATTTGGATTCTTTCCTTTATTTGGCTATTGTAGATAACGCTGCTATAAACATTAGGGTGCAGGTATCCCTTCAAATTAGCATTCATATTTTTTGGGAAATACCTAGTAGTACAGTTGCTGGGTCATATGGTATTTCTATTTTTAACCTTTTGAGGAATCTTCATACTGTTTTCCAGAGTGGCTGTACCAGTTTGCATTCCCACCAACAGTGTAAGAGGGTTCCTCTTTCTCCACATCTTTGCCAACACCTGTTGTTTCTTGTGTTGTTGATTTTAGCCATTATGATAGGTGTGAGGTGGTATCTCATTGTAGTTTTGATTTGAATTTCTCTGATAACAGTGATGTTGAGCATCTTTTCATATGTCTGTTGGCCATCTGGATGTGTTCTTTGGGAAAATGTCTATTCATGCCCATTTGTTTTATTGGATTATATTTTTCTGGGTGTTGAGTTTGATAAGTCTTTATAGATTTTGGATACTAACGCTTTGTCAGATATGTCATTTGCAAATATATTCTTCCATTCCAAAGACTGCCTTTTAGTTTTGTTGATTGTTTCCTTCACTGTGCAGAAACTTTTTATTTTGATGTAGTCCTAATAGTTTATGTTTAGTTTTGTTTCCCTTCCCTCAGGAGACATATCTAGAAAGAAGTTGCTAGAGCCAATGTCAAATGAGTTACTGCCTGTGTTCTCTAGGATTTTAATGTCTTCCTATCTCACATTTAAGTCTTTCATCCATTTTGATTTTATTATTGTTTACAGTGTAAGAAAGTGGTCCAGTTTCATTCTTCCACATGTTGCTGTCCAGTTTTCCCAGCACCGTTTGTTGAAGAGACTATCTTTTTTTCCACTGGAAATTCTTTCCTGCTTTGTTGGAGATCAATTGACCATGTAGTTGTGGGTTCATTTCTGGGTTTTCTGTTCTGTTCTATTGATATGTGTCTATCTTTGTGCCAAAACCATACTGTTTTGGTTACTATAGCTTTGTAATATAACTTGAAGTCCAGAATTGTGATGCCTCACCTTTCCTTATCTTTATTTTTTCAAAAGGTTTATTTATTTATTTTAGGGAGAAGGAGAGAGAATGATGGGGGGGGAGAGGGAGATGGAGAGAGAATCTCAAGCAGACTCCATGCTGAGCAAGGAGCCCAACATGGGGCTCAATCCAACGACCCCAAGATCACGACCTCAGCCGAAGCTTAGAGTCAGACACTCAACTGACTATGCCACCCAGGTTCCTTCCAGCTTTACTTTACTTTTTCAACATTGCTTTGTCTGTTTGTGGTCTTTTGTGGTTTCATACAAATTTTAGAACTGTTTGTTCTATCTCTGTGAAAAATGCTGATGGTATTTTGATAGGGATTGCATTAAATGTGTAGATTGCTTTGGGTAGTATAGATATTTTAACAATATTTGTTCTTCCAATGCATGAGCATGGAATGTTTTTCCATTTCTTTTTGTTATCATCAATTGTTTTCATAAGCATTCTATAGTTTTCAGAGTACAGATCTTTTACCTCTTTAGTTATTCCTAGGTCTCTTATAGTTTTTGGTGCAACTGTAAATGGGATTGGTTCCTTGGTTTCTCTTTCTGTTGCTTCATTAGTGGTGTATAGAAATGCAACAGATTTCTGTATGTTGCTCTTGCATCCTACAACTTTAAAAATTTTTTTATTTATTTAAGTAATCTCTACACCCAATGTGGGGCTCAAACTCATGACCCCAGGATCAAGAGTCACACGCTCTTCCAACTGAGCCAGCCAGGCACCCCTGTATCTTGGGACTTTACTGATTTTGTGTATCAGTTCTAGCAGCTTTTTGGTGGCTTCTTTCACATTTTCTATATGAAGTATCATGTCACTTGCAAATAGTGAAGTTTACTTCTTCCTTGCTGATTTGGATGCCTTTTATTTCTTTTTTGTAGTCTAATTGCTGAGGCTAGAACTTCCAGTACTACGTAAAATAACAGTGGTGAGAGTTGACATCCCTGTCTGTAGTGGAAAAGCTCTCAGTTTTTCCCCATTAGGATGATATAAGCTGTGGAGTTTTCATATATTTAATATAGGTTGAATACCTAGGAAAAAATTTAACAAAAGAAATGAAAGACTTGTGTATTGAAAAACACAAGACATTAATGAAAGAAATTGAAGAATACAAATGAATGTAAAGAAATTCTGTACTCAGAGATTAGAAGAATTAATATTATTATAATGTCCATACTACCTGAAGCAATCTACAGATCCAATGCAATCCCTATCAGTATTACAATGGTATTTTTAAGAGAAATAGAACTTTGTATGGAACCACAAAAGACCTTGAATACCCAAAGCATTGTACAAGTGTACTGCATGATCTCGCTTTTTATGTGGAATCTAAAAAAAACCCAAACCCAACAAGCTCATCGACACGGAGAACAGATTGGTGGTTCCAAGAGTTGAGGGTGGGAGTGGTGGTGGGAGGAATGGGTGAATGAACTGTTTTTGTCTCTTTGGGTTTTTAGTTTAAATAAATTGGAGGAAAATTTTTTAAAAATCCAGCCTCTGAATTAGAAGAGGTTGTTCCTGCCTCTTCCTGTCACATGCTAGTAGTCCAGGTAGAGCAGTTCCAGGGCCTAGAGGCATAGACCTCCTCCAGGTGCAGGGTCATTGGTGTTTGTTCTTGGGGGTCCCTTCAGGTCATCACCACAGGCAGCAGAAATAGTGTGCCAGCATTTTCTCTGGTTACACTGACTGCCTCTTCTCCCCTGCACTGGTGTTTTTTCTTGTTCTAATCATTTCTTAATCATGGTCATCTCGCCTATCTGAATTCCATTTGGAAAATTCTTTGGAGTGAGTTGACTAGTTTCCATACCCTTCAAGATTAAATAATAATGTAATGATAGCTAACGCTTACTGATCATTTTTATGTGCCAGATGGAGTACTTTATTACATGACTCTCACAGTTCTAAAAACAACGTAATACTATTATTCCTATTTACAGATGAGGAAACTGAAGCATAGAGAAAGACTTGAAACTGCCTTTAAAAGAGTCCCACACAGGTGATTATGAGCGAACAGGACCATTTTCGCTCAGTGAAGTCATTACTCTGTACAAGTGATGCTGGTCAGCATTAAGAAAACAAGGAAGAACAGAACATGAATAGCCTGTTTCGTTGGAATCACTCTGTAACTTTAGTGTGAGTAACAAGCCAGGCTCAGGGTTACTCTCAGAAAAGTGGTTTTAAGCCTTCTCTCCATTTTCACCCTCTGGTTATCTCTCTTCCAGTTTTTAAAAAATGAAATACCTACAAAACTTGAACTTCTCATGAGGTCTCTTGGTACCAGAATGTGTAGCTGATCAGGACCCCTCTGACCCTCAAAAATGTCTTTTTAATGCAAATAATGTCTGTGCTGTTTCCAGATTTACCTACTCCAAAGGGATAAAGAAAGGGGGGGTAATCAGAAGGGGGAACGAAGCATGAGAGACTATGGACTCTGGGAAACAAACTGAGGGCTTCGGAGGGGAGGGGGGTGGGGGAATGGGATAGGCTGGTGATGGGTAGTAAGGAGGGCACGTATTGCATGGTGCACTGGGTGTTATACGCAACTGATGAATCATCGAACTTTACATCAGAAACCAGGGATGTACTGTATGGTGATTAACGTAATATAATAAAAATATTATTATAAAAAAAAGAATTCCAACAATAGGAAGTACCAAGATTTTAGCTTTTTACTACAAAATGCAAGATGTCTTTGAAGGGCCCCAAATGCATTGAATGGAGCAGCAAAATCCAGCTTAGGTGTTGGTTCCACACAAAGCCAACAACTCATTTAAGCTTCTAAAAGCCATTGTTGGGGCGCCTGGGTGGCTCAGTCGTTAAGCGTCTGCCTTCAGCTCAGGGCGCGATCCCGGCGTTCTGGGATTGAGCCCCACATCAGGCTCCTCTGCTGGAAGCCTGCTTCTTCCTCTCCCACGCCCCCTGCTTGTGTTCCCTCTCTCGCGCTGGCTGTCTCTATCTCTGTCAAATGAATAAATAAAATCTTAAAAAAAAAAAAAAGCCATTGCTTCCAAAGTGAACGATTCACTAGAAATGTTTGGGGAAGGGGCGCCTGGGTGGCACAGCGGTTAAGCGTCTGCCTTCGGCTCAGGGCGCGATCCTGGCATTATGGGATCGAGCCCCACATCAGGCTCCTCTGCTAGGAGCCTGCTTCTTCCTCTCCCACTCCCCCTGCTTGTGTTCCCTCTCTCGCTGGCTGTCTCTATCTCTGTCAAATAAATAAATAAATAAATCTTTAAAAAAAAAAAAAGGAATGTTTGGGGAAGGAAAGTGTAAGCAGAGCCTGGAATAAAGAGAGACCCTCTCATCTAAACTGGGCTCTCGGGAGACTCTGCCACATTCCCCTGGACCATTGAGGCTGGAGGTGGAGGAGAGAAGAGCACGTGTGCCCGTCAGAGTTGGGGTCAGGTGGTCCACCAAAGTCCTTGCTGCTGAGCACCTGCAGCCCAGCTGTCCATCCTCTCTTCATAGTTCCCAGCAGGAAGGTGGCCACTGCTTCATTCATATGTATTCACACAACAAAACAGCCCCCGCTGGAAAGTCTGCTTTGACAGAGCACTTCCTCTGAGGATGTTACATTGCCGTAGTCCACAGTCACATACTATTGTGGTTACCATTTCCCCTCTAACCCCTGCAACTTGTAAATATGTGACCTTCATGGCAAAAGGACTTTGCAGAGGTGATTCAGGATCTTGAGATGGAGATGATTCTGGATTACCTGGCTGGGCCCCATGTGATCACAAGGGGAAAGAGAGGGAAGCAGGAGGGTGTCAGGGAAGGACATATGGCAAGGGAAGCAGAGGTTGGAGAGACAGGATTGCTGGCCTGGAAGATGGAGGGAACCAGGAGCCAACGAATACAGACAGATGCTAGAAGTTAGAACAGGCAAGGAAACAGATTTTCTTCTACAGTCTCCACAAGGAACACCAATTCATTCGAACTTTGACTTTAGATCTTCTGACCTCCAGAACCGTAAGACCACACATTTTGTTGCTTTAAACCACTCAGTTTGTGGTGGTTCGTTACCGCAGCCATAGGAAACAAACATACCTGTGGACATGTGCATTGTCTGTCCTAATATTTTACCTTTTGTGAGTTGACTTTGTTCTTCATAGAGTTAGAGTGGGGTCTGTTTCCCTACCCTTGACTCTGGGTTGCCCATATAACTTGCCTTGGCCAAAAGAATGAGCTAGAAGTGATGATGTGCCAGTTGTGGGTGTAGGCTTGACGAAACTTTGCTCACCATTGCTCTTCTGTCATGGCCATGACAGAGGCATGCCTAGCCTAGATGACGGTCTGAGGCCAAGGATGGGGGACAGTGGAACAGAGCAACCCCAGGGAGAGTATCCCAACAGACAGAGGCCCCAGCTCAGCCATATCCAACTGAGCCCCACTTCGGTCTGCTGAGATCCTTACCTCTGAACTGTAAAAATAATTGTTGCTTTAAGCCACTGAATTTGGGGCATTTTGGGATTACACAGCAGTAGCTAAGTGATACAGTGACGGCAACTTGGAAAGCAATGCTCCAGGTGTTTTTTTACACAATCTCAGTGCAATGTTTGCTTCTATTGAGCGCGTGGCCCAGGCCATAAAAATGTAGGCAATTCATTTAGGCTGGTCACAATCCTGCAGTCTCATCATACACAGGCAGTAACCAGGAACAGAGTAATCAAAGGCTTCTCTCCACTCACCCGCCTCCTCCCTCCCTCCACTCCCAGAAAGAACTCACATTGTAGCAGTCTTTTTATTAGTTTATTGAAATTGTAAAATATAATAAGTTATATATACAAAATTAGACAAAACTATTGACAATTAAGACTTCACTGGCTAGGGCCCATAGCTCTTAGCCTCGGGTGTTCCCTAAATGTTTTTAAGTATAGCAAAATCATGACTGTCTCCATACAAAAGGACAGGGTGGAAGTCCTTGCTCTGGTCGGTGATTAGCCTGCATTATGGAATTCAAATCAATGAGACCATAATGATTATCACCGAAATCAAAATAGACTATTCTTGGATTTGTTTCCAAATAAGTAAATGACAAAGGAATGTTTAGCTCTATAAGGACTAGCTGCCTAAAAATGACAGGCTGAGAATCACTGAAACATGGTGTGATGCTGGCTGGACCTCGGGCCCCAAGAAATGAGGCAAAGCTCTGGGCCTGGGAATAGCCACCCCTGCTCCTTCACTGAAAATGTTGTTCTTGGGAAACTGCAGGCTGTCTCCCTGGAATGGCATGCTCATCACATGTGACACTTGCAGCCTAATTCAGGGGGAGACTCTCATCATTATCACAAAGGAGGAGAAAGGGGCACCGTAGGATTTCAAAGAGGAATTAAAAGGATAATTAAGTTTTGCCATGGAGTATTTAGCTTGCAGGATATACCAAATAGGTTCTGAAAAACAGCAGCAGACAGACACAGCAGATGATGATATTAAATATTCAGGACCTCATCATGACCCTGTCAATATGCTCTACATTCACTGGTGGGAACTTGCTCGTTGGCTCCAAACATATGACTGATTTCCTCCCCCCAAAGCATTTGCTCAGTCACGTGACTTGTAATTTTAAAAACATCGCTTTGTAAGTCAGAGACTGGTTTTAATTTAGTAATAACCCACAGTCAGATCTGTCATTAGGGAGCTCAGCAGTGAACTCTAAATTAACCCCCTGGTATGATCACTACCCTATCTCCCACGCTCTTGGCAACTGCAGGTGTAGTAAGAGAATTTGCCAAGAACAATGTCAGTTTATTACTTTATCTCTAAACGTATGTCAAACAACTACAGTTACTGAGTTTTTCTGCTTCTAGTCTCATATTACTTGATGACTCACGGTGCTCACTTGGATGTGCACCTCGAAGGCCTGGCATTTCCTGCAGCCCTACTTTCCTGTTGCCCACCTGAACCGTACTTTCCCTGATTACGAGGCCACAGGCTAACCTCTACTTTGCAGAAGAGAAACTGAAGCCTGGGAAGGAGAAGAAAATGGCCCAAGTTGGCACAACTAGAACCGGGTCTCTGGATTCCAAGCCCAGGCCCTTCTTGTGCTCGAGGCCCTACTTTCCTTGACTGGTTCAGGAGCTCTCCTGCCACAAGGCTTATCCGCAAGTCTCGGACGCTCAGAATCTACAATTATGCATGGCTAAGCTCTCAGGAAGTCACCCTTTATCTCCATACATACAGCAGGGCACTCATTGCTGTTTGAAGCAGAAACAGGCTGACACATCATTTAAATGGATTGTGTTCTTGAGCAATGCTGCCCAAAAGGGTCACACCTGACTAAGGATGAGAGTGGAGAGCAATTCATGTGTAATACAAACCACTGGGTCCCAGGCCTGGGACTTGTGCAGTAGGTGAAACCGGCCACTTACTGGACACAGGGCTACTTGACTGGACAAGCACACACCTTGTGCATCAGTGACAGAGGGCAGACCACAGAGTGAACTCTTCCATTAGTGACTGGAAGGGCAGTAGGAATACAGATGGCCTCAAGAACAGGCCAAGTTATTCCAATGAAGCCACTTAGGACGCTAACAGACAAGTACCACACCTGACACATTTTAGGAGTGGGACTCTGCCTTGTGTCGCCATGTCACCAGGCCTTCAAGCTGCTTTCTTCATGAGGCTGCCCTCCTTCATCACCCGTGGGGAGCCATCTCCTACCCTAGAACTTCTATTACATATTCTTAGCATGCCTTCATCCAGATTCTGGGATGTCCTCTAGCAAGGTGGTTTGTAAACACGTCTTCTCTCTCCCTAGGTTGTAACCTCCTCAAAGTCAGGCACCACATTCTCACTTCTGTCGCCCCTACATTGTTCAGTTCATCTGAGCGTCCAACAGGGTCCCGTGACTGAGTTCACAAATAAATATTCATCCTGCCTGGTGAGGTACCGGTGGGGAGCTGGGAGTATCCAGCTTTCATCTTTTATCTTTGGTTAGATTGGAAGATGGGCCTCATTTCCTCTTGTTCCCGGGAACAGCCTAAGGGAAAGCCTGGTGACCGCAGACAAAGCTTCGATTCTTGGCAGTCTGCTGGCAGCACTCACAGCTCCAGAGCCCTTGTCAGATCCTTGGTGCCTCCTGGGAGGATGGCCCACAGGCAGGCTCCTCAGGACGTCGTGGGTGGCTGGGAGGCCGGGGGCACAAGCCCTGCCCATTCGAGTATGTCCGCGCACAAGGACTCCACGGCATCCAGCCGCTCGATCTGCACCAGTCTCGTGAGCAGCTCCGGGATGCTGTAGCCTGCCGTGCTGATGCGGTCGAAGAGCTGCATGCCATCCGTCATGCCCCCAATCTCATCCCTCTTCAGTCCAAAGCTCTCGGCGAGGTGGCGCCACGTTTTCACAACAGCCTTCTCGGAGTTGTACGTGGAGCTGAGCATTCGGCTCGTCTTCTCAAGGCAGTCGAATGGCAGCTCTGTGGGGCTGAGACCTGCAGAGACGAAGGGCCACGGTCAGATATTGTGAATGGCAGTTAACAGAAGCTCAACACCATTAAAATTTATTTTTAAAACCTTTTTTTTAAATGTAAAATAAAATACAGATGCAGAAAACCACACAAAATAAATGCATAGCTGGAGGTGAACTGCACCCAGGACTTTGCCAGCCACATGAGAAGCCTCTCCATGTACCCTAACCCCAATAATAGCCCCTCTCCTTCTAGGAAAATAGCCACCACTCTGTTAGAGTAAACCCCTCAAGACCACTGTCAGCAGTCACCAAAGTCTTGAGTATGGGCTACCCTTAGTTGGGTGACCCTGCTTCCCCTCAAGCTGGGCTGAGGAGGGAGTCAAAGGAACAGTATCACATCCCTTTATGGGGATAGCAATCACCTTTATGAAAGGTGCTTTCAAAGACAGCCTGAAGTTGGTGCTACCTGAACCAAGTCATTGCCACCTGATGGTTCTCAGCCTTCCCTGCACATTAGACTCACCTGGGAGCATTTGAAAAAAAAATTGACATATTTTCACTTTCGGATGATGGAATAAATATGTTTTTTCCTATTCCTCCTCGTAAGTACAGCTAAAAACCCTGGACACTATGTGCAAAGCAAACACAAGGAGACTCTGTGGAGAGAAAAGACAGACTTGTAGGGATCTTGGGAGTAGAGCAATGATACAGTGCTGAGTTTCTTGGTTTCCTTTTGCCTCATTATCCCAGACATGGAGCTGAAGAGTCCAGCAACCCAGAAACACCAATAGCAAACAAAAATAGCCCCAACGGGGGCTTGCTCTCTCTAGCTAAAGCACTAGAGAAAGAGAAGCTCAACAAGAAGAAAACAGATAATAACTGCTTTGTTACAGCCAAAACACAGAGAAAACCATGGCCCTACCCCCCACTAAGGCCAGCAAAGGCTGAATGGGAGCCTGGATGTCCACCCTCAGTAGGCTGTAATATGCACCAGTTGTCAAGGAAGGCCAGGTTGAGAGGCTGCCCACTCCAGAGATATCAGTGGAGACCACATAGAGAGATTCCCACCCCACCCCAGCCCCCACCAGCAACAGAAAGAAGGCCCTGCTTGGGTGTCAATGAAGGGTGAATGGGAAACTAGGCATCTACCTCCACAGAGGTATCAGAGGAAACCAGCTATAAAAGAAGGTTTAAATAAGATCCGGAGTCTCATAACATGACATAAACCTTCCAGTTTCAAAAGAAACCCACTCAGCATACCAAAAACTAGGCAGATCTCAAATGTTCTTAATTTTATTTTTGAAAATATTTCCAAAAAAGGGTAAAGAATGTGAGGCAAGTCAGCCAAATCCTGTTGTTGCTGATGGCTAGGAAGATCTCAAATGAATGAAAAAAGACAAGACCAAAGATAACAGAGATGTTAGAATTATCAGATAAATATTTTAAGGAAGCCATGATAAAAATGCTTCAACAAATAATTACATACATACTTGAAACAAACGAAAAAATAGAAGGTCTTAGCAAAAGATAGAAAATATAAAAAAGAACCAAGTGGCAATGTTAGAACTGCAAAAAGACAATAATTGAGATTAAAAGGTGAGTAGATATTCTCAATGGCAGAATATAGACAGAGGAAAGATTAGTGACCTGGATAATAGAATTGAATTTATTTATCTGAACAATGGATATAAAATAAACTGAAAAACAGAGTCCCAAGGACCTGTGGGGCTAAAACAAAAGATCTCACATTCGTGTCTAGGAGGGGAGGCCTAGGAGGGGAGAGAGAGGGTATGGATGGAAAAGGAAATAATGGCTGAAAACTTCCCAAATTTGGAAAGAGACATAAGCCTAAGATTTAAGCTGAGAAAACTCCAAACAGGATACACCCAAAGAAATTCACATCAAGACACATCACAAACTCTTGAAAACTAAAGACAAAAAAGTCTTGAAAGCAGCAAGAAAAAAAATCAGCACCTTAGCTAGAGCAGAAAAGCAATTAGAATGGCAGTGGATTTCTCATCAGAAACCTGGAGACTAGAGGGACATGGCGCAGTATTTTCAACTACAGAAAGGAAAGAACTGTCAACTCAGTGTCCCACATCCAGTGAAAATACCCTTCAAGAATAAGGGGAAATCAAGGCATTCTCAGAATGAAGGAAAACTAAGAATCTGTCACCAAACAGAACTACCTTAAAGGAATGACTAAAAGAAGTGTCTAAACAGAAAGGAAAGGATAAAAGAAGGAACCTTGGAACATCAGAAAAGAGCAAAAATATTGATAAACACAATAGCTTTCCTTTTCCTTTTAGGTTTTCTGAATTATGTTGAAGCAACTGATGTGGTTCTAAATATATGTAGAGGAAATATTTAAGACAACTATAAACAGGAAGGACATAAAAGGAAGTTTTTTATACTTCATTCAAACTAGTAAAAGGATGATCCCAGTGGACTGTGATAAGCTGTATATATATATATATCTATATACTGAGAGAGAGATTGAGAGATGAAGAAACTACTAAAATAGCTATGGAAAAAGCTATGTACTTAGAACATAAAATACATCACTCAAAAAACCATCAAAATGGATTTCTAAAATATGTTCAAGTGACCCAAAGGAAAGCAGGAAAAAGAAAATAGAGAAAATGAAAAACAGAGACAAAAAAGAGTAAACAAAAAATAAAATAGCAATCTTAAATGCTAACATATCAATAGCTACATTAAATGTAAATGATTTAAAAATCAATTAAAAAAACAGAGCTTGGCAGAATGGACCAAAAAAAAAAAAAAGGCCCAATTAAATGCTATCTATAAGAAGCTAATTCCAATACGATACAGGCAGGTTGAAAGGACAAGAATGGAAAAGGATACACCATGTAAACGCTAATAAAAGGAAAGCAGAAGTGGCTATTACATCAGACAGAGTAGACTTCAGAATAAAGGAAATTACCAGAGACAGAGGAACATTATTTAATGATAAAAGGGTCAATCCACTGTGAAGACATAGCAATCCTAAATCTGTATGCATCAAACAACAGAGCTCCAAAATATGTGATGGAAAAACTGAAGAACTGAAAGGGGAAATAGACAAAGTCACAATTATAGTTGGAGACTTCAGCAACTTTCCCTCAGTAACTGATAGAACAATTGCTAGGAAGTCAGCAAGAATATAGAACACAACATCACCATCAACCAACAAAATCCAATCAACATTTATAGAATACTCCATACAACAATAACAGAATACACATTCTTTTCAAATGTAGGCCTTAAGTCTCAACAAAAGAATGAAAATAATCGAAACTGTATACAGAGTGTATTTGCCTACCACAATGAAATTAAACTATAAGTCAAAAACAAAGATAACAGGAAAATCTTCACACACTTGGGAACTAAACAACTCTCTCTCTCTCCTCTTTTTTTTTTTTTGGCAGGGATTAAATTTGGTTTATTATGTTTATTTCTCCATGAAGTTAATGCATTTAAAAACAGTTTATTTTTCAAATGGAGAGACATTGTTTTCAGAGACATTTATTAGATTCCTGCCTGTTCCCTTGACATTTCTTTAGAAGAAAATTGTATATAGGGGTGGAGGGAGAAAATATGTGTGTATCCTATTCTTTCTGGGAGGTTCCAGAACCAAAGGTTGTTGGCACTTCCCACACAGGGAAGAGTGACCAGCAGTCACTTCCTGCTCTGTGTCCTGCCTCCTGCAATGAGGAAAGCCACTGGCACTGGGAATAACTCCACGGTGCTGGCCTTTCACTGCATTCTGGCAGCTCCACTATTCAGCAGGCGTCTGTCTTGCACCACCGTTAATGCATTTGGTATGGGATGAGGACTAAACAACACACTTCCAAATAATCCATGGGTCAAAGAGGAAATCTCAGAGGAAATCTTTTAAGTGAAGGAAATGAAAATACAACATATCAGAGTTTGTAGAACACAGCTAAAGCAATACTGAGAAGGATATTTATATTACCAATACATACATTAAAGAGGAAAAATCTCAAATCTGTCATCTAAACTCCCATTTCAAGCATCTAGGAAAAGATAACAAAATAAACCAAAAGTAAACAGGAGAAAGGATATCATAAAGAGCAGTAATCAATAAAATTGAAAAAGGAAAAACGAGAGAGAAACATGAAAAGAGCCAGTTCTTTGTCAATAAAATGGATAAATGTAAGATTGATAAAGATAAAATGAAGAAAGAAGACACAAAATACCAATATTAAGCAACGAAGAAGAAGATATCTTTACAGACCCTTCAGACATTAAAAAAAAGGGGGTGGCACCTGGGTGGCTCAGTCAGTTAAGCATCTGCTTTTGACTCAGGTCATGATCCCAGGATCCTGGGATCGAGCCCCATGTCGGGCTCCCTGCTCAGCAGGGGAGTCTGCTTCTCCCTCTTCCTCTCCCTCTGCCCCTGCTCATGTACTCTCTCTCTCTCATGCTCACTCTCTCAAATAAATAAATAAAATCTTTTTTAAAAATTTTAAAAAAAGAATTTACAAGCAAATCTACACACATAAATTGGACAACTTAGATGAAATAGGACGATTCCTTAACAAGCATGAATGCAACTCACTCAGTAAGAAATAGATCATTTGAATAACCTTATAACTATTAAAGAAATGTAATTTGTAATTTTAAATTCTCCCAAAAGAAATCTCCAGGCTACACAGTTTCATTGGAGAACTCTACCAAACATACAAAGAAGAATTAACACAAATTCTATGTAATCTCTTCTGGAATATAGAAAAGGAGGAAACACTTCCCAATTTATTTTGTGAAGCCAGTATTAGCCTGATACCAAAACCAGATCATAAGAGTACAAAAAGAGAAATTACATACCAATATCCCTCATTAATACAGATTTAAAAAATCCTTAACAAAATATTACTAAATAGAATTCAACAATATATAAAAAGAATTATACACTATGACAAATGGACTTATTCCAGGGTTGTGAGGCTGGTTCAATATTCAAAAATCAATGTAATCTATCCACAAAATTAATGTAAATCATTTACAAAAACCCTAGAACCAACACTATACTTAATGGTGAAAAGCATGCTTTCCCTTTAAGATCAGGAACATGGCAAGGATTTCTGTTCTTATTACTCTTATTCAATATAATGCTGGAAGTTATAGCCAGGGCAATAAGGCAAGAAAAGGCATATAGATTGGGAAGGAAGAAATAAAAGTGTCCCCATCTGCAGATGTGATTATCTATGTAGAAAATCTCAAGGAATCTATAAGAAAACTCTTGAGACTTTGTGAGTTCAGCAAGTCATAGGATACAAGGTAAACCTACAAAAATCAATTGTATTTCCATATATTAGCAATTAATAGGTAGACACTGAAATTAAAATAAAATGTCACTTACAATCATTTAAAAAATAAATGAAATTCCTAGATATAAATCTAGCAAAATATGTATAGGAATTGTATTCTAAAAACTACATAATGCTAATGAGAAAAGTTGAAGAAAATCTAAATGAATGAAGAGACATACCATTTTCATGGATTAGAAAACACTACATAGTAAAGATGTCAAATCTCCCCAAACTTTGGCATACAGGTTTGATGTAATTCCTATCGAAATCCCCAGCAAGGTATTTTGTAGGTATAGGGACAATTATTCTAAAATTTATATGGAAGGGCAAAGGAACTAGCATGAGCTAGAACAATTTGGAACAGAAAGAAGAAAGTGAGAGCAAATAGTCTATCTGATTTCAAGGCTTGTTGTACAGCTAATGTGGTACTGGCAGAGGAGCTGAGACATAGATCAGTGCAACAGAACAGAGAACCCAGAAAACAGAGCCACACAAATATGCCCAAGCTGATTTTTGACAAAAGTGTGAAAGCAATTCAACGGACAAAAGATAGCTTTTCCCAACAAATGGTGCTGGGGCTACTGGACATCTACAGGGAAAAACCAAAAAAAACAAAAACAAAACCAAAACACCTCAACCTAAGTCTCACATCTTTTATAAAAATTAACTCCAACTAATCGTGGACTCAAATGCAAAACAAAATGATAAAACTTTTTAGAAAAAAATCACAAGAGAAAATCTTTGTGATCTAGGGGTAGGCAAAGAGATCTTAGCCTTGATACCAAAAACACAATCTGGAAAAGTAAAACTTGATACATTTAACTCCTCAAAATTTCACCTCTCTGTGAAAGACCCTATTAAGAGAATGGAAAGACAACCTACACAGTGGAGAAAATATCTGCAAATCTCATATCCATCAAAGGACTAGTATTCAAAACTCAACAGCAAAAAATGCCCGCAGTCCAGTTGGAAAATGGGCAAAAGACACAGAGAAACATTTTACTGAAGAGGGCATAGAAACGGCAATGAGCTCATGAAAAGATGCTACATTAAGGAAATGCAAATTAAAACCACCATGAGATATGAAAACATAACTATCAGAATGACTAAAATAAAAAACAGCAACACCAGCAAATGCTGGCGAGGAAGTAGAGAAACAGGACCACTCACATATTGCCAGTGGGGATGGACACAGTACTGGCATTTTGGAAAACAGTTTGGCATTTTTTAAAAAAAAAAGATTTATTTATTTATTTTAGAGAGAGAGAGCGAGAGCACTAGTGGGAGGGGCAGAGGGAGACGGAGAGAGAATCCTAAGCAGACGCCGTGCTGTGCCAAGTTCGGAGCTCAGGGCGGGGAACGACCCCACGACCCTGAGATCACGACCTGAGCCAAAATCAAGAGTTGGACGCTCAGCCCACCGGGCCACCCAGGCCCCTAGGCAGTTTTTTAAAACACCAAACATGCAACTACCTTACAAACCAACAACTGCACTCCTGGACAGTTATCCCAGAGAAATGATAGCTTATGTTCACATAAAAACCTATTTACGGCTCCTTATAGTGGTTTTATTCTTACTAGCCCCAAACTGGAAACAACCAAGATGTTCTAAAATGGATGAGTGCTTCGACCAGTTGTGATTTGTCCATGATGTGGGCAGGTATTCAGGGGTATGAGGAAAAATCTACGACACACACAACGACCTTCATGAATCTCCGGGGAATTATGTGGAGGAAAAGGGCCTTTGGCAAGAGGTTACATGGTGCATGAGTTCGCTTAAGGTTCATGAAATGACAAAACTGTAGAAACGAAGAATGGATTAGTGGCTGACGGTGGCGAAGGAGAAGCAGGGTTGGGGGAGTATCCAGAGGGATCTTTGTGGTGAAGGAAATGGGCCCTGTCTTCAGGTACAGAAGACAGTGACAATCAATGACCTGATTATGACTTTCAGAGATGGTTCAGCAAGATGGTCTCATTGGGTGACACTGAGTAAAGGGTCCAGAGGAACTCTTTGTATCGTGTCCTACCACTGCATGTGAATCTGCGGTGAGCTCAGAATTAGTTTAATTAAAAACAAACAAAAGAAATTGATGCCGGAGGCTCACCCCAGCCAAATTAAATCAGGATCTTGGGGCATTTGGGGGTGGGCTGGGCAGAGAAGAGACAGTGGAAGACTCTGGGTGGGTATATACTGTTCCCCCAGGGCTGGGCACTGCTGGTCTAAGGTTCTGCGCCTTGGCGATGTGAGCGTCCCCGAGGTTTGATAAGCACACCACACACCCCAGGCTGTGAGAGGGTGGCCAGCTACATGGGGCTCACACTCTTCACCCTCCCAGTCTCGCTGCAGAGGCTCCTCTTTCCTGTGGGGTTCCCGAAATTAATTTGAAAACCACCGTCCCAGGAGTATGGGCTCTAAAGGCCAGGACATCTTTTGGAACAGAGAAGAGCTTTCCAGGATGATAGAATGCAAATCTCTCCACGAGGCAGCCATGCCAGGCTTATCAGACGTGGGGCATATGTATTTATGGAGGGATGCTGCATTTCAACAGGCAGCCAAGTCGAGTTCTTGGCCTCTGGAAGTTATTTCTGGCGAAAGGAGAACTCAGCCAGTAGGCCTGCCCTGGGCTCGGTGTGCTGGGCTCCACCTATGTGGAGAAATGAGAGCTCCCCAGGCTCCGCTCCTCCTCCTGGGGCAGACCCAGAAGTCCAAGGAGGGACGCCAGTGAGACCAGGACCGAGTGGCCTGATGAAGCTGGGGAACATTCCCTAACCTCAGTGATAAAGGGTTTTGTCGCCTGGGTGAATACAAAGGTAAGTTAGAGCCTAGATTTGGAAGAAATGGGGATTGTGGATTCTGGTTTCAGGTTGAAATGCTTATATACCTAGTCCTGCTAGGTGTAGTTGTGAGGCAGTCTGACTCTGCTTGCTCGGGAAACATCTTCGAGGAGGGCGACCAGTACCCAGGGAAAGGGCAAGGCCAGCTAATGACTGCGTAAGTGACTGAAAACACTAGTGCGGGGACAGCATCTGGAGGACCCTGGAGGACCCTGGCTCCTTCCGCTATTGTTCTCCATGGTCCCCCAGGGAGGCTCTGCCCAGGGGCTGGCTGGGTGTCATCTTCTTGTCCTGTGAGGGAAAGTGCCTTGGGGAGTGCCAGGGAAAAGGCCTTAAATAGTTCGGTGCCAAATTCCATGTCCCTCCACACCCGAAGTGGGTTCGCCAGCCTCTGGGATGAGGAACATGACAAGCTGGGGTGGGCGGCCTTTCTTGGCCCCCATGGGACCTCGGGACTCCTGCCAGAGCCACCTCCTCCATGTTGACGGTGGGGGCAAGATCCTTGGGGAAATCTGGGGTACATGTCTCCAGTTTGTCCATGCCTACCTTCAACGACTCCACACACATTGGCGTACACATCCAATATCTTTTTCCTTCGACTTTGAATCTACGGGAAACGTTAAGAGAATGTTAATTTTCCGAACAAGAGAAAGTGGTAGCCCACAAAAATGCAAATTCTCCATCCCAGTGTTGGCAGCTGCTGTCCCCTTAGAGTCAGAAATGCTGAATGGTGCCCTCACGTGACCATCCCATCAGGAAGTCACAGGGAGAAAGCCTTTTCTTCGGGTCTCCAACTCAAGCCCCTTCAGTGTTCACAGAGGTGGGGGCTGCTGTTTATTCTCCACCGGACATTCAGGCTCACAAGACACCTGGCATCAGTCTGTGTGCGAGGTGAGTGGTGGGGACCCCAGCTGGCCACTAGGGGCCTGAGAAGCCTTGGCCGTGTCTGCGGCCATCCCCAGACTCTTCTCCCAGAGCGCACAGCTCCAGGTTAGGACATGAGGCCTGTGCTGCATCGGCGCAGAAGGGGTCCTGGCTGAAAGGTCCCACGCCCCCACGGGAGCCAATACCTCTCAGAACAACTCCATAGGCCTCCAGGGTCCCTGCAAGGGATGGGTGCCATCACAGCTGTCCCTGAACTCAGGGCAGCCCAGAGAGTGGCCTCCCTGTCCAGACCTAAGCCAGATCCAGCTTCCCAAGTGGGGACATTAGCACTGCTACCTAGCAACCCACTGAGCTATGCTTGCATCAGGCTGCCAGCGAACCACGGGCTACACGCTCAGGCAGCCTGGGTCGCACTGTGCTTCTTTGCCCCTTGCCACGGCGCTTTCCAAGGTGGCCTGCTTTGGGTGACAAGCCCTTTGGACAATTTTACATGCAAAATGCATAGTGTGTATGTGTGTGTACACAATGGGTGTGTGTATGTGTAAGTGTGTGCGCTATGTGTGTATGCGTGTGTGTGTGTACACACATATATATTTTGTCTGCTTGGACACATGCCAGTATGTTTACAAAGGTTGTTTCTGTCCTATGGTATTCCAAGCAATTTTAACTTTTCTCTTTGCTCACTCTCCTTCATTTTCCTCTATAAGCTAGATAATACAGAGACACGCTTCCTATTTTTTTACTGTCTTCTTTAAGCCTGCCACTCTATCTAGGCTCCTGTGGCGGGCTCCCCTCACGCCTCCCCCTCCCTGGGCAACAAGGAGCGAGCAAGGAGCAGCGCCAGGGCCTCACCCCGGCTGACTTGGTGGCCGCTGACTTCTCCCGGGCCAGGTGAACCAGCGACAAGAGGCACAGCTCTGGGGAGCCCTGCTTGTCGGTGGCAGGCTCCTCGTCACTGTCCATACTCCGGCTCAGCAGCTGCTCATTCTCCGACGATGCGTCATTCTCGCTGGGGGAGTAGAAAGGTGTTTGTTAGCGGGGCCCTGACACACTCTCCCGGCGGGGAGAGGACTGGGAGATCGATTGGGATGCAGGGGCTTGTTCCCCAAGCTTTCACTGCGCAGCTCCTGGGCACGAGGTGAGAGTGACGTGCCGCACTCGCTACCCCTCGTTCTCTGCTCTCCTCTCACCTAGGGATCCAGATGCAGGGCAGCCTGCAAGGTGTCCTGTGAGAGGACTCACAGGGTATCTGTCGAGCCCGGCAGTGCTGGGGTTCATCAGGGAGGGGGACAGCGTCTGCTCATCTGTCCCCCTGCCCGGCTCAGTTAAGACTTCCTGAACATGTCCCAGCCTCCTATTTTTAATGCTGGCCAGCTCCAAGTGCAGCCTTGCATCTAAATGCGAACAGGTTTGTGTGGCTGGTGCTGAGTCTGTGCAAGTTCTCCAGAACAGCCAAAAACAAGGCTGAATAAGCCTCCCTGGGGAGGGGGGGGTCCCCTCCTGACTGGGGGGTGACCCGGCTGAAATGTGTGCATTGTGGGTGAGGTCACAGCAAGCTGCAAGGGGGGCCTCAGGAGCTCCCCCAGGAGGCAGGGTGGGCCCACGTTCCAACACGGCTCACTGCCCTAGGCACGTGTGGGTTGGAGCTTAAACTCTCAAAATCATTCCAAATATCTGAAAAACAATATTCTTTTTTTTTTTTAGGCATCCTGTTCACTTCCTGTGGTCTGGCTGACAACTTAGAAAGAATTATTCTTTCCTGGCCACTGGGTTATAGTAATGAAGCCCACACTCGAACACAACCCTAGAGGCCGGATGAAGGTGAGGCCCAGTAGTTCCGGGCCTCACTCGGAGTTGGCTGGCCTGCCGCTGTCCCCGCCTGACAGCCGTCTAGGAACAAAAGCACGGGTGTCCCCAGAGACGGCTGAGGGCCCCAAGTCCTTTCCCTAAGAAAGACCTGAGAGCAGACAGAGGGTTGTCATTTTTATTCGATATTTGCATAGGAAACAAGTATTATTTTTCTAAATATTCTTCCAAATCCCGTTTCCCTCAGTCTTTAGATGAAACTTAAGTCACAGGACAATCCTTGCCCTTTGAGTACTCTTTTCTCCTTACTTTTGAGAATGAGCGAAGGCTGGAGGAACAGAAGGGGAGAGGTTGCCGAGGCACAGGGCTGGACAGACTGGAGGGGGGAGGAGAAGCTCGTCCCCAGGGAGGCACACTGCTGAGCCAGCCCCTGCAGCCTGGCTGGGCCCAGCCCGGGGCTCTGAAATGGGGTCAGCAGGAACAGAGGCACTCACAGGAAATGACCCCCATCTAAGGGACCGCCCGGGGGGCCCACACTCTTTTCTTTCCCAGCATGCACAGATTTCATGATTTAAGTCTGCTTCCTGCCCTTGTGTCAGGGGTCTTGAGAGATGCTGGAGTTTTCCAGATGAGGTAACACCTCTGGAAGGGCTTGATTAATGCCAGAGCTCTACACGATTGTCTAGATTCACGATCATTCCTACAGACGAAAGGCTTTGCAAGAGTTCACCCCCCGTGGGAAGGTCACAGGCCAGTGGCCAGGCCAGGAGATAGTGCCCCTTTGCTCTTCCTGTGATTAGTTTGGGCCCCCCACCCGTGGCCTCTGTGCCCCACGTATAACGTGGGAACAATGGGGTCCTGGAATGGCCAACGGGGTAGAGGCCAGACAGGGGACTGACACCATGGGGTGGGTTTGTGGCGCCTAACTGGGACCGAGTCCAAATGAGCATCTAAGGGGGCGAAGGAAAAGTTTACTTCCCTCTGCCCTTTAAAGCCAGGGCTCATTCCACATCCTAATGTGTGCTATAAATATGGTAAAAATCTCATATGTCAAAATTCTGCCTCAAGAGGCCTTCTTCACAAGAGTTGGTGGTTGGTCTGGAGCCTGCACAAAACGTGCTGTGGGGCCAGATGGCCTGAACTGGTTCCCCAGCCCTGCTACTCCTCGTGTGTGACCTCAGGCGCGTGACAGCTTCCAAGCCTCGGCTTCCCACAATCAGGGGCAATATTAGCACCTTGCACGTGGGGCGCTCACAGACTTAGCCCGGCGCCTGGTGGGCAATAAGCACCGAATGCTCGTGAGCCATCATCCTCACCAGCACTGTCCTGGGCTTAGGGATACCAGTTCTGGCTTTAGCACTAGTGATGCCAATGTCGCTGGTGGCCGCGGTGGGCTGCTGGAGGAGAAGGGGGCACTCACAAACACTCACAAAACAGAAGGGGTGCCTCACCAGCTCAATTTTTCTATGAAGAGGAAGGCGGGGGGGGGCAGCTGGCCCTGGAGCAAGGTGTTAACCACCTGCCCCTCGCGCTGCCTGGCTCCTGCTGCAGGTCCGTGGTGAGGCTGAGGCTGAGGCCTGGTACTCTTCTGCCTTGCTGCTCCTGGGCCCTGCCTCCAGGCCAGTGGCCAGGCTTCTGGGGATGCTCCCCATCTGGCATGCCTACTCCCCTTTCTGCTCAGAACCCCAAGAGGACCCCTGACCTCACCTGGGGTTGGGGGCTGTTCTACCCCCTGATGAGTGGCTGCTTCGGCTTGACTTACCTCTTGGCAGTCTTTGCTGGAGCTGTGGTCAGCTTCTCGAATTCGTCCTTCTCGGAGAAAATCACCACACTGTCTGCAGGTAAATGGGAAGATTGGGGATGAGGGGAAGGGAGCTGGAGTCAGCCCCTGGCTCTGAGATCATCCTTCCCTGCTTCCCTTCACTTCCTCTTTAGCAGGCCTGCCCGGTGACCAAGCCACACCACCCTCAGGGCCAAGCGCCATGTGGGGGCCCTGACACCTCTTTCTGCAGCCCTGTTCTAGGTGGCATGAGAGCACCAGCAGGTGGGAGGCCAGGCTGCCCAGGTGGTGGCGAGCAGGCAGACAACCTCCGCCCTGGGATGGACACCTGTGCTGTGGGGGCTGGGTTTGCAGACCTTGGGCCTCTTTCTTCTCCTCTTCCTTGCTCACTTGGGCTTCCATGCTCTTCACTGGGTGGCTGGTACAGCAGGCTGGTTGGAGAAAGGGAAGAGTGTGAGGGGCCAGTCTCTTGGACTAGGTAAGCTGACAGAACGGGCAGAGAGCAAGTGCTTGTGGGGAGGGAATGGGGGCATTGAGGAGAAGTCACCTGGAGCAGAAGGCTTCGTCTTCACGACGTAGAACATGATGATGAGGACAATGGCTATGGCCATGATGAAGATGGTGGACATGGCAATGATCAGGGCCGTGGCCAGGTGCCCCTGGCCTGAGAGCTCTGCTGGAGGCGGGGAGAGAGGGCAACACAGGGCTCAGGACTCCCTACAGGTACCCCGGAGGCCTGCAGAGGCCGCCCTCCAAGAAGACCATGGTGCCTACGGTAGGAGACGCTTCCACGGGACCCTCAGAATCCCAAACGCTTGCTTAGCCTCAGAGCTAAACCCTACAGGCTCGCCTTGGCCATCATGTCAGGACTGCCTGGGAGCTCCCCTGGCTGGTCTTGACTGAGGCTGATCCAGACTCATCTGGAACACCAAGGTTTAGGCTTGCTCAGTTGTTCTAAGGTGCTTGCTTTTGGTGCTACTACTTGGGGAACCCTGGGCGAGTTGGGATGCAGAGAGGAGGAAGCCCACGAGCAAGTGTCCTGAAGACAGTTCCATGCAAGCAGAAGTCACCTCCCAGGGCCAGAGATTCTATTCTTGGTTTGGCGCTATCCTGCATCTCATGCAATTTCAAACTAAGTGTCCTAATCAGACTCCCAGGGCAAAGGTGGTGCAGGGGCTGCCGCGCACCTCTTCCTCCGTTCCTCTGTTCTGTCACCCCCACCACGGGGTTCCCTTCCCCAGGGGGCTCTCGCTGGCTTCCCCAGTAATGCCTGCCCTTGACACGTACAATGCCCTGATGCTTGTTCTCATTCTCTGAAATAACAAACAGGATTCTGGTCCTCGTGAGGCAGGATCCCGGTGACCCACCATTCCCACAGGAAAGGGACAAGATCTAAAGCACTGGGGACCCACTGAAGGAGGCAGTGGCCGTTTTGGAAAGAGGCACCAGAGCTCGTAGCCCCAGTGCTGCCGGTTTCCACGCCTGTCCTCCTGGGTGGGATGTGTCTGCAAGAAATCATCATTTGGATCCCAGGTATGGATGATATAAGTGCTTTCATATTCGCTGTGCCGTGCATTATTCCCGGTCCCCACTCAGGGCCTGGTGGAAATGAGACCCATCTATCCTAGCAAAGTCTTCTTGCTTTGATGCTCTGTGAATGTGCAGGAGGGTCAGGTTTGGGGGGCGATGCCAGGGCTAGCATGCTGAGTGCACTGTGGGACTCTGAAGGGCCCCTGAGCCTCACTGAGACCTGGGCCTTAAATATGCTTAAATAATGGATGGCACTGAAACTGCCAGATGGCAGGAGGGACCAGTGTGAGGCCTCCATCTGAGAAAGACAGGGGCCTCCATCCTCCTCAAAGCCTTTCCATCTCTAAGGGATTAGGGGGCAAAATGTAGTTCTTGGAAATGATCTGAAAGCCAGCAACAGAATGGCTGCTGCCATCAGGCCCAGCCACGGCCAGGAAGCTTCTTCTCCGCCGCCCAGCCGCCTGCACCCTGAGCACCACCCTGCCACACCAGGAATGTGCCTTTCTCGCCAGAGAGCCCATGCAGAGGTCGCTGCCACTCCTCGCGGAGCTCACGACCAACTCCCACTACTGGGGGCACCGAGGAGCCCCACTGCCATTCCTCATAGCTGCTTCCAGCCTCCCTCTTCGCTTTCATCCAGGCCCCTTATCTGCAGCTGGCCAGCTGCAGAAGCACAGTCCTTACCTTTGTGGGCGTGCTGGAAGGGAGAGAGGGTGCTGCTGCCAGAGGTGCTGGGGAAGCTGGCAGAGACTCCGGAGCTGGCTCCTGCACCTGCAAGGGGAACCCAGTCACCGCGTGTGCCCCGGGATGACCTGGACAAGCCCCACCTTCCAGGATGGAAAGCAAGGTGCAGCCGCAGAGCCAGGGCATCTAGAATTCTAGATTACACGGGCACTGCAGCGGGGGCGGCGGGACAGGGGGATGTTTTCATTTCTTAGCATGTTTCATAATCCCTAAAGAGCACTCTGACCTCCCAAACGCTTTTCTTCAGGAAGAAGACACACAGGCAAATCTGCTAAGACTAAACAGGGGTGCCTCACCAGCTCAATTTTTCTATGAACAGAGGTAAAATATATGCCATCTATAGAGATGAGAAAAATTCGTATATATGCAAAAGTATTGGGGGAAAATAATGCTTGAGAAATTTCTTCAATTACATAAGACAGTAATGTATTTTTAATACTTTTTCTAGTTATAAAAGTAATATGTGCCATTTTTAAAAATCGGGAGAAAATGGGAACACAGGAAAGAAGTAGGGGAATCACTGACAGCCTCGCTCCCTGAGGTTGACAATCTGGTGTGTTTTCCTTTAGGATTTTCCTGTGATTCACTTTTTTAAATACTTGTGACCAAACAGTCTAAGAGCAGAGAAGAACTTTGCCTTCCCTCAAAATTGTGACTCATAAAACTTCCCTTCTCTATTTAAAAAGTATCACTTAACAGAGGTGAAATGGAAGCTGGTTTTGTAATCAATCAAGTCACTAAGAAATTGTTTGTTCTGCCACAGAAAACACGATGTCCTGAGGGTCAACCTTCCTTTAGGCGGGACTTGAGTTTTGCTGTTGATAAAAATGATCCTATTTCAAATATGCTTCCTTCTGTCTCACTTTCGTCTGTCCTGTGCTGGAGTAATTCGTGAAGTGGGCTTGCACACTTCCAAGTAAGGGCAGGTGAGCTGGCCTCCCCAAAGTCACACACATGGTCCCTGCAGCCAGCCCAGCAAGGAGGAGTGGCGCTGACTCGGGGACCTTGGTCAGCCGGCCTCTAGCATCCGTGAGAACTGTAACAGGGAGGTTTTCTTTTTTTTTTCTTTTTAGGTTTTATTTATTTGTCAGAGAGAGAGAGACAGAGTGAGCATGTGCACAAGCAGGGGGAGCGGCAGGCAGAGGGGGAAGCAGGCTCCCCGCTGAGCAAGAAGCCTGATGCGGAACTTGATCCCAGGACCCTGGGATCATGACCTGAGCCGAAGGCAGCCGCTTAACCGACTGAGCCACCCAGGTGCCCCCAGGGACATTTTCTTTAAGTGAAGCTTCTCGGGAGAAGCCACACTCTGTGACTGGTATCTCTAAAGCCACCTGTGCACACAGCATGGGGCAACTCAGGAGATGGGACCACAGCCAATCTGGTGAGGAAAGTCCTGCTGAATTAGCCACACATCTGTGTCCAGTAAGTAGACAAGGTCGCGGGAGAGCAGGGCTAGAAACATCTGCTCCTTACACCCTTTAACAAACAGAAATCTCTGCAAATAAAATAGAGGGAGGCTTGGGAGGGCACAGGGACAGGCTGAGGACTGGCTCCCAGGGTAACTGCACTTCTGTGAGGTGTCGTAGTTCTCAAAGCTGGCCTGTCTGTCACTTGGGTTGGCCAGGGATTTAACTGTTGGCTGCTGGCTGAGAAATGTCATCTGCAGGCTCTTTAAACCACCCACCTACCTAGGGAAGCACTGAGGGGTGTGAGGCAGACACCCTCCTCATCAGCCCCAGGACGGGGCTGGGAGCCCAGGAAGGCTTGTTGGCCAGCCCAGCATGGGAGCTGCTGGTGCCAGCCTGCCACCCTCCCAGCCCGCGCTTGGACCAGTCTTGCTAAGTCAGAGCCCTCAGCACCAGAGGCGTCTCCTCTCTGGCGATCTGCTGCTTCTGGAGCCCAGGGACCTAGCGTATCTGGAGCTCCTGGCCTTGGCCCCTTCACCTGGTCTCTGTCCCCTGCGGAGCTGCCTCATATGTGGACACTGGTGGGACCACAGCACCACAAGATGGACGGGGCCGTTGGAAGCAGGAACGCTGTTGATGGCAGCTGGAAGGGGCAGGTCTCCTGCTTCCTCTGTGGGGCCTTTCTGTGCCTGCGCTTCCCTGGGAGTGGCCCTGCTGGTGTCCAGAGCTTAGAGAGGTTTCTTTGCCTTTCTGGAGGACAAAGAGAAGCTTTCTCATGCCCCTCACCCCCAAACTCATGACAACTCTCTGCTTTTCCATTTAGCCTTCTAGCCTTCTCCCCTGGCCTCAGAACCAGTGGGCTCTTGGGAGGTGCTGGTGGGAAGGCTCCCCCCCCCCACCGTCCCAGTGAGGGCTGCGTGCACGTGGCCAGCCCTGGGGCTGGAAGCTCTGCCGTGTGCACCTCACAGGCCACGCGGCTCTCCTCCACTGTGGTAAGGGAGACTTCAACGGCATCCCATCAAGTGGGAAAAGTGACATGGGGCATAGCTTCAAGCAAAACCTGCTTTCCTTTTAAAGTAAACACGACACTGAAAACAAAGCTCATCTGTCTGTTTGGTAAGGGACTTAAGGGAGCTTAAGCTATTCCTCAGGGGAAAAAAATACCCGTGGGCTGTTTGTGGATTTGTCATCTTTGTCTCTTCTTGCCCCTTTCTGCCAGGGCTTGCCGGCCAAGGCTGGGTGACAGAGGCTGGGGTTGGGGGCACACATGTGCCCAGGCCTGTGGTCCAGGGAAAACAATGAGAACAGCCTGGCTGCACATAGACTTCGCGAGATGCCTTTGCGCGCGGCTGGCAGGGCTGCTCCCACGGCGCCCTCTGCGAACACTGCGTGCAGGCCAGCGCCCGTCGCTAACGCACACCTCCCCACCCCCAACGGGTGGCTCCCGTCCTCGCTCAGGTGGAAAGCAGGGCCGTGCCTCCACCTTGGTGCACTAGACATTTTCCCTAACTGAGCTCCAGCCAGTGTCAACTAACAGCCCTGGCTGCAGGTGCAGGGCGGGGTGTGCTCTGTTGTTCCGTGATGCCTGAGCCAACCGGGAGAACGTTCTGTGCTGAGCACATCCCAGGGTGAGAGGGAGGGTGAGCAGGAAGACTCCATGATTAGAGGTCTATCTCCGTGGGCAGGTGCCCTGAGGACGGCATCCCACGGCCACCAGGTCCCTGCTCGGCAAGTTCCCTGTTCCAGGTTCCGCTCTGGTCTAACGAGTATTTGGTGTCTGGGCAGTTTCCGTCCGGTCCAACATGAGCCCTGTGTTTTGGGTTCATTTGGACTCCTTGGA
Source organism: Ailuropoda melanoleuca (assembly GCF_002007445.2). NCBI lineage: Eukaryota > Metazoa > Chordata > Mammalia > Carnivora > Ursidae > Ailuropoda > Ailuropoda melanoleuca. The sequence goes on along the minus strand of NC_048221.1, from coordinate 58,815,688 downwards.
ACGGATCATTAGATGAAAATGTTCTTCAGTTGTTGTTTCTGCTGGATGGTCGACTACTGATCTATCTTACCCTGCGTAAGCTCCCCCTGGAGCCTAGCTCTGACTAAGCAGAGAGGCGGTCCTGCAGGATAGGAGTAAGGGAGGCCCGGTGAAGACTGTCGTCCCAGAAACTTGACATGAATTTCCATACAAAGTCTACATTAAAACCAACGTAAGTGGGGCTTAGTTCTGCGTTGCTCACGCGCGTGTTCGGGGCGGCACTGACTTGGGACGGTAGGTACGGGAGGTGCAGGGCTCCGCGCTGTGTTCGTCTACCGTCCTCAAGAGGAATTTAAGGACTCTAAGTGTAGGGCTTAATGCAGGAATACTTCTATTCAATGCGACAAGATTTACGGGGCCTTTAAGGTTTGTTAATCCACACAATTTATAAATATGCCATATGAATTAAAGACTGCTGGGATTCTCTGCATGGGGCAAGCAGGTTGGATTTTCAGGAGTGATTCGTTTTACTGGTTCTTAGGGTTGTTGAGGAGTGTGCTCCCAGGCGGCTGCGTTGGCCCAGCGCCCCCCAGTGGCGGATCCTGGAACAATGGGCAGAGCCATTCCAACCTGGCTGCTCAAAGTGAGGTCCATGGGGAACTTGCTGGAAATGCAGTCTGGGAATCCACCCCAGACCTGCTGCACCAGGATCTTTTTTAACAGGCTTGGTGACAGGTGTATGCATTCAAGTTTGAGAAACCCTGTGTTAGAAACAGCTGGCTGCTGGCATTTGGGGACGCCAAAGCTTCACATTTGAATTGCTGTTGGGCATCGTACGATGGCATCTGAATGAAACTTGCCACAGCTTTCCTGAGCAGACTTTTCCAAAAGGTGAGTCCATCCTGGGCCTGACACAGGGCTTGGTGTCATAATAAAAACGAAGAGGAGTGATAATAAAAGCGATGACGATGGGACAAGTGAGTACCTAGGCCCAGAGCTGCCTCACTGCTCCCTCCAACGCTCTGTGAGGGAGGGCTCCTGCCAGCTGGGTCCCAGGGGAGCTGAGGGAGGACAGGAGGTCAGCATGGGAGGTGCAGCCTGCATGGGTCCGGGAGACCTGGGTTGGAGCCATGCTCAGTCACAGGGCTGTGAAGTTGCCACCTGCTTCCTGAGTGCCGTGTGTGACACTGCAGCAGACACTTCATATGCTGACATGCCATCCCAACCCCACTACATCTCCTGAGAGAGAGATCCCCATTTTAAGGGTGGGGAAACTGAGGCACAAAGTTAAGTAACTTTCCCAAGAGGGGACACTCATAACGAAGCCCAAATCTGAAGCCACACCATCTCTTCCTCGCTATGACACTCGAGGCCCTGACCCAGGCAGGGCTCCGTGCACCATATCACCCGACAAGGCCCAGCTGGTCGCCTCTCCCCATATACCACACAGACACACAGACGTCTGCTGGCTTGCACCCTGACTCTAGGTTTCAGTGGTTTTGCTGGCTTCTAGGAATGCTACGCATTTGCTATGAGGCCTTACCCGGAGCAGGTTTTCAGTTAAGCAATTCAGGGCTAGGGGTTAGGGCGGGGATGCACTCCTTCTCAAAGTGTCTGGGGCTCAGGGGCTTTGCTTTCTCTCCCCGTGTGATGGCGCCCACTGTCGGATGGCAAGAGGAGGGAGGTGCCCCTCCAGCAGGCCAGGTGGTTATGGAAGTCCCACACAGGGACAGATCTTGCGTGGGAGCTGTTTTTCAGGTTCCACAGGCAAAGAGCCTTTTCAACACGGGTGGGGAGTGCCTGACATCTTCTCAGTGAGGACTCCATCCCAGAACTATCCGGTACTGAATTGGCTGGGATTCCCCAGCAGGAGACAGTGGCACGGCAGCTGACTTCACCACAGGACCTGCTGGCAGCCTGGAGCCCGTGGGCCTCCTCTAATTTGTGAATTAATGAGTATGCGGCTGGTACAAAGCTCCGCTTTAAAGACATGCAAATCCATACTGCCGTGCGTCTACTGAAGCAATCCAGGAAAGAGGGGGCGACGCCCCCCACCAGCCCTGCCACATGCTCACCTGGGTACCTCCTCTCCCTGAACCCAAAGGTGAAGGAGAGGGAGAGGTGGTCCCCCTCTCTTTTTGCTCTCCTTCCCCACTCCCACCGTTCTTAAGGGGCAGGCCTTGTTCTATTCTCCGGGGCAGGACTATCGTGAGCACATGGGGTGTGCTGGGAGAGGCAGGGTCCCCGCACAGCCCCTCTTCTGCCCTGCAGTGGGAGTGGGGTTGGGGGAGAGCAAGGAAGGACCCCTGCAGCCCAGGGACCAGCTGTCCGCCCACCCACCTCCATGGTGTCTCTCCAGACCACAGCTCCAAGCGGCCACACACTACACTCTCTGCAGCAGAGTTCCCTTCCTTACAGACACATGCAGTGCGAATCAACCAGAATGAAAATGGGAAAGAAAGAGCCCACAGCGGGACTCTGAACTCGTGAGCCTCACTGCTCACGTGGGCTTCGTGGAATCCGGTTCATTCACTGTGATCACTCCTCACCTTTCCCTTGGCCTTCTCTGGCTTGAAAACACATATGTAAGAACTTACAATCGCCTAGCACTTTGCAGGACTTTGCAAAACACCTTGGCGACTGTGATCTCATTGGTTTTTCCAATAATTGCATGGGGGGGGTTCAGGTTTTGGCACCCGTGTCACAGATGAGAAAACTTGCACCAGGTGGCAGGTGACTGACCTAAGTCCTTTCCTAAGCTCAGTTAGAGCAGACCTCCCTGCAGGGACCCGCACCTGGCTGGCCAGCCCACGGGAGCATTTCTCGTTTTGCCCTTGCTGCACTTCATCTGTCCAGGTGCTGGGACGGGCTTCCTTCTCCAACCCCAGGTAATGAAAATACAGTGTGTGAGCAGTACCGTTCTGATGGAAGGATAAGAGCACTCACATTCCTTGGTGTTGGGGGGTGCAAGGAGGCAGGAGTAGCAGACCATGCCGTAGATGTTCCTGGGTCTGTTTTCCAACATGTAGTAGCTGCAGGGAGGGAGAGACAAGACAGAGCAGATGGGTGAGCCGGGCGTCACCACAAGCAAGGACTGACCACTTGGCATGCCCATGATGTAGGCATGCTCCAAGCATCACCAAAGTCAGGAGCAAGACATATGCCGTGAGAGTCAGGAGCTCTCAGAGACAGCAGCCCATTTTGACCACTGAGTTTCCTTGGGAGTTTTCAGCATAACTTGAAATGGAACATTCTTTTTCCAATATTTTGGGCCACTTTCGGCCTTTTAATCTCTTCTCCTGTTTGGTCCTTTTCACTGATGGATTTGCTCAGTGTGTGTGAGCGATCATCATCTTCGTCCACATCAGTCCCTGGAGTACCTGCCAGGAGAACTGATTCGCTCTCTGGGTGTCCCAGCCAGTGAGCCAGAACCCCCTGGAGGAGGAGCACCCCCTGACCCAGCAAGCGCCTGTCTCAGAGCCTCTAGCCTGGTGGGATTACTGGCAAATGCGTCTATGAGCCCCTAGGACACTGGCACCTCCCCGACCTCCCGCACACCTGCTGAGATTGGACAGAGCTGGCCGCAGCGGATAGAAAGACAGCAGCAGCATCTAGAGAGGTCAGTGCAGAAGGCCTTTGGTGTGGCCTGACATACAACCAGGTCTTAACTGAGATTCCTTTGCTTCCCCCTCAGTAAGCACCTGACCCAGACACTGCCCAAGGGCAAATGCTTACGCTGGGGTTGCACATATAGAAGGAAAAGGACAAATCATTCACAGTAAGACGTGAAGTCCTTTCCTCCCATTGATGCCATGTCTGTCGAGCTTCCCAGTGTCAGTGTGCCAGCCCCGGTGACCATGCCAGCTCTCAGAACGCCCTCCCTGCAGAGCTCTGCACCCTGGGTCAGAGCTCTCTGCAAGACCTGCCACCCCATCGACCTAGCAGCCCTCGCTTCCGGCGCTCACAGCTCTGGCTACTTTCCACCTGCAGACTTTGGCACTTCTCTTGGCACGTGCCTGCTTTCCATAAACACACGTTCGGCGGTGATCATGGAGCCATTTATCACATCATGAGAGGTCGATTAAGTAACATGAGCTGGTGCCAAAGTTTTCCCTCATTACAATTCAAGAGATGAAAAATCACTCTCCACTATTGGACTTTTCCATGGTTGGTTTTAATCTCTTTTTTTATTAGCCGTGCACACGCAGGCCCCTACTGATGGTAGGGTAGGTGGCAGCGTGGCAGGAGTGCTGGGGGGGGGATGTCTTTGGACTCCAGCCGCCATAACCTGGACGATTACCAATAACATTATGATCATAATTGCCTGCCCTTCCTCAGGGCCTTTTATCCTCAGATCCCCGTGTATCTCGTAAACATTAATTAACCAAACTCAAAACACCCCTCAGAGAAGCCACAACAGCCAGTTTTCCAGTTAAGCCTTCTGGAAAAAGCCTCTCTCAAACACACACTCTGCCACCCTCCAGAAGCCATCTGTGCCTGGAACACAGGAAGTGACAGTGGGGCTGATGGTGCATCTGCTCCCAGGACGTGGCGCGTGTCTGTGTGTGGCCTCATGAGGGTGACCGGCTCCAGGCCAGCCCCCAGATTCTCGCGCCCAGACCCAGCGCTGGCACTTGGGCCTCTGAGTTACCCCTCACCTCCACCGCCAGCAGTCTTCTGCCAGGTCGGGACTGTCTCTGCATCTGGCCTGGGAGCCCCTCAGGGCCAGCCTCGTTCGTGTCTGTAATCCTGGTACTTGTGCTGGGTACTGAGGAAGGACAGTTTTAGGCCAACGTTGGTTGGAAACATAAATAATGAGACGAAGTTCTTCTCCACGCCTGGGGGCCGGCCTGTTGCCCCTCCTCCGCACATGGCTCCCTCTCGCTCTCATCTCCAGCGGTTCTGTCCGCCTCCCTCGGGGGCTCTCCACAGCTGCCGCTCGGCCTCCTGTCCTCACCGTGCGTCTGGACCAAGCGGTGTGACGTATTAAATAACTTAGCCAAGAAACAAAATACTGAAAGGCTGTACATCTAAAAAATAAGCTGGCCCCGGGCGGCCGCTGTGGGGTGGCACTGTCTGAGTCGGTGTGTCAACTCCCTCACACATGTCCCGGCAGGACATTCTCAAGTGTGAGAGTGTCCTCTTCAGGGCAAACGTCAGCAGCTCCTGCCGGAGCTCACACCCACAACTCCCATCCTGGCTCCGCAGGAGCCCAGAACAACTGTCTGGGCGCCTCCCTCCGACGGGGTCCCCTCAGCTTGAAGCTGGGTGTTCACGCAGGGCTCTGTGGCCCGGCCAGAGACTACCGGTCCCTCTGTCTTTCTGTAGAGGCCTAATTTCCTACACTTCCATCCATGTTTACACTTTTCTTAGTTCTTTTTTGTTTTTTTCCTCAAAGGTTGCTTAAGGTAAGTAGACCAAAATAAAAGTGAGTTTAAATGGGGCCTCTAAAGGTTCCTGGGTGGCTCAGTCAGTGAAGCAGTTGCCTTTGGCTCACGTCATGCTTCCAGGGTCCTGGGATGGAACCCTGAGTTGGGCTCTCTGCTCAGCAGACAGCCTGCTTTGTCCTCTCCCTCTGCCCCTCCCCTGCTCATGCTCTCTCTCTCTCAAATAAATAAGTAAATAAATGAATAAAATCTTTAAAAAAAAAATGGGCCTCTAGAATCTTCTATGAAGGGACTGACTTCCTCCATGTCAATAGATGATAGATTTCCCCCACAGATTTCCTTTCCTAAGCTCGTAATGGATACCACCGAGCCATTGGATGCCCCATCTTCCCACACAATGTGGCATGTAGAACCGTGTTCTTCACCTGGTCCTCCAACCGCTCCAGAACGCCTTATTTGAAGGGAGTAGATGCCAAGTGGAAGCCAGCCAGCAGAAGGTGAGAGGGCCACAGCCAGCTGTGGGTAAAATGATGCCCTGGCAGGGGCGGAGGCAGGCTATGCAACACAGCCTTAGCTGTCTTCCTCTTCTCCTGTTTTGGTTCCTGGTCCTCCCACACAGCCTTTCTCAACAGGAAAGCCGTGTGTGCTCACTGTTCTGCCAGCCTCTCGGCCACATACTGATGCACAGCAGAGAGGGCAAAGAAGAAGGAGAGTGTGCCTGCCAAACCACAAGGGGGCCAGGGCCAAGGCAACCTGTGGCGTTAGGAAGACAACTCTGAGGCGGCCTGCATTGCGGCCTGGCAGCCACACGGACTCAGGAATGAAAACAGCCTTTTACTGAGCAAACAGTGCCAGCTTATCAAAACTCCTTGCAATCCTCCCTGTGACACAGCATGAGAGCTTTATTTGTTCCCTAGACCTAGGGTGTGTAACAGGAGGTGGGAGGCCCTGGGGCCCTCCCCTGACAAGCACCAAGCTCCAAAGAGCCCGTAGGAGGAGGCTGGGGGACCGGAGGTAAAGCAGGGGCCATTCGTGGCAGTGGCCTTGGGGGTTGGGAGTGAAAGGGCCAAACTGGAAACAAAGTATATCTTCACATCCGCGGAGCAATGTGAGGACACACTGAGATGCAAGTTGAATGTGTCTCCTGCACAGCGGCCTTTGCCCACTCAGCCAGTGTCCTGGGGGCCACAGACAAGATATGAAAGAAGCGGGTCACTATTTTCATGGAGCAGGGAAGGAGTTACTCAAGACTTTAGAGCTGGGAAGACCCTTTTAAGAGTATAGATGTCAGCCTCCCCACTAATTCTACAGATGGTTATCCTTATCTTTTGAAGCCTTCTAGAGGCAGCGTGCTCACAACCATTCCACTGGCAATCTTCCTTCTGGAAGGTGTGTGAGGGCCAAGGAAATTGCCTTCACTGCCACAGAACAGCCTTTCTGGTGACCAAGCTGGCACCTGCCTACAGGACAAGGTTATGTACTGCATTGGTCCCAGGGCTGTGCTTTCTGGCTAGAAAGTCTCTGTGGATCTCAGTAAGAACGAAACAGGCTGCTCGAAGTTCATAATCACTGCCGCTTTTAGATCATCTGGAATAATACGATGGCTGAATCTCCCAGACCACTGTGGGATGCATGCATGGTCTGGGCCACGGCTGCAGGGCTGGGTCAGAGCAATGCTGTGGGCGAGGCTCCGTTCTGCACCTACCCTTGCTCCCCCTCTGTGAAGCTGCCTCACTGGAAGAGCCTGTCTGCACCAGCAGCTCCCACACCATTCATGCAGAGATGACCTCCGGATCCAACCTGAGCTTCATACCGTTCATCCATCTATGTGTCAGATACATTGGTCTGGATGTTACAACCACCTCAAATGCATACATGCATCCTCCATCTTCCCTCCACCCTCCCTCCAATACCCCTAACCCTCCTGTATCCCACCTCTTAGCAAATGGCATCACTGTCCACACAGCTGGCCAAGGCCGACATCTGAAATTCCTCTTCAAGATCTCCTTCCCCACACCCCACATGCCCTTGGTCTGCAACTCCAATCAGTGCTATCTACCTTCCAATGAACTCTTAAACTTTTCCTCCTCTCCCACTTCCAAGGCTCCCATCTTGCCCCAGTTCTCACGATGCCCCTGGGCTCCCATGTCTTCCCTACGCAGCACATTTTCCTCACTGCTGCCGAGAGGATTATTCCAAGGTGCTGCCTAGTTGTGCCCTGTACAAGCTTAAAATCTGCATAGTGGCCTGCTTCAGCATCGAGCTAAAGACCAGCGTCTTCAGCATCATTTTCCAGAGCCATTTTCTCTCTGGCCCCTGCCCCCCTCGCTGATTTCTCCACACCCCCACGGGTGCATGTGCCGTGCTACCACGGGGACACGCGGCTCCGCATCCCATCAGGTTGCTTGCCCCTTTGAGCTTTGCCCCGAACATCTTGGAGAGCTCTGTCCTAATTCTTAGCCTTACTAACTCCCACCATTCCAATGTCACCCTGAGAAGTCTTCTGAGACCCCTCCTGACCCACCTCCCTAACCCTGAAGGGAGGGGTCCTTCCTGGACTAGAACACCGTGTGCGCCTACCACACTATGCTGTGATTACTGATTTTCTTGTCTCACTCCCTCACGTCAAAGAGGAACCGTGTCTTTCCTCTTTGCCTCACTAGTGCCTACCTGGTAGGCTCTTAATTCACGGGTTTACTAAAACAGATGCAGGAGCAGTTATGCTAGGTTGCGAATGTCAGGTCAGCTTCCCACACTGAGAGGCTCTCAGAGGAAGTTGAGATTTTGAAAAGAGGATTATTTGCTTTCCAAGGTGAACACGGCAAGGGGTGTATGCTTTTCCTTGGCACACCTATAGTCAGTCCGTGTAACTCTGCCTTTCTTTCATGAATTATGTATCTGCACCAATAAAAACTAGTGAAGGTGAGGTTCCAGGAAGCATACACATTCTCGGAACCTAATTCTACCCGCCTAATGGGAAGATCATACTGAATTTCTCTCATTCAAGCACAGCAGCTGTGCAGAGAAGTCTCTCAATGGACGCTTGTACCATTCATTGGGTGGGAATGCCTCGATTCTGTTTCTTCTAACATGTTCCTTTTGGTGGAGCCCCTACAATACAATAACCTCGACAACTAAATTAGAGACTGTCGGCTACAGAACTTTTATTTTTATCATACTCTTTAAGAGAGCAGTCTAACGTCTTCCTTAGGTATAGCTATCTGCTTTTTTGCATATTGAAAAATAAAGCTCTGCAATAAGGTTCCCTTGCTTTCTTTATTCATTTGACCGATGTGTTTGAATCACGTGCTGTGTCAGGGACACTGACGTGGGGTTGTCAAGCAGATATTTGGAAAAGCAGGTCTGTAGCTCTGGAGGTAGGTCTGAACTGAAGACAGAAAACCGGAGAGAACAGGGGTGGGGGATGGTCACCAGCAGAAAGATGGTGGTGGAAGCCATGGGAATCAATGCTTCTCTGTAGCAAATTTGAACTAAGGTTAATTTCTGCAAGTTTGTAAGATCTCCTCATTTTAAAGAATTATTCACTTCCAATCTATTCTGAGGTTGGTGGGTCTTTCTGCCTTCTATGTATTTCCTTCTTCTTATAGACTAATGCCTCATGTTCTTATTTAAATATAGCCTTCTTACTTTCTTTCTCTTCTTAATTCAGTATAGTGATCCAGAAAGATAATGTGCACAAGTGGGTTGCAAAGTATAGTGTGCTATTCAAAATACCACTACTACCACGACCACCACCCCTTCTATTATCACCACTGCCATCATCACCAGCATTGCCTCCATCATCAGCACCTCTATCATCACCATCACCACTTCCTCATCACCACCACTGCCTCCATCATCACCACTGTCTCCATCATCACCACCATCATCATTAACACCACTGCCTCCATCATCACCACCATCACCTCCATCATCACCACCACTGCTTCCATCATCACCACTGTCTCTACCACTATCACCACCACCTCCATCACCACCATCACCACCACCACCTCCTCCATCATCACCACCTCCATAATCACCATCACCACCTTCACCATCAACATCACCGCCTCCACCATCACCACTGTCTCCATCATCACCACCGCTGCCTACATCATCAGCACCTCCATCATCACCATCACCATTGTCATCACCACCACTGCCTTCATCATAACACTGTCTCCATCACTACCACCATCATCATCACCACCGCCTCCATCATCACCACCTCCATCATCACCCCCACCACCTCCATCAACACCACCACTGCCTCCATCTATCATCATCACCATCATCACCACTGCTTCCATCATCACCACTGTCTCCATCACCACCTCCATCATCACTACTACCACCACCACCACTTCTACCACCTATATCACCTCTACCACCAAGTGGCCTTTGTCACTGCTTGGTTTTTATCTGTAGCCCTTGAAAGCACTGTGCTGTGTGGCCACTAGAGGGAGGCAGCAGCAAGAGCCATGGCTTGGTAGATCCTGGGTGAACAGGCTGTGCTTCCTCTCCCAGGCAGAACTTGCTAATGTGTCCTGCCTGTCAGAAGGAAGATTTTATCTTTCTGTCTTTCAAACTAACTACATTTTCACTTTGCTTTTTTTGGGAAAACTTTTGATACATAACAGAATTGTGGTGGAATTATAGGTACCACATGATTCACATATTCCTATTAATAGCTTTTACTCTCAGATTTTTCCAGAATACCAAAAACACTAGATTTATACAGTGTATTATTCAGTGTATTAGTTTCTCTTCTTCAAAGCATTCCACATGTGTTATCTTAAAGTATTCAACAATTTTGTTTGATTTGGGTTGTCAGAAGATACTATTATGATTATGACTAACATCCGTGGAAGAGACGTGGAAGCTGAGCCCGGGTGGGCTGCCCCTCCTCTAGGTGGCAGGACTGGCCATCCTAGACCCCATGCTTCCTGACTCCAGACCGGTGCCCTCCCTCCCCATCCCCCCCCCCCCCCCACCCCCCCCACCACTCGGAGTGATGCTACATTGTAGTCTGAGGTGCTCACGTGGCCTGGGGCCCCGCCAATGGGACATTCAGGGCTTTCTGCAGAAAGCGCCCTGGGGTGAGGCCTGGTAGCGGCCATGCTTACCCAGGGAGACACGGTCCACACTCAGCATCATTCTCCATGTCCCCCGGCGTCAGCACGGTGGCCCGGAAGAAGCCCTCGCAGTCCTTATGGCGCCTGCATATCTGGTAGCCTCCTTTGGAAAACTTCTCCGCTGGGCAGGGGACACAGCCATAGTCCCCATCTTTGGTGCCATAGCCACAGGACTGGCCGGGGAACAGGACAGAGGAGCACAGGTGAGCACGCCAGCTGTACCCACCATACCTGCTGTCCTTGGGGGCACAGGCATACCAGGCACGCTGGGTGCGTCGTACACACTGGGCACACTGGCTGTTTCCAGAGGCTCCTCTTGCTGGGTGTTGGCTTCCTGACCTGTCCTAACTGCAAAGCCCCTCTGCCTCCAACTCTGCTCCTGTCCCCAGTGCTCCTGGACTTTGGACGCTGCCCTTCTCCTGAGGGTCCCTGAATACATTCAGCCAGCTAAGGAGACGATCTGCCAGCGACACAGCCTGTGGCTGTGGCGTTTTCTCGGCTCTCTGAAAGAACCCTGAATGCTGACGCTGGGGGCGTTTCTACTAGTCCTTGACAACATGCTGAGCCTTTCCCGCGGGAGAGGGAGCGCGGCACTCAAGAGTCAGCCTGCCGTTCCTGCAGGACGTCAGTCATGCCTCCGACTTGGATGTCCTGAAACCTATCAGATCAAGGTAGAGGAGGAAAATGGTTGTCCTCTAAAAAAAAATGGAAACATCTCCCGAGAAATCTGTTACAAATGCGCGGCCGTGTCCCTCGCCAAGGAAGCACTGTTCCTGCACTCACCGCTGCTTAGACCCTTTAATCACAGTGTCTGAGGCCCACAGGCGACCAGCCTGATTCAGCTTGGGGACCACACGTAGAGCCACACACACGTGGCGGTGACACCACCCATGTGACAAAGGAGAGCTCCCTGGGTCCAGGGGTGGCTGGCAGGGGACTTACCAGGTAGGGCTCCTCCCCCGGGCCACACTGTGGACACTCATGGCACAGCCCCGTGGTCTGGTTATAGTATTCATTCTCGCCGCAGTTGGAGTACTCTGCTCTGGCTGAGCACAGCAGTGACACCTGCCACGAGAAAGGGCGTCCTTTTGGCCTCCGTGCCTCCGCAGAGACATGCACGCTTACTCGGGTGAGCACCCTGGGCAGGCGCTGCAGGGGAAGGAGCCTGGTGGGGGACCTGCTAGTCACTTGGCGCTCATGCGGCGCCGGGTCCCAGTATCTGCAGCTAATAAACCGGGCAGGCCCTCCCGCTCCCTGCCACCGGCCTCACTGCTGGTCCCCTCATCCCTCCATCAAAACTCCATCCCATCTTTGAGGCCTGTTCCAAACTCCCTTCACCCAGGAAATCTTGCTCCCACCCTCCCCAGAGGAGGCGGCCCTCTTCCCGGAGGGTCTAGAACAGTGGGTTTCTGTCACATGCAGGCTCTTCTCTGCAAGAAGCCTGGGTCTTTCTCAGCAGTGGGACGCACAGGCACGGTGCTTGCCAACAGGCGCTGGGTTTTGTATATTGCAACACAAAGAAACATTTAAGGACCTTTCCATCCATGGAACCCCAGAAAGGGAGCCACCAAGAAGCCTAATCTGAACCGGGTGCCGCTCAGTGCTCTGCACCCGCAGAAGAGCCCAGTTGAAGGGGCTGCCAGCAGCATCAATCCCACTGTACAGCTGTGCAGACTGACGCGGAAGAGGCCACAGAACCGGCCTCCGGTAGCATGCAAGGTAGAGGAGCTCCCACGGGCACCCCCTCCGGGGCCACTGCAGGTGCTCACAGGGTCTGGGGCACTTACCACCAGCATGGGGAGCCAGGGCATCCACTTGCAGTCTCCCGCGAGGGCCATCTGCTCCCGCTGCTTTGCCTGAAAGACACCCTTCATAGCACCCTGGCACCAGCACGGCCTGAGCTGCTCTAGGACGGACCGGCCACGCCCAGCCTCCACCCTCAGTCCGGCAGCCTCCACCATGTCCCACCGGGGGTGAGGGGCCTCCCTGAAAGTGGGGAAGGAAGCAAATACACCCTAAAAGCAAAGGTGGATTTTAAAGCTGAGGCCTTGGCCCCCTGGGCTGACTCTGTCGATGGCCCTGCCAGTGTCACACCCATCCCAGGGAGAAAGCACCAGAGTGTGTGGGGAGCCTACTGTGGAACACAGGGCAGTGACCAAATGTTCACCCGCCCACAGCGTCTGAAGAAGCCTGGCTTTACACAGTGTAAAGGGGTGCTCCAGGCGGGGCCCAATCCTCTGGCTCCCGGGCATCCCTGGAGATAGTGCCAGGACTCAGAGCCTGGCCCAGGCCTTCCCCACCCCATGCCCGCCCTCCCAGCCCCACTGTCAGGTTCTTCCTCTCCCTGTTAAGAACAGGCTGTGGTCAAAGTGGTTAAGAGAGTGCATGAGTCCAACCACTTCATTTTATAGCCAAGACAACTGAAGCCCAGAGGGTGTAGTGACTTGTCCAGGGCCACACAACCACTTAATGGACAGAGGGAGGCTATGGCCCAGGCGTTCAGGTGCTTTCTCCAGCTCCTAAATCAATGCACTGCTTTGAAGGAGGAGGTATTGTGTGTCACCTTTCCATTGTCAGGATGGGAGGCCTGTGTTTCTAACCGAAAGCAGTTTTACCTGCGAGCCTGACTGTACAAAGACAAGTGACGGGCCCTCGGGAGCACCCACATCCCTCAGTTGCCACTGCCGTGTCACTGCTATTTCATTTTGACACTGGGGGTGAATTCCAGACAAAACAGCACGCCCTCTTCTAATGGCTGGGTTGTGTGAGGAACCTTCCAGAATAAACCATGGACTCAGACAGGAGTCAGACTGGGCCTTGGGAAGCACCCCCAAGAACATTTACCTTCTGAACCCTCTTGATCTGGGTGAGCTGTCTCTGCTCATGGAAACGCATAATTCCCAATACCACGCAAAAAAGACTGTGAGGGTAGTTCAAAGCAGGAGACCGGAAGAATGGGAAATCCATTCTTGTTTCTGGAGAAAAGCCCTGACTTTTGCTCTTCAATACAGTATCTTTTTTTTTTTTAAGCATTTTATTTTTTTATTTATTTACGATCGGGAGGGGGGGGGCAGAGGGAGAGAATATCCAAGCAGATTCCCACAGAGTGTGGAGACTCAGGGCTCAATCCCACAAGCCATGAGACTATGACCTGAGTCGAATCCAAGAGTCATACGCTTAACCAACTGAGCCATCCAGGCACCCCCCTTCAATACGATATCTTAAAGGCATTACAGAGAAAAGTAGTTGGAAGATCATTCATTGGAAATGAAGCGAAGGTGGAGGAAGAGAGAGGGACGAGAAGTCAGGAGTCGGGGACGGGCCCAGAGTGGGAAAAGCAGAGAGCGGGGCCCCAGGGGGCTGTGGGGAAGAAAGCTCTGTGAATGTACAGACACGGTCTTCTTTTCCAAATCCCTCAGGACTCAGCGTCCTGCTCAGTGAGATGTGGGGGTGGGGGGAATGCAGGTTTAGGAGAAGCATCCTTGTTTTTTTTTTTTTTTTGGACTCTGACCACAACAGAATTACATTTGATTCTTGAACAACACAGGTTTGAATAGTGCAGGTTCACTTAATACATGGATTTTTTTTTATAAGTACAGTACTGTAAATATATTTTCCTTATGATTTTTAAATAACATTTTTCCCCTAGCTTACTTTATTCTAAGAATACAGTACATAATACATATAACATACAAAATATGTGCTGTTTGTTATTTATTTTATTTGTTTACTTTTTAAAGATTTTTTATAATAATATTTTTTATTATATTATGTTAGTCACCGCGCAGTACATCCCTGGTTTCTGATGTAAAGTTCGATGATTCATTATTTGCATATAACACCCAGTGCACCATGCAATACGTGCTCTCCTTACTACCCATCACCAGCCTATCCCATTCCCCCACCCCCCTCCCCTCTGAAGCCCTCAGTTTGTTTCTCAGAGTCCATAGTCTCCTATGTTTCATTCCCCCTTCTGATTACCCCCCCTTTCTTTATCCCTTTCTTCCCCTACCGATCTTCCTAGTTCTTGTGTTCCATAGATGAGAGAAACCATATGATAATTCTTTCTCTGCTTGACTTATTTCACTTAGCATTATCTCCTCCAGTGCCGTCCATGTTGCAGCAAATGTTGAGAAATAGCTCTTTTTGATAGGAGAAGCATCCTATACATAAATATGTAGGAGAGGCCAGTGAGGGACAGACCCAAAGAGCTTTGTCCACCTTTCAGGGTCCGGTGTCCTGAGAACAGGGGCTGCGGCTTCCTCTGGGAGGACACCGGCGGCCCACATCCCATCCCCTGCTGTGGAGCAGCCAGAGCCCACGCATCCCGTGCGGAGAGGCTGGACGAAACCTGGGCAGAGCCCTCGGTACTGTGCTTGTTCACCATCACAAGGAGCAAAAATTCCGACTGAGCATCAGCTCTGCGTAACACTGCGAGGGCTCTACAAGAAGAAATCACACAGAACAGCCCTGGGTCTGTATTTATAAAGGCTTCTGTATACACAGAAGTAGGTCTGGAGTGGTATCCACTAAATTTTCAACAAAGGCTTTTTTGGCAGGGATGAAATTGGGTTGGGGTGACTACGGACCGACGGGGTTATGGGGAAGGCTCCCTTTCCATACAGTTCTTAGCGTCAGAATGATGTATAAGTGTATGTGTGAACTTTGTGATCAGGAAAAAAGGCAGTAAAGACATTTCGCTTTGGGAAGAAGCATCCCGTTGCTCTGAGAACAGCTGAGAAGGATGTCCCGAGGGTGATTCCAGAGACAGAGGCCCCACGGAGACATGGGGGGGGGCAGGGCCCTGGGGGCCTGGATCTTTACGGGATCTTTCCCCTGCTTCCCTTGGAGGTGTTGTCACGTGTGAGTAACATCAGGGGGACTTGGGGGAAGGGTTAGGTTTCCAGAAACTCTCCCAGAGACATGAAAGCTGCTCTCTCTTGCTTTCTAGCGTGCTTACTGTCTTGCAGTTCAGCGCCGTGTTTAACGTCTGCAACAGGCTGAACGGACTGAGGCAGGATTAAAGCATCCAGCCACCCCAGTGGTGAACTTCTGGGTGTTTTCCTTCTAGCAATGGAGCAAGCTGGGGCAGGCAGGGAGGGAGGCAGAGGGAGGCCCGACCTGCAGTCCCGCCAGGCGGGGAGGGTACGGTGCAGACAAAGGAATCCTCTCCCTGCCCTATCAACAGCGGGGCGCCTGCTTCAGGACGGTGGGTAGCAGAGAGGAGTGCAGCACAGGACGGCCAGAGGCTCTCCTCAGGAGAGCGGCAGCCCTGGAGGCCTTCCAAGAGCATGCTAAGGGTTTCTCCTGTAATTGACTTCTAATTATAGACAGTCTGGGAGGGCCCTGCAAACACACAAGGGTCGGGTTGGGTGCACCTTAGTGCCAACCCGCAGCATTTATTGAGAGGCTTGTTACAGATGTTCCCGGGCAAACCCAAGAGCACAGAATAGAAAAACAAACACACAAGGGGAAACAAAGTCTGTAGTGTCGGGTGCCTTTCCATCACGACTACCAGTTCTCAAAGAAAGTAACTGGGGTGGGGGAGGAAGGCAGGGGCGGCCTCTGGTTAGGGTTCCATTTCCAAGGCCTGACTTTCCTGGAGATGCAGCTCTGCACTCGGAAGCCAGCCTGGCCTGGGAGCAGGGGGCCCAAGCTGTCCCCAGACATGGCCTCTTGCTTGTGTGTGCTTTGGGGATCCCCAGTGCCCCAAGAAGGGCAGTGCCCTGGTCCGCGGCTGTCAGAGGTGCGAGTGGAAGGCACTGAGCCCTTACAGCTCCCACAGTGATGGAAACATGAAGGCGGCAGCAAAACGTCTCTTCTCGTCCACCGACAGACAAGGCTCCACTTCACTGAGCACCTGCCCGGTGGCCGGGTGCCTGTTCAGGGGGCTACAGAGCACAGCCGCAGTGAATCCACCCTGTCTGCCTGGTCTGGGAAGCACATTTTCCTCGTCTCATGGCCACGTCTTTGTGGCCTAGTGCCTGTGGCCACTTCCGTGATAGCACAGAGACCTGGGACCAGGTGAGCCCTTTGCAGGAAAGTGCCACCCACCCTGCTCTTGTTCCCTGCTTCCCCTTCCTCCCACAGACTCTACCATTCCGTCCTCAGCACTATTTCCTTCTAGAACAGCACAACCATGAAAACGACAGCAGATGACTGTGGACCTCTGACCCCTACCCAGGCACTGCTCTGGCTTAACCCCTCACCAGCCCTGCGTGAGCTCGCAATCAAGGGTCAGGGGACGGGCTGGAACTGTGGGCCCACATGGAGAGTTGAGTGCGGCTGGGATTACTGGCATGTTTCGTTTCCTTTCCGTCCGTGACCTCAGCCTGTAGTCCCAGACCTGCCCTTAACCAAATAGCAAGAAAAAAGAGCGGTGATTAACAGCAAGGGTTGAATCACACCTTGGCAAGTTGCATAGCCACTCCGTGCCTCAGTTATATATAAGCCTCAGTGCCCTATCCATGAAATGGGCAGAGGAATGCCTACCTCATGTGGGGGAGGAAAGGAGGCCTGACTCTTCCCAACTTGAAACTGGTCTCTCCTGCTATGACCACCACTTTGGCCCCAGCCTTGGCATTTCTGGCACAGGGCTTCCCTATAACATACTCACTTTGTGGCAAGACTGGCTGACACCAAGCAGGCTGACCTCTGGAGACGGGCTGGGATGACGCTCTGGGAATAGTGCGCCTGGGCCCCTGCTTCAAAGTGCTCTGGGGAGAGCTTGGGGCTCGGCACAAAACCAGAAGGTTCAGGGTAGCTGGCAGAGGAGCGGGCCTCGGGAAGCTTGTGCTTTATTAACCTGGAGGGCTGGATGGAGTGAGATACGTCAACTCTGCGGTGACATTCTCATAGCATTCAAAACTACGAAGCCTCTCCAGTCAGGCCCAGTTCTGGGCTAGAGGTGAAGGGCTTATAGAATGAGGCCCACCTCCTGCCCTCCAGGTGACTGGAGCATGAGAGGGCCAGAGGGTCACCCAAAGTTTGGGGGCTGGAGGTCCAAGATGCTCGGGGGCACCCCGTGGTGTGCGGGGCAGGGAGGGCCTGATTGGGAGTGTTTGGTTATTTCACTGATACACTCTCACCACGGCCATTTCAGCCACTGACCGAGCTACCCCCAGAGACCACGGGCTAGGAAGATGCTGTGCGGGGCAGTGGCCTGCACCTTCGGAGGCACCTGACCCATTCTTGGTGAGATCAGGGCAGGCTAAGTCTCAGCTAGGTCCTGAAGGGCAGGTAAGGGTTGGAAAGAGGTGGGAAAAGGTCTCCTAGGAAGTAGGAGCAGGGGCCCCAAACGGCTGGAGAAGCCACGGCTGGACCAGAGGGCTGAGCACGAGGTCGGATGGAGTCTGGAGGTCGCCATGGACCTCAGGCAAGGCTGGACAGTGCAGCGACAGAGTGGCAGGACCAGCTTCCCGTTGCAGTGACAGAAGGAGCCACTCTGGCAGGAAGTGTATGTCACAGTGCTACCCGACGCACACGCGCGTATCACGAAGTCATGTGAAACAACATTTACACTTACTGCGCACAGTGGACTGTGATCTACCCCATCCCGGGATTTTTATTCCATTGGAACAACGTCAGTAGTTGCAGCCCGTGAAAATGATCGTGTAAACCACCACGTGGACATGATCAGTAATCTGAAAACCACTGGCTTAGACAAAGACAAGGCAGGAGGGAGGAAGCCTGCAAGGAGCTGATGGTGGCCTGACCTCAGGGGAGCCAGGGGGTGGCCTGGGGGGTCCAGAACTAAGGAAGCAGGTTGTCAGAGGGGACAGAGCACCGAGGCTGGCCCATGTCTCTGCTCGGCTCCTGGGTGTGCTAGGCTCCTGCTGAGCAGGAATGGGGGCAGGTGGGAGGTGTCAAAATGTGAACACACTGAAAAGCCTGGAGGGCCTCCAAGAGGAGGCAGCCTCTGGCAGCTGCACACATGAGTTGAGCTTGGGAGAAAGATCTGAGCAAGGAAGAGTTTATGTGGCCATCACAGCGTTAAGGCAACCTGGGTTCTAATAGGCTGTCCCTGGCTGTCACGTGGACAAGGACCTGTTCATGAGAAAAGCCCTGCTCTGGACCTTGTGGAGGGGTGGAGCACGAAAGAGAGGAGCCCCCATCCTCAGGAGCCTTCCTTTCTCCAGACAGAAAACCTCCAGGTTGGAGACCACTGGGCCACTTCCTCCACTCCAGGAGACCTTCTAGACCTCCGGAGAAAGCCAGGCTTCCCACAGATGAGGAGGCATAACCGTCTGTGACTAGGGAGGGAAACCAGAGGCCAGCAGACACCACATCTGGCAGAATGATAATGAATACTTGCAGCTTTTCTCTAAGTTGGAAATGATTTCAAGATAAAAAGTAAAGAAAGGACACCACATTCCAACACATAGGTTCTCCTCTACCGCAGTTAACGGACAGGTGAAGAACAGTCTTGATTGTTTGGAGATAACTTGCTCCGTGGCTGGTCTTCCAGAGAAGACAAGAAATGAGGCCTGTGCTTTCAGTAGCACGTGAAGCAGGACGGTGTGAAGAGAGGCTGTGGGGACTCATGGAGCTGCAGACTCCCTGGGAGGTCCTTGCTGGCCCACGCAGCCAGAGACGCCCGGCACTGGGTCCCCATCTGGCCAGAGGGTGCAGGGACGCCACATGCTGCCCTGTGCTAACCTGCTGCCTAGGCCCTAGCCAGCAGCGCACCCTGCACTCACTCGCTCCCTGAAACCAGGGGCACCCGTCTCCTCAACCGCACTTGCTGGTGACATCGGCACACCATCCTCCACCCTCGCACTTCCTGAGTGCTAAGTATCTCCCGGACACTAGGCTGGGCACTTTAGCCCGTCTTAACCACCTGCTCCCCACTGCTGCTGAGCCAGTGGGGACTTCTATAACTCCATTTACTCAGGCAGAAGCCAAGGTGCAGAGAGGATGTGTAACTTGCCCAAGGTTGCACAGCAGTGGGACAGAGCCAGGATTTGAACCCACACAGTCTGTCCCCACAACCGGCCCCCACTGCTCACTACTGCCGCCCTGTATATGAGTCAACACGGTCCAGGCTACCCATGATGTAGACAGATATCTTTTTATTCTAAGTGAGTGACGCGGTCTGAGGGGTGTGGGTTCCCGTGGGGGCTTGCTCTCAGGAGGTTTCCTTTCTTGCTCTCTTGGTAGTCCCATGACCCCGAGCAGCAGCACACATTCTCCTCTATGAGAATGGAGGACTTGGGCTCCCTTTCCAACTGAGCGATTACTATGAGGAATGCAGGAGACCCCAAGTATGGCAGGGCTTCATGTCTTGGAAACGCCACAGAGGGAAAGGACGACAATGTGGCTAGCAAACAGTGGTCACAGTGACCGCTGTGTGGCTGCATCTCAGACTGTGGGAGGGGGTTTGACCTTCTTAGCTCTGAGTTACTGCGGGCAAGGCTGGGAGTTACTGCCATCTGCATGAGTGGCTTAGAAAGAACAGTAATGCCTTCTTCTTTCACCTTTTCACAGCATCTGACCGTTTCACACACTCTCTCCCACACAGGCTCCTAGAAGGGTCATGAGACGGTCGGGCTCCCGTGTTCCAAAAGCAGTGGCTCAGGAAGGTTGTGCGGCTTGTTCCTGCTCAGGGCTTGGCGGCTCCAGGGGGGACCCTGCTGGCGAACCCAGTCTGCTTCTCCTCTGACAGCAGGGGCCATCTTCCCAGGAGATGACATCCTGCCTCACTTGCTCGGAAGCTCCCCCTTAATGAGACTGCGTGGGTAGCAGAAGGATTCTGCTAGGATCATGGGCACCTGTCTCGCCTTGGGGACTGGATAACCGGCAGTACGTTTGAGGTATGGGAAACATGGTCTTCGAAAGCTCTCAACATCAGCGATGGAAGAGGCTGCCCGTGGCCCTCAGGCCGTGGCCATCTCGCCCTTGGACATGAGCAGGGTGGGAGCGGCTTTCCCCTCACACAGCCACGTGCAGACTGGACCCTTCCTCCAAGTCTCAAGCTGGCCTGGATAATCAGGGAAGGCCGAAATAAGGTAAAATCAGAGGACAGTAAGGCACGAAGAGCCGTATCCATCCGGCCTTGCTGCCCGAGGGGGTTCTCTGGAGCTGCAGCAGCACCACCTGGGAGCTGGGTGGAAATGCCACGTCTCAGGCCCCGGGTGGTCCTGCTGCTTCTGCACCTGCTGTGCAGCCAGGTCCTCGGGGCTGTGTGTGCACCTGAAAGCTTGAGGAGTGCTGCTCTAAGGAACTCCACTAACTTCTTACTCAGGCCCTGTTTGCTTCCTCCTTGCAGACCCAGGCAAGGGCTTCTTCTGGGTCTCTCTCTCCTTAAATCTGATCCGCTCCCGAGGAACAAATGCTGTCTTTGGCCTCACCCCACCCAGTACTGTGCACTGGACACGGGGATTCGTGTGCGCTTGGTTAGTTGTCATTCATTCATCTTTCATTCAACAGCGACTGTGAGCTACTCCTATGTTACAGACACCCCGGGGACGGTGACAGACAGACAGTCCCTGCCCCATGGCATCTTTATCTGCCCAGCAGACAGAACACACAATTACACAGAACTTCAGGCCCCTTCTTACGTTTCTAAGGGCCACTCCCTCGGGTCTAGCTTCATGCTGGGCTATAATGGGGTTCAGGGCGGGCCACCCCCAAATATGCCACTTTGGCATATTATTTTGAATTGAAGTTAAGAAACAGCTGGTGCAAGAAAGACACTTTGACCCTCCTTTGTGCCCTTGTGAAAGGTGTCCTTCCTGCACCAGGAGTTGGAGACGTCCTTATCACCAGAGGTGGGAATTCAGGGCTGAGAAGGCTGTATAAACAAACCATTTACTTGTTTACTACCCCAAGTCCAAACTTCCTTGTCTTGTCCATTCCTCCCTAATTTACTATTTCTCTGTCTGAAAGGTACAAAGCTGCCCACTTTGGTCACTTGAGTTTCCTATTTTTATGGGCTCCTACAGGTACAAAATTAAATTTGTTATTTCCCCTGTTCATCTGTCTTCTGTCAATTTAATGATCAGACCAGCCAAAGAACCGAGAAAGGAAGAAAGTAAAAGTTCTCCTCCCTACAGCAGTTTGCCTTTGGGATGACCCTCACCCTCATAGGGCTGGTTCTGCCTCAGTGGACACTTGTCATCACAGCTGCCCCCGGGTCGCTGGCACGCACCACGGCAGGAAGGAGGCCATGCTCTGTATTAGCTACCACCTTTGGAATACAGAGAGTCACCGCCAGTGCCAGCAGACAGTTGAGTGTCCGTGTCACCATCCTGGTCCAGTTGGGCCACCCCTGGAATGCGACCACCCAAGATGCTGCCTCTTCCCAAAAGGCTGCTTCTCTCTGGGAAGGTGGTGTAAACCACAGGGCCACACCTTAGGCACTGCCCACCCCGAATCTGTGGGAAGGGGCTGAGGCCATGAGCCAGGGGAAGCCTGTGCTTCCAAGTTACGTTTTAAGCATGTAGGTTGTGGGTCTGTGTTTTTGGCCCCTTCCACCTCTCCAGTGGGCTCACCTGCCAGAGAATTCTCAGAAGGCAGTGCTGGCTGATTGTGTCCCCTCATCCTCATCCAGCTGCAGTGACTGGGGACAGAGGTCCCACGAGGCTCCCCGGGGTGCGGTGCTGTCCTTCCAGCCCACATCGCGGGGTGGGGGATGGGAGACAGAGACAGCAAGGTCTGTGGCCGGCCCACCCTGGTACTCTGCACAAGTGCTTTGTGGAGAGGCAAGGTGCTGGCAGCCTCCTATGTTCTGGGGAGGCGGTTCCCTGCTCCCTGCCCACCCAACACTACCCTCTCTTCCCTGGCCTCCCATACTCTCCCCTCCTGCAGAAGTCTGCCCCGGGGGGAAGGCTGCTGGTGGCCTCCTCCCCCACACATCCACAGGATTCCTTTGCTCCCCAGACTCCCCAGAAGGCCTCCACTTCCCACCAACAGAGACAGACCTTCACTCACCCTCCAGGAGCCTGTGGAGGTCATTATCAGAGCAGCTGAAAACATTTCCGTTTGATGTGATTTATGGCTCTCAGGAAGCCCCTCCCCCCCAACCCAGTTGGATAGAGCTAATTAGTGCTGGATTGTGAAGAGCTTAACTCATTGTCTTTCACTTCTGTTTGAGTCAAGTCTGTCTCACTGGAAGCGCCTGGAAGATGTCCTGGGACAGGCCATCCCCTTGCAGCGGGGGATTGGGAACAATCACAACAGCACAACAGCCCATAGGAAGGTCCCCGAGCTTGCCGCCTTGAACTTCTTAGTGACTTTAAAGGAGGGGCACCCCACTTTCATTTTGCATGGCCCTGCAAATTCAATGGCCTGTCCTGTTCTTAGCCTCTCTGGCGGGGCAGGCAAGGCTGCCACCCTGCTGGACCTCCCTGCCTGAGAAAGTGCAGCCAGGGGTCAGAAAGAGCACAAGAAAAGGGGCAGAGGTGCTAAAGCCTTGCCAAGGCTGACAGGCACCTCGCTGCCTCCCAAGACTCAGGAGGGCAATGCCAGAGGGGCAGAGAAGGAAAGCTGAGAGAAATTCCTGCAATGCAGTGCATCGGGGTATCTTAGAGCTTTAAATCACACAGCACAAGGATTTTAAAGGGCAGTCTCCATTCTTTTTTTAAAAAAGATTGTATTTACTTGAGAGAGAGAGACAGAGAGCATGAGCAGGGAGAGGGTCGGCAGGAGAGGGAGAAGCAGACTCCCAGCTAAGCAGGGAACCCAACACAAGCCTCAATCCCAGGACCCTGGGATCATGACCTGAGCTGAAGGCAGATGCTAAACCATCTGAGCCACCCAGGCGCCTCAAGACCAGTCTCCATTCTTGACCACTGCACTAAGAAACTTCTATTCAGAGCTCCTTGGTGAAGGTTTCAGGGCCATGACAGGTTAACGGGCCTTCACCAACATCTCTGGGGCAGGGACAGTGTCCATATATCCTCTCAAGGATATAATTCTCATTGAAAACATATATACATCATATATGTGTATATACACATGTTTATGTACATATGTCTGTATTCATGTGTGTATATACATAACAATTTTTTTCTAAGGTCAAGGATCTTTCCTTGTCTGTTGGAGGCATTGTGCTCAGGTGCCAGCTGGCTGCACCCACTAGAATTTACTCTTGGGATAATTCTATGTCTCCAGCTTTTGCCTCTCATGTCAGCCTGTGGTGTAAAGACTGGGTGAGAGACCGTTGGGGGATTTCATCACAAGATGTTCATTTGATGCCTGTTGTATTCTAAAAGGCTTAACAGGGCACAGGGTTGATGGGTTCTCAAGGAGAAGCAGGAGCAGTGACCTTGGTTTTCCCAGGGTTTTGGGACAGGTGGGGTGATGCACAGGGAGGGTGGGAGGAAATGGGAGATGGGCAGGGAGCTGGCCGAGGAGTTGCTGGGCAGGAAGACCTGAGAAATTCGACCTGCTCTGCTAGAAAGCTACAGACAGGGCCCCCCCAGAAGACCAGGCCTGCAGAGGTGACACTGGGCGAACCTGCTGGGCTGAACCTTTGGGTGGAGCTTTCCCACAAGATGTTGGCAAAGGCTCTGGTGATTTGAGTTGAAGGTTGAAAATGAGAGTCCGCAAGTTTTATTTTTAAGTTTTAATTGAAATAATACTCAGAAAATCGACATTCTTGCACAAACAGGATACATATAACACATGAAACATTTATTTTTGGCTACTTTTAGCCTTTCCTTTGAAGGATCACCACTGGTACAAACAAGCACGTCCAGCTATTTCCGATTCTGTAGGACCATTAGTTCTTCAGCAGCAGAATCCGGAAAGGCAGCAAAGAGCAAGGAAAAGCAGCATTTTGGACATTTCTGTTCACATCACATCTTTCTATTTGACTCACCTGTTCCTGTCAGTTTTCATTTTCCTACAGAAAAACCAGCGCTGATGGTAATTGTTTATGAAGTGCTGTAGACAGCCATGGCCTGAGAACACTCCCTAAACACCAAAATTATTATTGTTGTTCGTCAGACTGGGCCCCAGCTTCTCGGAATACTAATTACATTATTAAGCAGGTGCTTCTGCATTTGTGCAGCGAGAGCTGGGGTTGGAGCCCAGAGAGGTGGAAGCTCCCTCCTGCACTTGGAAAAGGACATGGCACTTGGACGCTCCCGCAGTCTCTTGATGGCTCGCTCATGAAAATAATGTGGCCAGCAAATATCCATCTGGAAAGTCAGAGGGAGAGCAATTATCCTTATCCAGAATTCCTGCTGTAAAGATATGTGGTCACAGTTTCATTTCTATTTCATTTAGTGCCTCAGAGCTGAACGGATCTTGTAGAAGAGATAAAGCCAGGTGAAGCTTTAAAAAGGGTTCCTATTTTATTGCCTTATCAAAATCGACAGAAGGCATTTTTAGGGTAAAATCAGGAAGATTATTGTAACTCCAATCCATTGCTTTAAATTACATAACCAAGTCTTTCTAGGGCTCTTATATAAACATATAAACATAAAATTTTGTTGAGACATAAGAGCAGCCGCTCTCCAGCACTTCAATATGCATGGCATCCAACCTTCCATCTGTCCATCTGTCCATCGATCCACCCATCCGTCTGCCCTTCCATCTTTCCAGCCCTCCATCCATGCATGCAATAGTTACTGGGCACCTACTCCAGACCAAGCTGAACAAATCAGCACCCTCCCTGCCCCAGTGGTGCCTCAGTGTGGTGGGCCACACGGAAGAGGCACAGTGGGATGGACACGGGTGGAGGTGAGTGATGGGGGCAGTGGGTAAACGGGACCAGTCGGGGCGTCGGGAAGCCTGTACAGACCTAGGGAAGGGCGGAGGGTCAGGGGTAGACTAGAATCACAATGGCCGAGGAGAGGGAGAGGAGGGAGGACGGGTGTGCGCTGAGACCTGGGCAGGGTGT
Organism: Ailuropoda melanoleuca; assembly: GCF_002007445.2. Lineage (NCBI taxonomy): Eukaryota > Metazoa > Chordata > Mammalia > Carnivora > Ursidae > Ailuropoda > Ailuropoda melanoleuca. Next base: position 58,790,336 of record NC_048221.1, on the reverse strand, counting down.
GCCCCACTGGGGTCATTGAAAGTTGCAGGGCAGTCCCTCCAGGTCACTGCTCTGTCCTCTCCTTGAAGCAAAAGACCAATAATGAGCTACTTCCTAACCTGCATTCTGGCAAAATCAAGAACTCTTTCTCTTTTTCTGGCAAGGGGCTACTGTGCTGGGTTCTCGCTCAGCTCACTGGCCTTGTTTCTTTGCTCTCAGCAGCTCAGCAATATTTGGAAAGCAACATTTTCAGGCCACCCTGTCACTCCCAAATCCAGCCATTCTTCTTGGGTCTGGGTCTGCTAGAGAACAGAGCACTGGTGCCTTAAAATAGTCGCTGTGTTAGGGAGGTGAGGCTTGGTACGGGGACGTATCGGAAGCACGCCGATTTTACTCAACAGCACAAGCAAAACGAGAACATGAAAAAGTTACTGGAGATACACTATGAGAATCCCAAGCCATGTCAGCCAAGTAAGAGACATTAATTTGACGGTGCAGATATCCTTTAAGTAAAGGAAGTTGAAGGAGATAAACCACTTATTGGCACTGGGATCAATAGATCCTAAATTAGCAACAAAGCTGTGGCAAGCAATGAGGCAAGAAGGATCCAAAAATTGTTGCTATTATTACCTGCCCCCGAGGGGCCCTCAGACAGCCTGCTGCTCTTGAGGATGGTTATTGTGGGTAATTGAGACGGCTCCCACTTGGGTGGCGGAGGCCGGGGCAGGGGGGCCTCCCAGACGACTGTCGGAGAGGAGAGGTGAGCTGAGGGTGTGTGGAAGGCAGGTGAAGGGCATGTAGCTTGCACCCCCGCCGCACCCCCATTTGCTCTACCCTACACGCTTCTCTTTGAAGTCAGAGCCCAGAGAGACAAGACGGCCCCTCAGCGCGGATGCCTTTGCAGGCCGGGCTCTCCGGAGGCACTGAGCCTCAGACAGGCCTGGAGATGAAGGTGGTCAGGCCTCCTAGTCTATTCATCTTCTGTAGCCAAAACCCGACAGCATCGCCACACAACGTGCGTGGGAGTCAGGCTCAGAGCAAGGCATGAGCTGCTGCTGAGGCAGCGAGCTCCAGTACCGCACACGTGTGGTGTGCTCCACACGTACGGCCCACATGTGGACGCCGCGTCAAGGGGGCCAGTTCAACGGGACTAAAGCCACGTCTCAGAGTCCGTGTGTCTCCTGAGAGCCGATGGCTTACTGTTCTGGCTAACGGCACATATTTCCATGTTCTTATTGCTAAGGCTTACTTTTGATAGACAGTCAGCTTTCTTGAGGTATAACTGCCTCACAATAAAACCCACGCACTTGCAGCGTGCAGGTCGGTGACCGACGCTGTGTGTGCCGTGTAACCACACCCCAGTTGTGATACTGACTGTCCCGTGGCTTCCAGAAGGTCTTCACACTGCCCTTAGTCATCCGCCGGCCCCACTGGGCCAGTTTCGGAAGATTAGTTCTGCTTGTTCTAGTTCTCACAGGAGTGGAGCCGTGCCACCCGTGTTCTTTGTGTCTGGCTTCCTTCACTGAACATAATTACTGTGCTTCCTTGGGTTCTGGGACTTACCGGTCTGTTCCTTTGTAATGCTGAGTAATAGTCCAGGTACTGATACACCATGTTTATTCATTCACCCGTTTGATTTCTTTTTGCTAAGACGACATTTTAAAACTGGTTTTCGGTTGTTTCCTGGACCTGGGCGTCCTGACCGCACATCTGCTGTAGGTGACTAAAACATCAGGCAGGTTCCCAACAGGGCTGCTCCCGGGCTTGGTCTGTCTGTTCTAGACGCCCCCAGAAGAGGACTTATGGTTGCTTCTAGTCACAGAGCCGTCTGGAAGGAACCAGCCCACAGCTTCCAAACTGCTTCTACTGACCTGCTCCCGACCCCTCCGCCCTGGCCACCCCCTAGCCCCGCTGATGGCTGCCACAGAGATGCTGCCCGTCAGTTGTGAGGGTCCACAGATAAGACCTGCAGTCCCCTCCCGCACCAGCTTGAGCATGGCCAAAAGTGAAGGGTCAAGGGAGAAGAAAAATGATAGCATTTGCCCAGAGCTAATCCAGCGATGCTTTTCAGTCACTTCAGAAAGATTGCTAGTGTCCTGAAGACAATGGCCTGTTCGCCATTATAAATAACCAACCTCGACAAAGTTCTTCTGTCCTAAGATGCTTTTATGTTCACATACAGAACCGGCTCAGAGAAGAAGCAAACACTGTGTGCCTGTGCCCTCACTTCCTGGGACGCTGTGGTCCTGGGGACCTGAAAGGCTGGGAACGTGTGTGTCCAGGGAGGTGGAAGCAGGGCTAGATGGTGGGTGTGGGTTATCACTGGGCACAACTCAAACTCTGCTGCAAGGCAAGGTCCCTCCACTCAGAGGTTCCTTTCCAGTTAGAGAAAGCAGTGGCCTTTTCTGTGACCCTTATCTGATGCAAACCTGGGGAGTGCCTAAGAGAAAGGTTTCTTCAGGCTTCGTGTTTTGGGAGTGGAGCCCTCAGGTGTGTTTGCTGTGGGCAGATGTCCTCTCAGCCTACTGGGAGTATTTATGGAGGGCGTACCCAGAGCCAGGCCCAGTTCATACACACATTCTTGTTTAATCCTCTGAACATTGCAAGGTAGGCCCTCACTATTCCCCATTTAACTCATGAGCCAATGGAGGCTCAGAGAGGTTGAGTGACTTGCCTGAGGCCACACAGACAGAGGCTGGAGAGCTGGGCACAAATTTGCTCCACAGTTTTCCTTTCTACCATTCTGCTCAGCCTGGGGAACAGGGGAGCAGCAGAGAAAGCCACAGAGAGAGCAGGGAGGGGACAGGGTGAGAGGGGCAAGTCAGGACGGGAGCCCAGGGTCCGTGCAACGTGGACTGGGCTTCATCTAACTGCTGCGGACCTGTGAGAGCTGGACACTCTTCGGGAGGCACTGCCAGCCTCACTGAGTGGGTCTGTTGTTGTGAGCGGGGCTCCGTCCCCCCTCCCACAGGGGGGCCTTTGAAGACTCCAGGAGCCGCTGGCTTCCAGCGGATGGCTTCCTGTTATCACTCTCCCCTTTCGACATCGTGCCAGCTCCTCGGCTGCTTCACTCCCGGGCACGCACGCGGCAGTTGGGACTCCCATGAAGAGTCCGTGCCCCAAGAACCTGGGGAGGCGGCTCGAAGACGACCCACAGGCAACAACACAGACATCCTCACGTGCCCAGTCTTTGAAGTTGGAGTTTGTTTGTTTGTTCCCGAGCCGATGGATCGTCTCCGGGCTCTTAATCCTGGGATCAGCCACCCCTCCCGCCTTAGTCTCCTGACGTGGAAATGGCCCAGCACAGGTGGCCTTTCTGCGGGCTGCTGGCCTGGGTGCAGGGCCGGGAACACACACTCGGTGCCCCTTGGAGAGACCCTTTCCCCTGCATTGGAGTCCCAGCACGAAGCAAGCAACTTGTGCATTTGGATCCTTCCTGTCAAACTCGAGGTCTCGTTCTACCGGTTTAAAGAGGTTTCGTTTTTTATGTTCTCTCTTCAAGCACAGTAACGGGCAAGACTTGGTGAGGGCGGGCTAACGAAGGCGCCTTGTAGGTTCATGAAGAGCCCCCCAGAGGCGGACCTGCTCTGACGAGCCTTCAGGAAGTCCGAGGGGTCCCCGAGGTGGAGACTGAAACCTCCCCTTGATGGCTTCGTTCCCTCTTCGTGCGGTTAAGTTATATATGAACGCGATACAGATGTCCTGTCATGGTCCTGTATTCATGCCCCTGCCCTGCGCCTCTCTTCCAAGAGGAGGAACTGGAGTCACCGCGGAAGTGCTGAGTATCCTTTGTAAAAAGCAACTGAAAGTAGTGCATTGCCCTAGCCGAGACAGGTAGGGACTAGTCTGGGTGATCCAGAATCAGTGTGAAGAGCCACCCTACAGGCTTGGGAGTGCTGCTTTCTGAACGAGATTTTCCAAGCCAAGACGATGGTGTATTTTCCTTGGCTGGTGTGTGGAAGAAGAGTGGCAGGAGTCTGCCCTTGCTGTGAGCGTCCTGGGTGCTGCTGTCTGCCCTCCAGTCCTGGGAGATGGGCAGGTGGGCTCCCTTCCGAGCAGGTGTATGGAGCGTGCCCTGCAGGGCGCCATAGGCCCAGCGGGACAGGTCTGGCAGCCCTCCAGCCAGGGCCATCCCAGCCCTGGGCTGAGCGCGGGTAGCCTGGCTGGATCTGCCACAGGGGGCGCTATTTTCCCTGAGATCTTGATGGATGGCTTTGTGTAAGCTCACTGGGCCTCAGTCACCTTATATCTAAAATGGGGACACAGGGTTCCCTGCCTGCCCGTTTCTCTGATGATAGGAGGGGATGCTTTTATGCAGAAGCGTTTTGAATGTGAAGGCTCCATGTGGGTACTTACTGAGAAGTGTGCACAGGCAAGTGCCACCCAGCCGCACAGGAGCAAAGAGTCCTCTGTTCAGCAGGAGTGTATTTTCTTTGAGAAAATTAAAATTGACTGACCAAGCCTGCAAGATGTTGGCCATGGAGCCCACACTGTTGCCTTTAACCTAAAACAGCTGTTACTCTCACAGTGGGTGAAGCAGGGTCTCCTGGATTAACGGCAGGCTGGGAAGGCTCTGAGCATTCATGCACTCAATAGGCTCAATAAAGACACATCAAGCTGGGTGCTGGGTTAGGATGGGCACAGACGCCCTCACCCCTGGGCACTGCCAGGAGCAGGCACTGGTCCAGGAGCCACATCAGCCCACGAGGGGGTCCTGCCAGGGTTCCCACTGTGTAGATGAGGCAACTGGGGCGCCCTGTGGAGATTGGACCTTCCTGAGGTCACAGGGTCAGGCAGAGTGGCTGAGCAGGACACCTGGCTACAGAGGCCACACTCAACCCACAGCCCAGAGACGTGGTCCCCACCCTTGAGGAGCTGACATCTGGGGAAGCACAGGGCCCATGGTGTCTCTGCTTATTGGCAGTTCTGACACTTCCCTGGTAGAAAGAGGTGAGGGTTTCCAGAATCACCGTGGTATACCAGCTTGGTGATTTCAAGAAATTGTACCTTGCCTTCTAAACCAGAAAGTGCATGAGTATAGCTTGTACCTTTCTGACGCTGGAACACCTAGGGAGCTGTGAGTGTACCCACAGTGCTGCCTCCCTGTCTGTGCCCAGGGGACAGGAGTCCTCACCGAGGATGAACGGCTGCGTGGCCATCAGCCAAAGCAAGGCAGTGTGTGTGGCTGAGCCCCTCCTGAGCCCACTCCCTGTTCTTGCTCCAGTGGGGCGCCTGTTTATTCCAGGGGCCAATAAGGAATGTTATGCCAGTGAATCCAAGTACACAACGTTTAAAGACACCTTTTATTAGGTGTTTCATTACATATTTCACTACTTTGGCAGTCTGAATGCCATTTATTCCCATGCCAACAGCCCTAAGATGATGCCAAAGGATTTGGAACTAGAGTATGCTGGTATTAAAAATTAAAAAAAATACGTTTAAAGCCTAGAAAACTGGTAATTAGAAAGAAACATTAAATTCTTAAATAGAGAAAGTGTCTCTAGAGTTTTTAGGGGAGCTAATTAGTGGACGGGGTAGAAAGAATACAACTTGGTTTATTTAGACCACCAGTGTTTTAAATGTCAACCACCAAGAATGCCAGGAAAACGAATTTGAAATGATTTAAAAATAAAAATTCAGCTAATAAAAATGATCTATATTTATTTTTAAATGCCATGGATCTCAAAGGGAGAAACAAAATATGGTATATCCGTGCAATAGAATACTAGTTTGTGTTACAAAGGGAGGAAATTCTGATGCGTGCTACAGTAGGGGTGAACTTTGAAGATATCATGCTGAGCTAGCCACCAAAGAACAAACACCGTGTGACTACACCGACATGAGGTCCCTCGAGTCATCAGATGGAGACAGACAGTAGGATGGTGGGTGCCAGGGGCTGGGCGAGCGGGGATGGGGAGTTGGTGTGTCATGGGGACAGAGTTTCAGGTGGCAAAGATGGAAGAGTTCTGGAGATGGCTGGTGGTGACGGCTGTACAACAGTCTTTGTAAAGCTTTTGCAGTCCTTGGGGGCTTCACGAAACAGAGCTCTGCAGATGCTGTGAGTCTGTCTACTAGTGAAGGTCTGTGAGGACAGCTGCTCTACTGCGTGGCCACCTGTGGTCCCTCTAGTACAACTGTATGGATAAGCCCCCTGAGAAGGGTGAGCAGGGAGAAAGGGAAGAGGAGTGCCATCTAGAAGGCCTTGCCTAACTAGCTTCATGGGGCAGGTAGAATGTGTATGATGTGAGAAGGTTTTGAAGTGGAGAGGGGTGGGAATTGTGAGTAAAGCTTAAAAGTCCAGGGCAAGTAAGACTTTCCAGTAGGAGCAGAGAGCATGGGTCTGAATATAAGCTCTTATCAGACAGATTCTGGGCTTACTGAGCCTCAGGTCCAAGGGGGAGGAATCGAGGAGCCGGGAGCTCAGCAGGAGCTGAAGTGCATCCAAGTGGGGGCTTTGGGAGGGAACAGTCAGATTGCAAGAGCTACCGGCTTAACAGAACTTTCTCATAACACCCATGTTGACCCCCCACCCTGTCCGCCCATCTGACCTCTCTTCTATGCAATACACAGTCAATCAGACTGATGAATACCAGCCTGGGTATGCATTTCCCCCATTTCTCAGCATTGTTACTGGAAGCATCCACTATTTAGGCATGAATGAGTCAGCCATTTGGGACAACCTCCAAATGCTATGTCTTTGAGGAGATGCCAGCCTCCTTCTCCAGGCAGTCCTCCTCAGGACATGGAAAATGTTCTTGGAGAGCATTCTGGATGTGACAGGCAGTCAGGGTATAAGATGGATGTGCGCGCACTACCTGATACTCTGAGGCCCTGGAATCCCCTCTGCCCCACCGTTTCTCCCCGCACTTTATCGAGGCTCTTCAGATACTTATTTCAGTACCTACAGGGCAGGGCAGCTCCATGCGGTGCGATGCGAGGCAGGTCCTGGGACCACACACCCAAACACACCCAGCATCCACCTGAGCCTCACGCACAGTGGGGGGACTTGGGGAAACCTGTTGAACTGGATTGTGTATAAAGGTAACCCCCTAGGGACTGATGGCAGGAATACCCTGAGCACTAAACAAAGCTTACAAAGATCACAAAGCTCGTACAAAGCTCGCTCTCTGTCCAGAGCCTGTACGCTAAAAACTCTTTTATACACTTAAAAAGTTCCTGTGCATTAAAAAGTAAAACTGGTGGGAATGTATACTGATGCAGCCACCATGGAAGACAGTATGGAGGTTCCTCAAAAAAATTAAAAATAGAATTACCATGTGATACCATATGGTGCACAAATTCCACTTCTGGGTATTTACGCAAAGCAAACAAAAACACTAAGGCAAAAAGATAATCTGCACCCCATGTTTACTGCAGCATTCTTTGCAATAGCCAATATAGGGAAATAACCTAAATGTCCATCTACAGATGAATGGATAAAGAACATGTGATACACACACACAATGAAATATTATTCACCCACAGAAAAGAACAAAATCTTGACATTTGTGACAACATGGATGGACCTCAAGGGCATTATGCTAAATGAACTAAGTCAGAGAAGACAGAGAAAGAGAGATACCATATGATTTCACTTCTATGTGGAATGTAAAAACAAACAAAACCCACCTCAGACCCATAGTTACAGAGAAGAGCTGGGTAATTGCCAGAGACAGAGGTGGGGGGGCTCTGAGGGAGATGGCGTGAAGGGGGCTATAAGGTACAAACTTCCAGTTATAAAATAAATAAGTCCTGGGGATGTAATTACAGCATGGTGACTACAGTAATAATACTGTCATTGTATATTTGAAAGTTGCTAAGACAGTAGATCTTAAAAGTTCTTATCACAAGAAAATAATTGCACTGTGTGATGATGCGTATTAACTAAATGCATTGTGGAGACAGATCACTTTGCAGTACAGACATGTACGTATCGAATCACCATGCTGTACACTTGATACTAATATAAGGATGTGTGTCAATTACATGTCAATATAAAAAACTTTAAAAAAGTAAAGTTTTGGAGTGAATTATTGTCAAAAGAGACTATTTTTAAAATAGAGGCCTTCCCATTTCTTTCATGTACTATGGATTCTTTTATTTTCACCAGTGTAAGAAGCAAATGTATTGAAGATATTCCAAGGATTTCACACCCACCCCCCCACACTCACACACACACACACACCCCCCACACACTCACTCACACACACACACACTCACATATACATACATTTGGAATGTCCACTCAATGTTAGTAATGGTTATTTCTGGGTGGGAGAATTAGGAATATTTTTCTTGCTTTCTTCTTTACACTGTTCTATATTGCTTGAATTTTCTTCTATGAGCATACACTATTTTGAATGAAAACAATAAATAATTATTCTAAGGGAAAAAGCAAAAACACAAGAACTATCCGGTGATTTTGCTTTCTAGTTACCGGGAGAACATGGCTGCCCTGAGCCTGGCTGTCCCGTCCTTACAAATAGTTGTGTGTGGCTGGGGCCTAGGGCTCATCACTGCAGAACAACACTGCCTCGTACGTCCACTCACTCTAAGTGAATATCATCTTCCTGCTGCCATACCTCCTCAGAAACCAGGGCACAACTTGCGATTAGCTTCATCAGGAAAACATTTTTTCCCCTAACAATTGTGATGAGATTCCTACTCTTTCCCCATCATAAACAAGAATCGTCTGAGGGTCGAGGACTGATTTGAGGCTGCAGGAAACAATCACCCCATCCAGAGAGCCCATTTGGGTGACAGCCCTCCCCACGCCCTCCAGCCCATATGCCATATGGAAAACGGATGTTCTTGTTTCTTCCCACACACCACAGAGTGACTCACTTGAAGTAATGACGTATGCAACTTATGATTTATCATGGGCTAGGTCTTCATGCAGCCTTAGAAGCAGATGTGACTGGAAAATGACCTCAGAATAATATGTACCTTCCAAATTAAAGATTCTATGAGCTCACTGAGGCTAATGCCCTCATTTCCTTCAGTTTTTGAAGAAGCTAGTGTGTCTGGGAGTAGGTGGAATGCATCCCTCTAGAGCTTCGGAGACTGGCTGCAGCAAAATGGACAAGTCAATGGCCAGACGGTTGTATTCACTGACCTCTGCCTGGGCCATGGTGCTGTGGGGAGGCAGCCCCAGTGGTGTGATTTCTGATCACAGGAAGGAGCTTCCCACCTGGGGAACTGAACGCTACAGGCATAGCGAAATACCCAACCCTACAAGGCAAAGCAGACAATACCCTCTGAGATGTGTATTACTTTTATAAGGGCTGAAGCCATTAAAAGCAGGTGAGCCCAGCCAGGGCCAGATTAATCAGGGAAGCACAAGTGACTGTTTATTCCTTCATGTTGCAGCATAACGTGACTCCCTACGGCATGTCGTCAAGGCTCCGAGTGGTGCTTCTGAAGTGCCACATGGCCTCTAGGCCTCACCTCTGCTCTTCTGGAACTTTCCCCTGCCTTCACTCCCTTCTCAGGTCCTGTTCTCCAAGAAGCTCACTGAACTGCAGACTGAAGTACATGACATTTATCAGGGAGAGCTTCGGGGATCAACACTTGTGGATGTGAGAAATTGGGCTGCAAAGGCAGTCCCAAGGAAGACCTCAAAGAAGCCAGGCAGGACCTACAGAGTTGTCCTGAATTGGAGCAATGGGACCAGGCCTTTACACCCCACATCAGCAAGCACTGGATGTGGGATGCCCCCAGGAGCAGGGGTGAACTTGGTGAGGACAGTGCCAGGTTAGGGGACTCAGTTATGAGCCACCTGTCATGCCTTGCCCCTGCCTCGGGGGGCACCCATTTCTTGTGCTTGCTCACCAGGCTGATAACCACCTACCTGGGGGTTTCTCAGCATCCTGAAGGGATTCTATGTAGCTTGGTGCTCTTCCTTAGTGGACTCATGATGAGGGAGGCCCCTCTTTCCCATTCCCCAGTCACCCCACAGGACCTGTGTGTTCAGAATCATCTCGACATCCATCTTGCAGGTATGTCCCAGCTAATGGACCCTAATTCCAGTGACCACAGCACAGTACCATACTAGAGAAACCCTAAACTGAGCAGATGATCGCAAAGAACTGAGCTGTCAGTTATTCCTGTTATCTGGGCAAGACTGTGTCTGGGGTCAGAAAAGCTATGATGATTACTTTGCTAACAGGTAGTGAACGTTAGAATCAAAAGGAATTCAAACGTGAAGGGCATCTTGATGGGTTAGTCTTATCAGAATTTTAATGCGTGATTGAAATTCTTTGTTTCAAATCCTACATATAATCCCATTTATAGATACTGGCACACAGATAGAGGTAACACAGTTTAGAGGAAAAAGCACTGGACTAGGGTGGCGTTTCCTTTCCAGAGGCTTCAATTTCTTTAACTATAAAGTGAGCATATTATATTCAATCACTTCTAAATGTTCATCCCGTTCTACTAGTCCATGAGGTTCTCTTAGATCTACAATACGCAGGGAAAGCTTTTGGCAACACTATTACCAGAACGAATATCCATGTTATGGACAGCCTTAGTCTATCCTGATTAATTCGGCAAACATTATCCTCCTCCCAGGGGCTGCTGGGATAACAAAAGGAACACAAAGATGAGTAAGACAGAGACTGGCCCTTGAGGCTCTTCCAGTTTAATAAGAGGGCTTAGATAGCAGGCAAATGACCTTGAAAGTAGGACCAAGAATATTTCCATAAGGAAACACAAACACCAGTTTTTCTTGTTGTTGTTTGCTTTGCTTTTTTGTTTGCTTTTTGGGAGGAGATCAAAAGAGAGAAATTACATTGCTGGTTGGGCACACTGAAGAAAATTTCCTGGATGAAGTGGCATTTGGTATCGTCTTAAGAACCTGAGACAGGGAAAAGAACTTTAGGTGTGGGCATGATGCATGGAAGGGGCCAGGGCGGGGAGGTATAGGTGGTGTTGGGGCAGCTTGTTTGCTGCTTTGGTTGAAATGGTGTGTTCACATGAAGGGTATTAGCAGATCAGGTTGGAAGGTAGTTTGGAGACTGACTGCAAAGGGCCTTAAATAATAGGATTTGGTTTTCAATCACTAGACGAGGGTTTTCTGAACAGCAGGAAAACATGATGCGTGTGTGTGTGTGTGTGTGTGTGTGTGTGTGTGTGTGTGTGTTTTAATTGCTCTTCTTCAGATTCGATTATTTCAGTTGGTCTGAACTCAATTCACTGCCTCATTCTTCTACAGTCTCCAACATGTTGTTAAGCCCTCTGGTGAGTATTTCACTTCAGATACTGTACTTTCCAGTTCTAGAGTTCCCTTTTTAAAAACTAATTTCACTTTCTCTGAGAATTGCCATCTGTTCACTCATTACATCCAACTTTTCCTTTAAATCACTGAACATGTTGGTATTACATGTCCTAAAGTCTTTGTTAATTCCAACATTTTTGTTGTCTTGGGGTCTTTTTCTATTGACTACTTTTTCCTGCATTATGGGTCCCGTTTTCCTTCTTCTTCTGTCTGGTAGTGGTTTTACTGTATGCTGGACATTATGATGCTATGCTGTACAGAATCTACTTTGGAAGAGTATAGGGTTTCGATACAGCAGGTGTAATTACTGGCATATTCCCTTGAAACTGTTAGGCTTGACTTCATTCTTTATTAGGGCAGGTCTATTTAGCTTTTTCTCTTTAGTCCTCATGCATGACTCTTATACCCAAGGCAGGGACTTTTGGTGGGCTGAAGTTCTCAGCGAGGCTTCTTCACCCTGGTTGTTCCAGCACTCCAAAATTTCCCAGCTCCGTGAGCTCTGTTCAGCTCATAATCCTGTAGGAGCTGCTCTCTGCTGGGTTGTGCTGAGTCTTGGCCAAGGGCCCATGGGGAACTGTCATGCCAGTTTACGGGGTTCTTTCCTATATGGTATTTTGTCCTATAAATTCTAGATACATTATCAGTCCCAAATTCCAGCATCTGCCTTTTCATCTCAGTGAGATGGCCTCTCAAATGACCTCACCGTGGTCTAGAAAGTGCCTCCCAGCAGAAAGCTGGGTGATGAATGTGTTTCTCTTAAGGATCACAGCCCTGTGTTGTTTGTTGCCCAATGCCTGAAAACAGTTGAAGTTGCCTCCTGTATTTGTCCAGTTCTGAAGTTGTTTTTGGTAGGCCAGGACACAGTGAGAGGATTCTTCAGGAAAATTAGTTTGATGGAGTCCTTGCAGGACAGCTGTGCGTGATGAGACACTGGAGATGGTTATATGAAAATAAGGTCCTAAAGCAGGGTGGTGGCAATGGGAACAAACAAACAAAAAAGCATCTAGAAAACTGGACGAAGGGGACAAGCTGGACAGAAGAAAATGGTTCAGAGGTTCCGAGTATTTTCTCCGCTCTTTTACCATCATCTATTTGAGAACCAAGAACCAACTGAAGTTGAACCAGACTGGTTGGTACAAGGGACTGAGAACATGGATATTCTTTGAAATAATGCTTTTCTACAAACTACAAACGGGACACAGAAGACTGCTAAGATCCTCGCACTTCTCAGCTCTCTCCTGAAAAGCGTGATAAAAATTCTAGGGTCAGAAAAACAGAATTCAAGGACCCTCTCTATGTAAGAGACTGCCCCATCCAAGACTTCTTACTATTGTCACTCAGGAAAGTTGATGAAGAAAAGTAACACTTGTGACCCACCAATTTCTTCACCACCTGCTTATAAGATCCTTCAGTTATAGCAGACCAGACAGCACAGGAAGCATTCCTATGGCATGAATTCTGTGTCTTGGACCATTTTCTCTTCAGAACAAGAATCCTGTTCCAGAACCAGGAGGATGATGGTAGTGTGCTGGGCAGATGGTTATGGATCGAGACATAGGATATACGGCCTGAAATTTCTGTGTATCATTTGAATGTTTCATGACTTAATGGAATTTCACAGATGTTCTGAAGCCAACCTGTCCTCTCTCTTCCAAGTTTGGAGACCCTGCTAACTTTGGGTAAGTGTGGCCTCAACCCCATCCATGTGGCCATCCGCCCAGAAACTACACTTGGAAAAAGACTCCCTACCAAGTCCTCTTGGCAAACTTGTGAGACATATGCTTTGTCTTTCCATTCCAGTCAGTGCCTTTCCCGCTTAGACCTGTGTCTTGTATAGTGTTTTGCCAGGTCCCTGAATTCTCTGTTTTTACCTACTTTCCTTTACTCATTCCCTCAGTGATTTTGATTCAGCCAGCTGTCACTAAGAATGTAATTTTATACAAAAACTCGTGTAAGGTTGCAAGTGACTGGCTCATCTTTCCCAGATAGGCACTCCCAAACTGATTTGAATAATAGCATTAGAGGGCAATGATTATACACATAGGACCCTTAAGTCAGATTTCTTGGTTTCCAATTCTGGCTTGATCATTTACTAGCTATGTGACTTTGGGCAAACAATTTATCTCCGTGTCTATGTTGTCTCATTAGTAACATTATGATATTAATTGGTCCTATCTCAGAAGGCAAGAATTAAGTGAGAGGATATGTATAAAGAGCTAGCGGCAGTTGGTGCGTAGTGTTAATGAATACAAGCTTTTTTGCAATCTTGGAAAGTTTTTGCAATGGAGAAATTGAAAAATAAAAGAAAAATAGAAGAAACAAAAATCATAAGCCATCCATTTGATGCATGTTCTTTCAGCCTTCTATTTGTACATGGGTATCTTTAAGAATGAAATTAAGATAGCAGTATTCATGCTCCTCAGTGTTTGCCTTTTTTTTTCTTACAGATTTACTTATTCATAAGCTACATTCTTTTAATGGGTCCAAACTCTTCTACTATATGGATGGACCATAACTCAATCAACAAATCCCCTAAAATCTGACCTTCAGGTCATTTTCCAATGTCTGCTATTACAAATACTGAGCAATAAGCATCTTTAAGGTTGTCTGATGATATTCAATGATGATACCGATGCATGAAAGTGCAATTATGAAGTTAAAGGCATGATGTGTGAGAATGGCCCCTGTACAGGCATCTGTTATGATCCAGACATGACTTCTGGCTTAGTTCCAGGTAAGAACCCAGTTTGCTTTTGAATACTGGGTGTTCCTGATGCCACTGCAGTCAGTTCATGCTTCCGACATTTCTCAGTCCCTCTGGGTAGACGCTGCACATGGCGTGGTGCAAGGGTCCCACAGGGGGCTTTTGTGGTTAGAGGGTTATGACCTGGCTGATGGACTGACGTTTCCTTTGTAGATGCCTGATTATGGGCAGCTCCTTCCACCTGCTCAGCCACTGTCTTGCATCACCACAATTTGCTGAAAATCTTTGGTTTATGATTTGTTTTGCGTTTTCTTCCTGGTTCGGGACTTTTGCAATTAGGATCTGAGGTTCGATAAAGCCCGGCAGAGAAGGTGATGACTCTAACTGGCTGACTTTGCACTACTTTCTACAATTTCCCCACTCCTGTTTCCCGAGCTCTGAGTGAAGGAACGGACAGCCAGTTCCAGCCACTCCAGGTCTCCACGAAGTATTCCAGTGGGCTCCCAGGCAGCTGTTTGCCACTGGCTTCTTGAGGCAGACAAAAGCCCATGTTGTTTAGAGGCGGAGGCGATCCCTCTTCCACTCTTACTTGGAGACCACAGGTCTTAGTCACCAGGTCAGGAAGTCCTGGGCGGGGCTGTGAGGTTGCCGTTGGGAGTACACCTCACCGGTTCTGTTTGGACTTCCCTAATAACGGTCCCTCAAACAGAGGCTTGAAGGGAAGTGGCCTGGCTGTGTTTAGTGTCTCCAGTAGGCCCGATGGTTCTGCCAGGTTCTACCTGCCATCCCAGGTTTCTCACGGCCTTCTCCGTGAGGAGGTTCTCAGACCACAGCCACACACCTGGATGCATTTCAGCTAAGTGAGGAGAGATGTGTGGTGCCCCCAACTGCATTTAAAGCATTATTGATGGGGCATTATACACCATTTGATGTCCAAGCCCCATCTTTCACCAGGCCTACCGGGAAGGCTGGTGGAGGGAGGACACCTCATGATCCTTGCTTTTTAATGCATCTGAGGTATTCCAAAGGAAAGGATATTTGTTTTCCCTTTTGCTCCTCTAATTGATGCAGCTGTTGCCCAGCCTCCTCTGCATTAAGCTAAATATTGTGTCTTTGTAACGTTTTTGATCTTCATTAATTATAGTTCAGGAAAGCTGACAGAGGCAACCTGTCTCTTTAATATAAACAAGATTAATTGCACGGTTCCTGCAGAAAATGAACTACCAGCAGTTTAACAAAAAATGTTTGTCTTTAAGCAGCCTTTGGATAAAAAAAAAAAATTGAAACTGTTACAGGAAGTGCCAAGCTGCCAAATTACCATGCCCGTGAGCCTCGCCCTCATTATCAGACTAAACGGACGGACGCGCACACCCCTGCGCTTTCATCCTCCTCCAGGCCCAAGGAAAAGAAAGGCGGGAGGAAAAAAGCACCTTTATACAAAGAAGTGTCTCTGAAGTCTGGAATGCACTCTGACTGTTTGAAGACAAGATTTATACTTGACACCTTTCCCTAAGCTCATTGCTGAGACTCGTCTGTTTTCAAATCAACCGCAGACTGACTGCTTGAGGTACTTCAGCTTATAACGACCACATAATCTAAGATAAATACACAAGGGATTGCTATCACTTTCATTAATAACCGTGAAATATTCCTTCCTTCAGCAGGTAAAAAAAAAAAAAAGAAAAGAAAAACAGGCAAATGCACTCAGTGGGCTGAGGTTGAATGCTTGTGAGGGAGGGCTTCCTCAGGGCAGAGGCCAGAAGGTGAGGGCAGGGGCCAGAGGGTGGGGGCAAAGGTCAGAGGGTGAGGGAAGGGGACCGAGGGTGAGGGCAGGGGGCAGAGGTCAGAGGGTGGGGGCAGAGCTTAGAGGGTGGAGGCAGAGGTTAAAGGGTGGGGGCGGGGGCAGAGAGCAGGGCAGAGGTCAGAGGGTGAGGGCAGAGGTTAGAGGGTGGGGGCAGGGGTCAGAGGGTGAGGGCAGCGGGCAGAGGAGAAGAGGCAAGGAGCAGAGGACAGAGCAAAGTGTTCGGAAAGACTCGGACACAGAGTGCACAGCACACAGAGGGAAGGAAGGGCAGCTGGGGGGCACGTCACAGCTGCTCCAATGCTTAGAAATGGCAAAGCCAAGAGTTGGGCACTTGCTTCTTCTGCAGCTCAGCCCTGGACTGAGGCTGAAGTGTGGCTCTCGAACCTCTGGTAAAATGGCCTGACACACTGTCAGGAGACCTAAAAGCCCAAGAGCGAGGCTTTGATTATTTGGGATGCTGTGACCTTAAGGCCAACCCGAAAGACCAATGCGGGGAGTGGGCTCTCCGGGCTCATGGCTGGCTGAGAAAAGGCACCAGGTGTGGGGCAGGAGGACAACAGAGTCGTGAGAGAATCTGGGAGCTCCGGCACCCCCAATGACATGCCACCCTCCTCTGGCCAGTCTGCACAAAGTGACCTTGGGCTGGGGGCTGATGCAGTCAGAACCAGCTCCTGGAGAACGGGACACGGAGCTCTCCAGGTCACACTTAGAAAATGGGCAAGAGCCAGAGAATCATGTGTGTCAACATCTAGCTCTCCGTGGCTTCCCTGGAATTCCTGACTCCAAGAACATGTTGGAATCATGCCTAATACAGTGCACGTATATGGAAGTGGAGGTGGGGGTGACTCATGCAAAGCCAAGGCTTCCGTGAAGCCAAAGGAAGTCACTGCAAGGCTAAGTGCGGGCGGAGGGCCGACGAAGCTCCATGGACGCCCATGGCCTGGGATCGGAGGACCCACATAGCCTAGCTGGTAGAGGTGAAGGGGACGGGAAGTTGGCAATTAGCCTTCCCAGCAAGCAAGCGATGGAAAGGAAACCTGAGTTTCCTGGTGTCTGTGAGACAGGGGATGTAGTGAGCCAGATGCCTGGAGGTGAGTCTAAAAAATGGAAACCAAGCTGCCATTTAGCTGTGTGGAGAAAGTCCCAGGAAGGTGGGGCGTGGAGGGAAGGAGGGAGCCACGCTTGGTGTGCAGAAGCTCCAGTTTCACGTTCCCAGGCAACAGGAGCCTGTCTCATGGAGTTCCCCTGCTCTGGTCCAATCTGGGGTCCTCCTGGTTTTCATGACCAGAGCACCGCATTTTTCAATGCTTGCTTTTCTGTGACATTCAAACCTTTGATGAAATGACTCAAGTGTCAGGCTTCCCAGGAGCCCTGTTGCTGCTGTTGTCCCTGGGCTGAGGCGGAGCTGGGGCCTCGCACTCTGGGGTGTCCAGCCAGGCCGGCACCTAGGCGTGGGGTGCACCCTGAGTGCTCAGCTCTGGGTGCCCGGTGAATGGCTGCCGGTCCAGTGGGGCAGTCACGGTGGGACACTGACCTCACAGAGGTGACTGAGGCTGAGGCTTTCCTCAGAGTATGTCTGTATGTTATTCTGCAGCTTGGCACAAAACACTGTATGAAAATGAGGAAGATGTGTCTTCTGAGACGCTAACTTTTAAAAGTGTCTGTCTCCACGAATCCGAGTATTTCGAACACGTGTACACATGATCACATACATATATAACTGGAATACAAGATTTACAAGCCACCCTTTCTACCTGATATTTCCCACTATGTGATACAATGCTATACTATGCATTCTGTTCCATTAAAAAAAAAAAAAGGACCGTGACCTTGACCCACTGCATCAATTTCATGATGCAGCCAGGGGAGGCAACTGGCAGTTTGACAAAATGCTGCCCCCCAGGGAGCAGGTTGCTAGCTCTCGACTAGAAACCAGGATTGACGGCAGCTCATAGGATGGACTTACTGATGGGACACAGTGCCAAGGAGACTGGGAGTTGGGAGGCTGGGCCCTAGTTCTAGTTCAGCCTGGCTACCTGAGGCAACCACCAGTCTCTCTGGGCTCATTTCTCCATTGTGGAAATCACTGCAATGGATTCCCCGAAGTTCCAACTCTGTGTTGGGACATGACTTGGTGTTTTCAAAGGAGACTGAAGAAAGAACAGGTGATCAGTACCTTAGAATTTCTAGAGGAGGGTGGGTTGAGCTCACAAGGCAATGTTGGTGGTGAGTGCCTTTACAGATCACGGTTATGTTCCTCCAAAATACTTGATATCGGACTTTCTTAAAACCAGATCATCGAGCGCATCTCCTAGAACTTCTGTAAGGAACTTGAGGAAGCAGGTGGGCTACACATTTCTGTCTCCACTGCCCTCCCAGCAAACAGAACAATAGACCATGACCTCATTCATCACTCAGCCTCACTGACATTTTTTCATAGTTCTCTGACTATAATAATACATACCAATTATAGGAAGTTTTCAAATATGTAAAACTATAAAGAAGAAACCTAGAAAGCACTTGTAGTCCTACCATCCAGAAATACTGAGATTTTGATGTTTCCTTCTATCTTATCTATCCATCTATATATCTAGTCGAGAATCATTTTGTATAGAGTTTTGTATCTTTCTTGCCTAATGATTTAATGAACACCTCCCTTTGTCATGCAATATTCCCCAGGAGCAGAGCCGCATAATATTCCACCGCACGGATGTCCCATGAGCAGTTAATCCATTCCCCAAGCTCTTCCACCGGTACAATCAATGTCACCATATATGTAACTTACACAGTGCGAGGGACTCTAATCCTTTCCTTAGGGTAAATTCCTACGGACAGAATTGTTGGGTCAAAGATGCACAGATGCAGGAGAGCTCAGCCACCTTACCGCCCCTCCCTCAATGCCTCTCCCAGCAGACGGTGAGCAGATTTACCACCAAGAACTTCTGATGTTCCCTGACTAGATTTTGGACTTGCAGAGGGAAGAAGAAAAACGAGCCTGATTTGTAATGACAGAAAGAAAGAATCAGAGTGAAGCAAGGGAGCACCGTCCAGCTCTCTCCCTTCTAGACAAGCAGAAGGGAAATCCTCATTGATAGAGCTACTTGGCTAAAGCCTAAGGTCACACCTCTGCCTGCAGGAGCCATGAGCCCTGGGCTCACCTAGCTGTGATCACTCAGATGGGGGCTCCTGTGTGCAAAGCAGAGTTGGAGGACAGCATCCCTGGAGGCCAGCCACCCCTATCATGGCCTGGCCTCTCCCAGTGGATATGCTGTTCTCTTCAAACGGGCTCAGCTGCTCTGGGACTCACCCAGGAGAGCTGGTGCCAGGCCCTCATCTGGAATCTTCCCAAGAACCCTTTCGGTGGTGGACTTGTGCAGTGGGGATGCCTGGAGCAGAGGGGACCCAAGAGGGACAAGCCAAGTTCTTGAGGAACAAACATTAGATTTCTATATCATAGGTGGGGCTGCCTTTTTGGTTATGGAGATTCTAAAAAGAATAGATATTTATATTAAATGAGCATTCATTGGCAGGTGTTAACAACTGTTTTCTTTTCTGAAGCTCTGGGGTTAAAATTAACTCATTCTCATTCAAGGGGTCCTGTGCCCACCTCTGCAGCCTGAGTGTGCTGGGCTCACTGCCTCATGAGTTGTTGCCAGGCTGGGGAAGGGCAGAGGCAGTGTGTCCATGTTACGTGTGGCCAGGCCAACTCTCATTTTTCCAAGCTTATATTTGTACGAAAAACCCCAGCTGTGTTCAGGGAAACCAAGGAAAGGAAATGCAGCTGTAGGATGAATCACGAGCTATTTCTCCCAACACCCTGTCCCAAAATATAACAGTTTGGATAAAATCCTGGAGAGACTTTTCTCCCCGTTTTGGACTTTGCCTGTAAAGCACAGAAAGGAGATCTACAAAGACATCCAAGTGGGAATATGAACTCCATCCGGGGCCAGCGCATGGGACGCTTTCAAGGCACCCCCACCCTGGCCTTTCCTTGTGGTTCTGTGATTCCACAAAAGCACAATGCCCACTGCAGAGAGTCACGTTCATTCCTTCAAATGCTTCACACATATTAACCGAAGTTACGTCTCATGACAATCCTATGAAATAGGCGGGTTTTGTCGTGCCTGTCTCACACATAAAGAAACTGAGGATTAAGGAGGTTAGGTAAATTGTCTAGGTTCACACAACCTATGCTAAGTGATGAAAAAGGAAGTCAAACCAAGACTTCCCACTCAAGGCCCACATTTTTGCCAACAGCTGCCATGCTGCTTTTTCTCTTCCTAGCATGACGATGGCGCACACACTTCTCAAGGCCAAATATACCACCATTCTGTCCAAGACCCTGAGCATAAATTCAAAGATCCTCACTCTTCTATGATGCATTAAAGGTCCACAAATAATCCCAGTATTTTCTAGGAGAACTGAAAGCAGCAGAGATGCCAAGGAAAGGGGTTTGCCGACTATGGTTGCCATCTCCTACGTCCTGCCAGTCCTTTTGGCAGCAACAGCCAATTGAACTGAACAAAATCCCGTGGCTCTGCATGCCAGTCAAGACCAGTCACTGCCGCAGGCAGGTCCCATGTCCTTGTGCCTTCCCTAACTTCGATCACTGGTGTCGTGTGCCTGAGCCCCACAACAGAAATGCTTTAGTTTTAGAAAACTGCATTGTGAAGCTGTATGCTATGTATTCTTATTTGAAATTCTGTGGTAATGCAAAGTGGCTGCTGTAAGTAAAACATCAGCACGAACTCTAAATTTAGTAAAACCGAGGTTCTTAGGAGCTGGGAGGAGAAAATTCACTTTGCATCTACAGGCCGTCCACAATCCGTTTCTAGGGTGTTTAAGAATGCAGACATTCTAGAATTGAAAAAGATGTGAATTGTAAGAGCTGCAAAAGGACCTTTAAAGAAATTAACCTTTTTGTTTTGAGGTAACTATAGCTTCACATGCGGTCATGAGAAATAGTGCAGAGACTTGTGTCCTCTTTACCCCAATGGTTTCGTCTTGCGAAATTGTAGTGTAATATCACCCTCACATCAGCTGCTGACATTTATGCAGTCAGGACGCAGATCAGTTATGAGAGGACTTTTTAGAGACTATTTTGTAAAATTCTATCATCTGCAACAGCAGGTTGCAGTTTCAGCAGAAGAATGAACCTGGGGGCTCTTCAAGGCATTGTGACAAATTTAGGGCAATGGCCGGGCTGAGGGTCTCATAGAAGTGCCCATCCCTGACCTGCAAACCACAAATGAGGGGCCCTTTCTTTCTGTAAGTTCTACCCTTCTCCTGAAAAGATGTGGGCAGAGGGAGGCCAGTGGGAGCTGGCTGGAGGGATGTCCACACCCTCTGTACTAACAGTGAACCAGAGTCCAGCCCCAGCTACAGGGTTGGCCAGTCCTGCACTCACTTCTCAAATCCTCTTCTGTGGCCATAAGATGGGGCAGCTGAGCCTGGAGCTGCCCAGTATGACGGCCATTATTCACGCGGGGCTGCTGAGTGTTTGAAATGTGGCTGGTGTGACTTTGGACGTGAAATTTTAATGCCTATTAGTTTTAATCAGTTAAATGTAAAGCCACGTGTGGCTAGTGGCTACAGCGCTGGGCAGGTCAGGAGAGGGTCTTTCAGATTCCTCCCTCTTCTCAAATGTGTTCTATTTACAATAACCAGACTTATCCAGATTGCCCGCCTGGTCTCCCTGTGAGACGGGGTGAGCCTCACCCCCGAGGAAGCTGAGGTTCAGAGTTCCAGGATTTTTATGAGGTCACACTGATGAATCGTGCCAGAGCCCATGGCACACCCCAGATCATGTGACTTCTAGACCAAATCATTCCCGTCTTTGTGTTACATGGTGGCTCAAAAGCAATCCCACCAACATTTTACTGTGATTAAAAAAATGGACTTGCGCAACTGTCCATCCTTCCCTTACACTGAATATGAAACCTAAAATACGGGAAATAAAAGTTCATATTCTAACTAAGAGAAAGGCAGGCAATTTTGGAGGGAAAAAAAAAGCAAAACATGGTAACTAATGACTGAAACGAGGATAAGATTTTGACAACTCAGACACTCCTATTTAAAGAACCAGGTTTCCGTGAGCAAAATGGAACAGCAAATAGCAAACAACTCTAGAAAGAAAAAACATTGAAGATAAAGCCACATGAAAGCTCACAAAAAAAGAGACTCATACTTAGGCCAAGCTCTCGGCTCAGTCAGTGGCGGCACCAGCTCATGGGTGGGCTTCCCCCAGGAGACCCACCGTTCATCACGACCCTCCAGAGAGCAGCAGATACAGCACGTGTGGGAGAAATTCTTTAAACCATGTAGCACAACAGAAACATACTTAACAGCATTTTGAGAATAAGGAGTAATTTATTCACTCTAATTAAATCCTATAAGGTTCAGCTTCATACTATGTATATATTGAATACCATAAGGTTCTTAGCCGTCAGTAATACAACCTGCTTGTTTTACACTCACTTCCTGAAAACTTACTCCTTTTTTCATATTCCCCCATTTAAAATCAGAAAACGTGTGTTTGTGTGTATGGGGATGTGCTCTACCTTTTAATAATCATAAATGTCCCAACTGTCCCCAGATACAGGTTTTCTAGTGAGAGAAAGAAATAGCAAATACAGGAGAATCCTCAGCAGCCTAGTGAGAGAAAAAAATAGCAAATACAGGAGAAAGAAATAGCAAATACAGGAGAATCCTCAGCAGCCTTTCACCCCGTAAGGATTGTCTCCTCCTGAGCTCCACGGGCTTTAGAGGGATTTGGGTATTTTCCTCTTACCTTTGGGTGTCTGCGTACTGCTTTCATTTCCCTTGCAGTGACTGCCACAGTTGAAAGTCTCCTTCGCCCTTCCTTGGGTTCATGGTAATTGAATGTTTGGTGTAAGAGAGGTGTGGCTCCCTGTGCATATTGGCAGGTGAAGAGAGGGAGGCCTGAGGTTTTATCACATCACAGATGAAATTCAATATTGAGGCCTTTTAAGTCTTACAGCCCACCCCCCAGCCCCCCTGAACTCACCCTCCCTCAGCACCCCATCACCCCCAGGCCAAGATCTGTTTCCTGAAAACTGGAAAAACCAGGTACCAGCAACCTCAGATCAGTGCTAATTAAATTAGGTTATAAAATTTGGGCCCAGTTCCCTTATCTGTGAGTGACACCTTACCCTTTCTAACTGGGCTCCGAGGGTGAACAAGTAAAGCATCTGACTTCACCTCATCCTTGGGTCTAATGCACTTGGTGCCATTAGCACATCAAGGTGTTCAGATCGGACTGACTTTGATGCCATCCTCTCCTCCTGGTCTTTTTTGCCCCTGCTTTCCTTCTCGTGAGTCAAACCCCAAGTATTCAGCAATGTATCCACGGCAGCACTTTACTCGCTGCTCAAGTTCCATCTTTGTCACGTCTATTACTAATATTTTCTTTTGGGTCATCTTTACAATGAGCACGCAGACTGTGGTGAAGGATCTAGGAGTGACATTAAGTCACCGCGAAACTTTAAGATGTTCCGTGGCACTGGAGGCCCACCGCTGGTTGAGTCCCCTGGGACAGTGTTCCTCGTGGGGTGCAGGAAGTCCCACTATGTGATGTCTCAATGGCCACTGTGCAGTCGGCCCTGTGGAGCCAGAGCATGGAGCCTGTGACCTCAGCCATACATCGTACCCCTTCCTTGAGACAATGCCAAGAGCCTACAGGGAAGAGGCCGTCTGTCATCTGGAGAGCAGTGATAAAGGATTCCACTTCTCTAGTTCATCCCAATAGTAAGAAAGCCCATCTGGTATCAGGAGCACTGGGCCCCGGCATTTTGTTAGAGCGCTGCTGAGAGAACGAGCCTTTGCAGTGTCGGCCCTGGGGTGGGTGCAGGGGCTCTTGCCGCCCTTCCATCAAGCTCCCTGAGAGGGTCCACGCTCCAAGTCCAGGAGCTGGCCCTGGAGGGCAACAGTGGGAGGACCGGCCTCCTTGGGACTGAGCACACTGGTGGCCACATAGGACAAACAACTCCACAAACATGGTACTCAAAGCCAAAATGGGTAGAGAAGCAGGGGGCAGAGAGTGGGACCCCCTTCACCAGGATTTCCCCCACCAGCACCAGCACATCTTGTATTTTTGAGATCAAGTCCCTGGGATGATCAGTGGTGGGTTCATATTTCACAGAGAAAACCAGAAAAAAAAAATTAAGAATATCAAAGGCTAGAATTTTCTTTTACTTCAAACTTCGCGTTCTCCCCCAGGCTGCAGTGACTGCTGTGGAAAATATGGTTGGGGGGTTTGCAGGTAAGAAAGGGAGCAGAGGAAAGGCAAGGCCCACTGCTCTTGGGTCTTTAAAGTTAGTGTTTATGGGTTTCTTCCTTGCTTTTCATCCTTTTTTTTTTTTTAATCAAAGAGGCTTATAACAGTCCTGTGTGCAACAAGTGACTTCCTGATTTTTCTGCCCAAACGAGGTGGCTATAAAACTTGAAAAGAACTAGGTGCTGTCCATGCATGGAAAAGTGTGTCTTTGTAGAAAAAGTTAAGGTGAGCTTGATCCTTTAATTGGCTCACTTTTACTTCATAAACCATTTTTTTCCCCCTTTCCCTCAGAGCTCCAGATAACACCATCTCTTGGGTAAAACTAAATCGTGGATTTCTGTTTGTTTGGGGGCTTCATGAGTGGATTTTTTAAAAAGGAAAATAAGAGCTCATTACGACAAATTTCTCCTCGTGTAACAATGTTACTGAGAGCAGCAACTTCAGGGACAGAAGGTGGAAACCCCTAGAGATCAGCAAGCCTAAGACATGTCGGAGAGAGCTCTGGGTGACGGAGGCCCCTGCCCAGCAGCCAGCGCTCAGAGCCCGGCCCGTGCTCCGGCAGGAGCAGAGCCTGTGCTCACTCTTCACAGCTGGGCGGGCGCCTAGGAACGGAGCCATGGAGCCTGGACGATGGAGACAGTGTACAGGTGTGTTGTTGAGCACTGTACGACCAACCATCCCGCGGTCCTGGGTTTAAAACAGACTCCTGCACCCCGGGCACTGTGCCCAGGGCTGTACACGCACCATCTCATCTGATTTTCACAGAACAACCTGAGGGAGGTGCTGTGATTGATCTCACTTTACAGCTGAGGAAACCGGGGCTCGGAGAGCTTTAACTTATCTAAGTTTCTAATAACCAGCAAGCGATAGATTGGGAATGTTAACCCACGCTGGGGAACCCGAGCTCAGCCCCTGCGGCTGCCACTGCTGTTCCCATCTCTTGAATGCAGGTAGGCTGGTGAGCCCTTCACTCCACTCTGGCATTTGGGTGTCCACCACCTCCAGGTGGGCTGCTGGGTCAGCAACTTTCTACAGATTAGGAGCCAGAACCTAGTGTCTCCTCAAAATGGGGTCTGCAGACCAGCTACATCAGTATCACCTGGGAGCTTGTGAAAAGCACGGAATCTCTGCCCTCCTGGACTTGTAATAATTAAAATCTGCATTTCAGTGAGATTCCAGGTGATTCAGATACACTGGACTACCTGAGGAGGAATGGATTTGCACACAGGTCTCCAGGCTTTTTTGGGTTGCACATCCTTAATAGTAAAAAGACCAAGTACGCATCATCTATATGTTTCATCCTATTATACCTATTGTACTGAGATACTATGCACACTGTAAACATAGATACAGAAAGTGAAAGCATGAGGTTAAAATGGAAAAAGCAATATTTCTTTGCTAATGGTGCAAAACTCCTCATGGTTGTGAAACTCTGAAAACCAGGGTTGTAGCTTTCCATGTTAGTAGCGGGCAGGTGTTTCTGAGCTGTGAGGGAACGAGGAGCACACAATGCCCCTGTGGCTCATGGGAGCTACAGCAGAGGATGCGGGGAGAGCCTTCCAGTCTCCAGCCCCCTGGGCCCGGCCCAGCCTCCGGGCAGGCTGGGTGGAGGCGCTTCTGGAGAGCCGCACCACAGGCTCTGTTCTGACCTGCGTGAGGCCTGACTGCCCATAGTCCCCTGGTAATAGCCAAGGGGATTTCTTTTCTTCCTAGGGATTATTCCCTTTATGCTCCTGGGTCACCTGCACCGAAGTTGACCCTGGTCAAAGAAACAACACTTGCAAATAACGCCACCTGGAAGGGCAGGGTGGCCCACCATGACTTAGGACTGCCCGAGATGACTTAACTCTCCGTGTGAGGGTACCTGGTGGGGCTTCACTATCTACTGTTTGGAGGCCACGTCACTGTGAGGTTACACGTCAGCTTGCAGATTTTGGACTCGTAGAAAAGGTAACCCCAAAGATTCCAATTTCATTGCTCTGTAGGACCTTAAGCAGTTTTGTTATCATAATATTCTTTTCAAAAAATGCCTCTAAACATCCAGTTCCTCAGATGCTTCTGGAAGAAGCTTTGCCACGTCTTGGGCTCTGTCGCTAATGAGCAGAATAAATCCCTAACACATGCTCAGTTTATGCTGTGTAAGAGTCATGGTTTTAGCTCCCTGACAATTAGATTCCGCAAGGCCCAATGAAGAAAACACATCTGCTCTTACGGTTCCTCTTCATCTGTTATCTGGCACCGGCTTTGAGAAATGAGCCCACAGGACAAGGCCCCTCTGGTTTGATGTGCCAAAGAGAATGCATGAGATCCAACTTAGTTCGCCGTACGCCCTTCCTTTACTTCTGTTCTCTCTGCCCAGGTCCCAATCCACGGCCCCCTCCCCTTTTATAAGATACACAGTTAGATTCTGTCTTTCCAAGACCGCTTTTGAAATTACCCATTTTCCTCTCGGTCTTGTTTTTGCTGCTATTGATTTGTACGACTCATAAATATGACGGCAGAAGACAGATTGGCTTACACATCCAGTGAGAAAAGAAGAGTCAGCAAATTCATGAACTGTGCATTTGTCAAATGTTCGAGGGGCCAGAAACCCGGCTAGGCCCCCGACAACAGGCAGGTCACACCTTGGATGCAGTGGGAATATCTGTAGACAATTATACAATTCAGTGAGGGCTAGAAAGTAGGGTGATTCTGTTTCAATTTAGCTCTTTATTCCATTTCTCAGACTAATTTTTGACTAAGTGCAGAAATTTTACCTTGAGTCATTTAAAGAAATTTATTAAGTGCCTAATAAATAAATGCACAGCTCCATTTCAGTGCTGAAAGAAATACAAAAGAAGTGAAAGATGAGTAAGCCACAGTCCCTGGGGCCTCACCATCTACTTGGAAAGACAGTCAGAGACATGTAAAAAACTGAAATAACAATGCCCAGCAGAGTGTGATTGAGAGCAAAAGAACAGCCAAGAACAAGTCGTGAGGGATCCAGAGCGGGGAAAAGAAACGACAGCCAGGGAAGCTTCAAGGAAAGTTAGCACTTGATGCGGGTTACAGAGATGACACAGACTTTAAACACAGGAGGAGCAAAGCAGGAGAACTGCTCATGGAGGGGACAGCAGCGCAAAGACTCGAGTCAAAGTGGAGCCCGGGCTTTGGGGGCCATGTGCAGACTTCCGTGCGATGGGCGGGATGCGGCCGGACTGCGCTGAGCCCTGGACGGTCGGCCGCCGGGAGTGCACCCCACAGCCCCGTGCTGTCCCCGCAGCCCCGTGCTGTCCCCGCAGCCCCGTGCTGTCCCAACCTAGCAGCAGCATAGTGGGTGTCTTGGCAGCCGGTCAGAGCTGCAAACTCAGTCCCCACCGCCACCAAGTCCGAATCTCATTTTCACAGGACTCCAGGTGGTGCCTATGAGGATCTGAGAAGTACTGACAGAAAGCTCCAGTTATAAAATCAGGAGTCCTGGAGGTGAAAAGTCCGGCACAGGGAGCGTGGTCGATAGCATTGTAATAATGTTGTCAGGTGACAGATGGTGGCTACCCTTACTGTGGCGAGCACTGCATAATGCATAGAAGGGCTGAATCGCATGCTGCCACCTGAAGGTAACGTAACACTGTACGTCAACTATACTTCAATTAAAAACAATCTGAAAGGGGCTTCATTAGGATGTGAGGAGCCAGGAATGTGTGTAATCAGTGACAGGGCAAAGGAAAGACTGCAGGACTATCAATCTGTTAATGCAAGAGAACCTGGAAGCCAGAGTTCAACTAGAACCCTGTTTCAGGGGCTTAGGAGGGGCCCGGGGTCAGTCCAGATCTCCTGGGGTCTGAGAGAGGGCACGGCACCATGTGGACGCGGCTGAACCGGCCCCCAGGAGCAGGCCGGGGCCGGGAGGCTGAGTGAGTGTGGTCAGCCCACACACAGCAGTGAGCCCCGGAGTCAGGACCAGTCCTGAGGGAAGACAGTAACCACCGAGGAGCCGCACTTCCGCTAAGTGAGGTTCTGAGAACCTTTCAGTGTCTTCCTTTTCAGAGGGCCAGGAGTGGACTGAGCAGAGCAAATAGAAAAACCATGAGAGAGAAAGAAAAACTAGGACAGTGGTTACTTGCAGCTTTCCTGAAAAGAAATTTTACTAGAATTTCCATAAGCCTAGAATTTCATGCCATTAACACAAGTTCAGAAAGCACATTTTAATTGGTTAGTGGTGCCAATAAAAGCAGGCTCACTAAACAATAAAAGCATTTAGGGAATACAGTACAAGACTGAACAAATACAAATAATAGATCTGCTAATTCTTTTCTTTCCCTGTGGAAAGAACTGCGTTCACTTGAACAACCTAACTTGTGAAAGAGTTCCATAGATCACAGAAGGACCGGCACTTTCTGCCCACCTTCCGTGTTGCTGATGGAGGAATGGGAGGGAACGATGTCATGGCTGTTGCAGTCCAGGCAGGACTCAGTGGGTCGTCTGGGATACTCTTCACCACCTCAAACTCAATTCCTGGCACGTCCCATGTGGACCACATATTGGGCACTGAGGGCTTGGGGTGCTGTTTACATTGTCATGCTATGTCTTCCTCTCCAGCTAGATTCTTTGCTCTTTGGGGATGGGCACCATCCTTGTACTTCTGCACCTTTCTCCCACAACTAGAAACTTGCTATTCAAAGCATTGTCCTTGGACTGCACTGTATCACCTAGGAGTTTGTTAGAAATGCGGAATCTGGGGCCTCACTCCAGACCCACAGTATCTGCGTTTACACAAAATCTGCATTTTAACCAGATCCCCAGGTGGTTCATGATGTTCAAGGTTATGACTCTAGAACAACACTTCTTAATCCTGCCTGCACAATGGCATCCCTGGGGAGACTTTAAGACTGTAGAGCTCCCGGGCTCCACTCCAGACCAATTAAAGCCAGTTCCCCCAGATAGTCCAGCATGGGGACAAGAATCGAGAAGAGAGTTAGACAGAGTAAGAACTGAGTAAATGTTTCGTTAACAAATACACAGAATGAATGAACGCTAGGGCATGAGGGCCGAGGGGAGGCTCTGAGGCATCTGGTCAGCTCTCTGATTTTACAGAAGAAACTGAAGGCCTCAGATTTGAAGTGACTCGCCCAAGGTCACATAGTAGCCAGGGACAAGCTAGCGTTAGAAATCAGGAGTGCTGGTTTCAAATGTGTACACAAGCCCTGACACAGCCTTCAGAAGGTGCAGCCTAACTCCCCTCTCTGTGAGTATGGGCCAATCTTAGTGACCAACCACCAGAAAAAGCAGAAGTTACCGCGTGCTGCCTCAGAGCCTGGCTCATACAAGGTGCTGTGGCTTCCTGCTCACTCTGTGTCACGGGGACACTCAAGCAGCCTGTGGAGAGGCTCACATGGCCAGGACGTGAGGCCTCCTGCCAGCAGCCTCCTTAGACGTGGCTCTCCAGCCTCCATCGAGTCTTCAGATGGTGCAGCCCCAGCCAACCGCTGCACCATGAGACTCTGAGCCGCTCTCCGAGCCCGACCCTCCAAAACGGTGTGAGGTGGCAAAGGCCTGTTGTCTGCAGTTGCTAAGTGTTGGGGTCACTTGATCTGCCTCACCTGTGAGTCCTCTGCCATGTCAGCCATGCCCAGGTGAGACAACCGTGTGGCATCAGGTTCCGTTCCACAGAACTTAAATAGGGTGACCCTGGTTCTTCAGAAGCTTCAGGTTTGAAACAGACAATGACAATGAAATCTAAACACAGAGTGAGGCAAGGCCCGACACAGTGTGGTCACCCAGCCCAAGCCCACACAATCACGCTGTGGTTCCCACTCCTTTCTGGAAGCCCCTCAGGCATCCACCCTGCCCTTCTGGCTGGCTTCCACGACAACATCTGAGCCACTGCCCCTTCCAGCCCAGCCAGGCTGCGGGGGTGCTGGGGGCAGGGCTGGGTCAGGCTTGGGCGGCTTCAGAGAACAGAGACACAACCTTGGTTCAGAGCGGGATGTCTGCCCTGCATGCCAAGTGTTGGCAGAACCAGCGTCTGAACAGGGTGGATGGATTTTTCCTCCACTCTGCCTGTCTTGTAGCCTTGGCGGTGGCACTGGAGTGGGAACTTGTCTGGCTAATTTGAAAAGCAAACAAAGAACACCCAACAGATCTGTTAATGACCAGACAATGGCCGGTGGCCCAGAAACTAGACACCGAGGCTCAGAAAGGGTGTGAGAAAAGGCGGTGGCCACAGGCTGCCTGCTGCTGCTGCTGCCGGGTCTATGCTGCTTCTGCACCCATACTCCATCACCTCCCTTGGCTAGCTAGATTCTCTCCATGCCTTCATGAACTTTCTACGCTGGGCATTAGTATTTCCTAGGAGGGTGCTTCACCAGGTTCTCATAATGCCACCTCCCTGCGCTGTGTGGAAATAGGCCACTGGAAGTGGGAAGGTTCCTCCCAGCGGTGGACAGAGGAGGAGGGCGGTGGGTTGTGAACAGCAGCTGGCATCCCTGTCCCTACAGCAGCACAGATAGGGATGCCCAGAGGCTTCTAGTGCCCAAGGATGTCTTGGGCCCGAACCCTAGCAGAGAGCAGAGACCCTGACTCTCTGCTTTGTGCTAGAACAGTCCCAGCCTGCAAGCAGTGGCTCCTAGAACCACGTGCCTTTCTCGCTCTACCTGCAAAGGTACTGGCTGTCTCTGGGGAAAAAAATGAGGAAAGCATTTTCCAGAGAGCCAGTTGGGGAGCCCAGGGCTGCACTCATAACACGGCTTGTTCGCCACGGACTCCAAACACTGCAAACTGCCTGGCTTGCAGCCACAAGCTTGGCTTTCCATCTCCTGGTAAGAAAAACATCAGCATTCTCAAAGGCCCTCTAACACTGGGTTCTTTTGGACACCTCGCTGGCCTCTGCTTTTATGAAAGTAACTTAATGACTTTTCCTGGGGTTTAAGACCAGCTCCCCAGGATATGTTCAGCACAGAGTTCTTACCCATCATCAACTAAGTATGGAGCTGTAAGCCTCAGCTTTGTTCTTGAAAGGCTCAACATACCACTTCTAGGAGACCTAAGACCTTCTCGTCCATTTATTCACCAAAATAGGAATAATAAAAATGAAAGGTGCCGGGGGTGCCTGGATGGCTCAGTTAGTTAAGCATCTGCCTTTAGCTCAGGTCATGATCTCTGGGTCCTGGACTGAGCCCCAAGTCGGGTTCCCTGCTCAGTGGTGAGTCTGCTTCTCCCTCTCCCTCTGCCCCTCCCTCTGCTTGTGCATGCACTCTCTCTCTCAAATAAATAAATAAAATCTTTAAAAAACAAACAAAAATGAAAGGTGCTACATATTGATGGTCGATTATGGGTTAGATACAGAGCTACCCTCTTTGTAAGCATTATTTCAATCCTTAACCATGAAAAGTAGAATTGCTCCCATTTCACTGACAGATTCATAGGGGAGAAGGAATTTAACGTAAGTGGCAAGGGTGGAATTGTAGCTCTTTTCACCACCTGTGTTGCCCTACCAGGCACGCACAGAACATGTGCGGCTTGCAGGATTCTGGTAGAGGTTCAGAAGCCCTTGGAGGCAGGAGCTCCGCTCTCCCCTAGACCATGCAGGCAGCCACTATGTAGCCTCCTGCCCGAGGACCACCTGTACAGCTGGCTTGGAGAACCAGAACCCATCACTGAATTTGCTTTTCCTCTGAGTCTGCCCCTAAGTGCAAGGACACTGCCTACAGAGATTAGGCAGTGTTCAGGGGGGCCAGCACCCCAGGAGCTGCAACCTTCCCAAAGCCTGAGGGGCAAGGTGGGGACTCAGTCTGAACCCAGGGCTGGGCCTTACTAGTACACTGTAAGTAGCTAACAACCGCACTTTATTCAGATGTCTCTGGTGTTTCCCTAATGTCCTCCTTCTATCCCAGGATGCCATCCCAGACACAACATTACAGCATGTTTCATCGCCCCATCTCCTCCAGGCTATGACAGTTTCTCAGACTCTCGCTGGTTTTGATGACCTTGACAGTTTTGAAGAGTGTTGGTCAGGTGTTTTGTAGAAAGTCCCTCAACTGAGGGGGGTCATTCAATGTTTTTCTTATGGTCAGACTGGGTTTATGGGTGTGGGGGAGGGAGAACAGGGGTACAGCATCAGTTTTATCACATCCTGTCAACATCATGTATCACTGCTGATACTGACCTGGAGCAGCTGCCAGGCCTTTCCACTCCGGAGCTACTTTTCTCCACTCCGTACTGCCCTTTTTGCACCCGTAGGATGACCATGAGCTGCCACTCTTATGGGGTGGGGAGTTATGCTCCACCTCCTTGACAGGGGAGTGGCCTCGTCATCTACTTCAAATTCTTCTGTACGGGAGACTTGTCTCTTGTCCTCTATTCATTCAAACATTTATTTCTATGGATATTTATTTTAGATGTAGGAATATTTGTTTTAAATTTTGGATTATTATCACTCAAATTATGCCAGCTCTGATGCCTCTTCCAGTGGATTCCTGTGACCCTCTGACATACCCCATGGTTTTTTTTTTAGCCCTTCCCTACTTTCTAGCACTAGAGATGCTCCAGGCTTGTTTTGCACTTCCCTGCCCCAACCCTGTGATGAGCTGTCTCTCTAAGGAATTCTCATACCATTTGCGAATGGCATGAGAAATGCGGACCTGGGTGTGGGAGATGTCTGAGGGTGCCTGTTACCTCCCAGTGCAGGAAAGAACCAGCTCGCCACCATGCAGGTGACTCTGTTGTGATAACAAGTCAGCGACGGTGCCCTGATGATGCTGGTAGCCTGCCAGTGGCCGGCCCCTGCACGTTTCCCAAAAGAATAACTGGAATGTCCTGGACTCCTCGCCAAGAGCTCTGCCTTCATGGTTCATTATTGCTGCCCTCAGAGGTCCATGGCCTCTTGCCATTGGCTCTTTGAGGATCTTGCCCTCCCTGAGGAGTCTTTAAGTAAAAAATGATTCCTGGTATTATGAAGGACCTGGCACGTCCGAAAGTCCCCTCTCCTAATACATGCTTCCTCGACTTCAAGACACCTTCCCACTGAAAGAGTCTTTGTTGTTTCCATTGCTGAAAAAGACTGCAAGACTCTAATATACAACTTCAGAGCTGACCATGGCAATGAGCTTCAGTGTCTGTGAAAGGCCAGTAGGCTTTTCTGGGCCCT
This sequence comes from Ailuropoda melanoleuca, assembly GCF_002007445.2. Classification (NCBI taxonomy): domain Eukaryota; kingdom Metazoa; phylum Chordata; class Mammalia; order Carnivora; family Ursidae; genus Ailuropoda; species Ailuropoda melanoleuca. Next base: position 58,757,151 of record NC_048221.1, on the reverse strand, counting down.
AGCACAACTCCTGCTAAGAGGGAAAAACCATCACTTGTGTTTTCTTTTCTCGCTCAATCTCTCATTCATACAAACTAATCACTTTCTAAGCCCTCACTAAATGCAAGACATGATACTGTAGGATGGATTACAGTCCCATAGCACATGCGTATTCTTACTTACAGACAGGATTCCCGGCATCTATGGATATAGATGCGATCCCTCAAGGAGCCTATTTCTAATAGAAGACCTCCAACCAACCTCCTTCAACAGAACTAGGCTGCAGGCATTTTTCTTTCTGATAAAGGGCCAAAGACAACCAGCAGTGGGCCTGCATGGGGTGTGCCTGCTGGGGTGCTGCCTTCACCGAGAATCTCTTTTAGAAACCCATCTTTGGTCTTTGAAATACAAAAGGATGCAGGCAGAGTACAGGAGTAGTATTTTAAGGGGTAAAATACACCTTCCAGGCCCAGAACACCCCAATGTATCTCTCTGGCCCAATAACCACCATCTTGGTAGGTGGACAGGCCTCTCCTTAAGTGTAATTAAATACAAGACGCTTATTTAAAAAAAATTCAACAAAAATATTGAAATTAGCAGGTTCTGGTGTCTTTACCAATCTGCATGTTTAAAATATTTTTTAAAGACTTAGACTTTCACATTGTATTTCTACAAAAGTAGGTCCCTAGGGGATCTTCATGCTTATGGAACACACAGATCCTCCTAATAGTTGTGGAGGCTGACAGCACGAAGAGAAACATTTTTTGTGTTGTTCCTTTGTGTTTAACAGTGATTTTTATAAATCATAAATTTTAACCATTAAAATATTGAAACTAACTTGTTAGCCTCTGAGATGCAGTGAAATATGGTCAGAAGAAATGGGTTTGGAAGCAATAGGAACACCAAACAGTGCCCGACACTGAGTGTTTCAGTATGGACACAGTCTATCAGTAAAGCCAGAGAAATGACTTCGAAAAATCCATTCTTGAAAGCAGGAGGGCATCAGTGAATTTGTTAGCACAGCTGCGAATCTGGTTAAATTAAACCCAACAGGAGAATAATCCACACACAGAACAGAAGGAAGCAGCTAATGTAAACTCGAATACAATTTGAAAGTTTTCCAAAAGGAAACCATTAACCCTCGAGAATTTTCAGTGGGCGGGGGGAGGGTGTGCATAAGGAGCAGATGTTCCATTTCCATTGAGGGCTCAGGTGTCTACTTAGTAAGAAGAGAAGTGCCAGCTTGATTCAGTGCTGTAGAAAAGGAGATGCCAAACCACCCAATGACCGAGGCCATCCTTCCCACCCGCCCTTTGCCTTTCTTCATCACACCTCCCAAGTATTTAACTCATACTTAGGGAACAGGCCTTTCTTGCTGTTAGTTAAGGGAGACCTGTAGCTTTGACCCCAGATGTGCAGGAAGTAAAGGTATCACCCAGTTGGGGAAACTGAGAGCCAGATTTGCTGCCTCCATCTGGTGAAACTCGGCTCCTCCCACAAACTCCTTTGCCGGTGCCCAGTCAGGCTGCTTCTGCCCCTCACTCTTGCACACCCCCAGCCGGGTCCAGGCCTCATCCTGAGCTATTGTGGTTGTTGCATTACACACACACACACACACACACACACACACACACACACACACACGGTACTCCAGAGCCCCTGTGGAGGGTGCCAGGGGCCGGGGAGCAGTGATTGTAAAGCCTTGCCTGCCCGGTCATTCTGATGCAGGGACTGCACACTTCAGTGGAGGTGTTTCTCCAAAACAGGATGCAGGAGGAACAAGGGAAAGAAAGGACGGGAAAGAAGCCCCAGGAAATGGGCAGATTTCAGATGGCAACGTTGCTGAGACGCAGACACTGCCGCCCCACCCAGGGCTGGACGCATTAGGGCAGGACCTGGGCGGATTTCGGAGGACAGCCGCAACAGGTGAAAGGCCAGTTCGGGGTGTCCCGGGAGGCAAAGCTGCGTCCCCATTGCGCTGCTCTGAGGATCACTGGCCCCTTGAACAAAGCGTTTTCCTCTCGACCCTCTGTGTTTCCTGGTGGGCCCCTGACCGGGCTCTGATTGCGGCGCGTGAGGAGGCGGGGTGGCCCATGCGCCCGTGGAGCGGCGGCAGGTGGGGAGGAGACTGCAGCCCCACCACCTGCCATAGAGAGTGGTAGCTCGCCCCCACGCCCTTGCGCGCGCGCGCGTGTGTGTGTGTGTGCGCGCGCATTCCTGTGCGGAGCAGCGCCAGCAGAGGCAGGTCCCTGCCCCGGGGAGGAGGGGGGTGGGGCGGGGGGCACTCGCTGCTTTCGGAATTCCTCGCCAGAAGGAAACTCAACCGCCGCCCGGCCTCTTAGCTGACCTTTACCTCTGCTTAGTCCATCCTCCCCTCTACTTGCTTCACTGATGGCACCCGGAGCTGCCATGACAGACCCCCAGGAAGTCTCCTGACAGCCACATCCCGAAACCGCAGCTGGGAAGGGCAGACTGAAACTGGCCTTGTGAGGCTGTCAAGAGCTGGCTAGGACATTCCCATCCCCAGGTTGGCAGGCACGCCTACCTCTGGTCTCTGCAGCGATCCACGTTTCTAAATGAGGTTCTAAACTGACTGCCCACCAAGGTCTAGGCTCACATACAACGATGATCCCTATGTTACATTGTGTGTATAATGAGCCATCTGGTGATCAACACTAAAACACAGGAGTCTGGAGGTGGGAGCCACTCTTTTATTCCAGGTGGGGCCAGGGAGGGTTTCTGGGATCAGGTGACTTGTCAGCAGAGACCTGAAGGGGATGAACAAGACACAGAGATCCTGGATAGGAACATTCTGGGCAGAAGCAATAGCAGAGGCAGCACCGTGCGGCCTGTGTGAGGAGCAGCAGGAAGGCCGGAGTGGCCCAAGTGCAGGCAAGGTGTCACTGGTAGGGGCAGCCAACCAGACAGCTCCGTGGGGTTCACAGACCCTGCTCTGTCCTTGTCTGTGTAGCTGCACCTTAACTGCAGGGTCCAAGGGGTATTCTGGATCCTGGCTAAATTGATAGGTTGTTCCAAAGAAAGATGGACACCTCGGATGGCCTTGACCTTCACCAAACCACTGTGAACGACTAATAAGCTGAGGTCTAGATGACATCTTAAATTCAGCCCATGAGTGCATGCACAGCACCAACAGGACTTACAGGTCCCCTGTCCCGTTCGCAGAGCTTTGCCTGTCTCACCTCACTTAAACCCGCACAATGATCCCACGAGCTGAGTATTGCTATCCTTCTCAGGTAACTGATAGACATTCCCCAACAACTATTCTGTCCACAGTCCCATCATTAGCCTGTGGAAGAGCCAGGACTTGGGCCCACATCTCTCACTCCAACCCACACTTCCACACAGCCCCTGGCCTCAGCATCCTTTCTCGAGTCATGCCACGGGCTGTGGCTATGTCCACCTCCCATGGTGTGCCCATTTCAGTCCAACCCCAACAGGACATGCCCAGGCCAACATCAGGGAAGAAAGGCTTCTGAAGCTGAAGTGGATCTTGCTTGTCTTGGGTCTCACACAGTTCTGACACTGCCATTTTGTGGACAGTGGCTGCTTGGTTTGCTCTTGGCCTTGGGGCATGGAAAGAGAGGTTTTGTTTTCCACTGTGACTCCCAGCATCCTGCTGCCCCAAATAACATATACACAGGTTCGGGGCCCAGCCAGCAGGGCTATCTGCAAAGGGACTTGGGGAGGGGTGCCTTGGTGGCTCAGTCCATTGAGCGATTGACTCTTGATTTGGGCTCAGGTCATGATCTCAGGGTCTTGAGATGGAGCCCCGCCTCAGGCTCCATGCTGGGTGTGGAGCCTGCTTGGGATTCTCTCTCTCCCCTTCTCTCTGTCCCTCCCCACCACTCTCACTCTCAAAAAAAAGGGGGGGGGATCTGGGGAACTCAGAGATGTCTAGGGTTCTAGACATCTGTCTAGGTAGAAATCATGCCCCACCCCTGAAAGGGTTAAGATATAAAGTTAAATTTCAATCTAATTTGCAATAGCCCACCCTAGACCTGATCTCTGAAGGAGCCCATGGAAAAGACACCAAGTTGACGTCTGTGAACCTCAGCTGAAATGCTTCCACTTACCAGGAGGGAGCTCATGGGCAAGTCACCTCACCTCTCCGAGCCTTAACTGCACACTTGTGACACCATGATGATAATTTTGACTTCACAGATGTACATCCCAGGTGCTAGAGGCTAAAGGGGTGCTCCCCGTGGAGATATGCTCCTAGCCTTAGATAGCACCACACAGCACAACACCAGAGACATACACTTGAATACAAGATTACGGTGCAATGCAGCATGGTAAGTGCTGTTTATTTCCATTTCTTATAGGAATCTGTCTTTCCATTGGTGTGTGAATATGTGGCTATTTGTCCTACTTCTTCCTTCGATACCTAATAACAGGGTCCAGGTCTTCCATTTCTTTTAGCTCTTCTTACAAAACCTCGAGCAAAATTTGTAGCCTGGTATTCTATGGCAAATGCAGTGGCCTCTCTAATTTAACAAGGAAAACCTCCAGGGAGAAGTGTTGTTCAGGCCCCCGGGGAAACAGGACAGATGCCCCCCAGACCCGCTAGCCAGTGCACATGCAGGGAGCCGGCATCCTCCTGAGTAGAACCCCGCAGGGTGGGCTGAAGGATGCTCAGCCCGACGGAGACCTGCACCTCCAGAGGCCCCTGCTTTTATTTAATCGACGCAGGAAGCAAACCGCTGGCTCCTCTGAGAACAAGGGACATTGCATTTGTCTGTCTCAATTCTGTTTATTCTGTAAACATAGGGAGGAGCTTCACGTTCCACTATTCTTAGTTTTGCAATCCTCACAAAATAAATATTTGCCTTCAAAAGCAGCAACTGTGATAATCATCAGGGTAATATTCTCAAGCGCTGCTTCCCTCACACACGCCAATTGCAGAAGTCAAGTCAGAGAGCTGTGTGTGGTCTGTTTGGATAATGAATTTCATGGGGAAACCTCACGTTGGAAACCAACTGGCAGCGATGGGGGCGGAAGTTTGGTCTCTTGGTTTTCAGACTTGACTCAAAACCAAGTGTCCAAGTCACTGGAATGGTTTCTTCTGTCCATAAAATCAGAGCAAAATTGCTTAAATGAGCATTGGAGGGGGACCAAGACACTTGCTCACATCACAGTGGTCGTAGGAACAGAGCTGGTCCCTGCTAGAGGCCACCGGGATAGATGAGACGTCTGCTGTGTGTTCACGTATCTTCAGGATGGGTCTCGCTCCCTCAATTTCTGCAAGAATGAGCTAAACCCTGAAAGAGCTTCTGCTGAAATTGCTTTAAATTCTTCTAACTTAAATGATATTTACCGAAGATCTTATCACCCAGGAAGGAATCCATCAAGCAGAAAACCACTCTGCAAATCTCCTGATGCACAGTGGCCTTGTGCCGTTTACCAATGCCACCCCGCCCAGCTGCCCAGCCCCTGCTCTGTAGAGACGCTGGCTTTCTGCAGAGGGTGGAGTGTCGAACAGCCACATCCCCAAAGTGTCCATTCGGATGGATTTTCTTCATTAAGGATAGGAATATTTAGGAACAGCCATTTCCAGCCATTATTAAGGACTAAATCTTACCGAAAATGAACCTTAAAAGTCCTCTGAGGTACTTTTAAGCAAGTGCAGTGCATTCCAGTATTTTTAAGGATTATGTTTTTCTGGGCCAGAGGTAGTATTTGTTATGCAAGAACAAAAAGCCTCAATCAAAATATTAAGCCATAAAGCCATATTTGCCAGGTAAACAAAATCAGCCAAAGTAACGGACGTGTGCGTCCCATCTGACTGTCCTCTGTGATGTACGGCCTCCCTGTACAGTATCAGGAGCCCAGCCGGATGCCAAGCTGCTGAGACCACCCCCTCCTCTTCCCTCATGACCCATCCATGTGCTCTCAATGCCCTGGGTTTTCCTGCAATGGGGTCTCTTGCTCTAGGCTGACCTCCCACCCTAATGCATCTCCACAGTCCTATTACTTGGAAGGAAATCAAATTTGCCAGGTGCTGGCGAGCCACCGCTGCACGGGACTGAGCAGCCAGGGTTCTCCCTAGCTCCTAGGGCTGTGCGCAATGGACAAGAATAGCTCTGGCATGCCAAACTGGGTGTGAAATTGATCTCTCAATTAGTTCCCCAAAAGCATCCTGGAAGAGGAGGCTTCCTAATGGAATGTCAGGGCGCTGGGCTGCGCGCTCGGAGCTGCTCTGCCCACCCAACTCCACCTTTCCCAGTGCTGGGAAGTACCTCTCCATCTCTCCAAGTGAGAAACGGGGTGAGTGGAGCTGGCGTGGGGCCGATTGCAGGAGGATCAAGTAGGGTGTGAAAGGATAGGAGGCAATGTGGGACTCTATTAGAATGGTCAGTGTTTTCTTTCGAGCTTTAGACTTTAAAAAATGGAAGCATGTGTTTCAAGTTGGAATCTTTAAATTTTTTCTCAAGAAGGGCCCCTTTGTCCTTTGTTAATTGCAAGGGGAACAGATGTTGGGTTGAAAGGGACCATCCACTGTCCTGCCAGCCTCTCCTGTTGCCTGCCCCTGCTGCGTATACGTGAGCCAGACCAGTGCTCTCAGGAAGTGCATGGCGGGAGACCTGAGTCATGGCAGGTGGGGGTGGGTTTCACAACACGCCAACTAGGGTGCTGTGGCCACTGCTGGTCTCCGGATGGTAGGCGCATGAATACTTCAGCCCGAGGTAATACGTGGCTTTCTTTGCCTTCCCACCTCCTGTAATGAAAGCCCAGACTTCTTACCATGGCCTCTAGCCTGACATGCTCTGGCTCCTGGCTCTCTTCTCTCATCTCTTGTTCTCCCCACCTTTCCCTCTGCTGTCACCACACTGCCTTCCTGCTGGTGCTGGCACGTCTTGAGTTCATCCTCACCCTGGGGCCTCCCCATGGTTCTCTCCCTCACTTTGCTTAGGGTTTCACTCAGATAACATCTCCTCATGGGGCCCCCAACTCCAGGGCTTCTTTTTGCTTCCCCTGCTTATTTGTTTCTTCATGGCATTGGATTTACCTGGAACTACATCCATACCAGTATATTATGGCTTCCTCTTCCACGCTAGAATGAAAGCTCCACAAAGCAGGAACATCTTCTGTCCTCACCCGTGCATGGTACCACTGCATCACTATGTCCCTTTAAAGTGCCTGCCATGAACCAGGTGCTCAGAAAAGGTTTGCTGAATGAATGTACATTAAAACCAACATGAAATCCTACCTTCATCTCTCTTCTGTGCCTGACATTTAAGAAATATGGAACTGGAAATATGGCAGGATGGAAACTTCAAGAGAAAAGATTTGGTAACGGTCTGACAGTTGTCAGAACTGTGACACCGCCCCCCCCAGCCATTTTTCATCTGTAGTCTAGATCTACAAGTCTTTCTTCATCTCCTAAGAAAGCACCTTTTGTCAGGATTAGAGTGTTGTTGGCAGATTATCTCCCTATTATTTTCAAGAGACTAATATCCTATTTCGGTATTTGGGCTCACCTTTTAGTTGCTTGTATACAGCCACTGGCTGTATCGTTTTACAGTATCAGTCTTAAGAGATCTAGAAATACTACAGCTAAGCTTGGCTTCCATGCACTCTGGGTCCCACCACTACTAGTAATGACAACACGACTGTGGCTGTTACTGCTCTGTCTGCCGATTCCATCAGGCCTCACAAGCCAAAGCACCTTCCGGCCACGTGCAGAGCACAGTCTGATTTACTGTCTTGGGAAGTGACTGGGGATGATATAAGCTTGGTGGGTGGCACAGCTGTGGCTATCAACACAAGTGCCTTTCCCTACACAAGGCTCATTACCACCCATCTGCTTTGCACAGTGATCTGATTTGTCAGAAGTGGAAAACAAAGGCCTTCTGGTTCGTTACATGGGAAACTGTACATATATACCTCTGGGCATTTCTGGGGGAGGCCTGGACACGGGAGGCAGGGCCTCCGGCTTTGCCAGCTCGTGTCTGTTCCATCTTGTAGCCAAGCAGTGTGTTCGACACCCATGGGAACCCACCCTTTGAGAAATAACATGTATTTGCACCCAGAGAGGGTAGCTTCGCCCACTGGAATTTGTTTGCTTGTTGACTTAGGGTACACTTTGATGTTAGGCAGCCCCTTGTTCCCCACTGTGTGATTAGAACAGCTGGTGGCCTTTCTTGGAAGGATCTCATTCATTCATTCATTAGACATACTGCTGACACTTGAACAATGCGGGGGTTAGGAGGGCCATCCCCTGAGCAGTCAAAAATCCACAGAGAACTTCCGACTCACCAAAAACTTAACTACTAATAGCCTACTGTTGGCCAGAAGCTTTACCAATAACATAAATGATTAACACATATTTTATATGTTATACGCATTATATACTGTGTTCTTACAATAAAGTAAGCTAGAGAAAAGAAAATGTTATTAAGAAAACCCTAAGGAAGGAAAAACACATTTATAGTACTGTCCTGTATTTATATTAAAAAAATCTGTACATACGTGGACCTACGTTGTTCAAACCTACGTTGTTCAAGGGTCAGCTGCACTTTCGCTGAGTGCCCACTATGTCCTACGGGAGGACTGAAGACACCTTGGGTTGTAGGATCCCTTATTTACCAGCAAATGAATGGCCTACCCTGATGCTAAGACCCAGGGCCAAGTTTTTTCCTTGGCTTTGATTGTACAAGTTACCCGCCTTAGGCACTGCTCTGTGACGACCTCAGGACAGATAGTGGTGAAAAACTAGAGTCCAGTCTCACCTGTACTAACAGAGCCCAAGAAATCATTGGGATGGCTGAACTCCAAAAGCCATTTGCAAATTTCTCTTAGTTCCTGGATTGAATCACCTGTATTCAACTCTGTTTGTGCTATATACAAACAGCAACTTGGTACTTCCCACATCAATATCTCCTCAACTACCAAGCCTTCATGGGGACAGCTCACAAGAACAGAGCCTGGATTGCTTCCTCCTTACCCCTGCCTCTGATAAGGACAGGCGGCCAGCAAACAGTGTGGTGTGAGGGTTGAGCTCTACGAAGGGCAGAAGTCTGCTCCTGCTACCCTCAGTTTTACTGGGTGGTTGTCCCAGAACCTTTGCCACATGTCCTTATAGAGGCAAGCGTGTCCACCACAGATGCAGGGGACAGAGGTTCTAGTCCCGCCCTTCCAAATTACAAGTTACACAGCATGATGCCCTGGGCTACTGTCGGCATCACGGTCATTATTGGCCATATGGGGTTGGGCAGGCCACTTAACTTTTCTAAGGCTCCATTTCCTTGTTTGGAAAATAGGGAAGAAATGCATGAAAATGCTTTGCAAAGTGGTCTAGAGATGTAGGGCAGAAGTTAACCGATGGGACATCAATTTGTCTTCCCTTCTTCACTCTTTAGGCAAATGATAATTGGAAATTGAATCAAAGTCCTGCCCCAATACGTGAATTCAGGATGTACCGCATGACGCGCTGTGATGGGCAGCACTCTCTGAGGCAGGGCTGGGGCCTCAGTTTCCTAATTGACCTAATGTGCTAAGTGAGCTTAATGTAAGTTAATTAATGATGCTATTGGGGGGTGGAATCACCTGGGCAGAGCCTCAAACAGCATCAAAGAGGTGAGCAGGCAGGTGTCCTCTGGGCTAATTGAACAAATCAGGGCCTGGATGAAAGCTGCTGGGAGGCGTCCAGGCAGGACATTGAGCAGGCCTGGGGAGGGAAGGCGATGGGAGAGGCTGGCTTCCCAGATGCCATCCTGTTTATAGCTCCTATGTCTGAATTTCAGATCTGCTTGAGTCTTTGCAACTGGGTTCCTGGGCATTTCCTTGAGAATGAGTTTCATTTTTTAGAGAGCACAAAACTCACTCACCCAGACACAGAAAGGAGATTCGGGTGACCTGGCTTCTCTCTATGGTCTTCTGGGACCTAAGAAACTTCGATCAGAAGATGCTCCCCAGTGAAAAGAGTCAATCCAGTTTGTACCGTGTGAAATAGGGGTAAGACCAGGCTGTCTTCACTTCCCTGAGCAAACACGGGGCTGCTGCCTGTGGCAGGTGCTGTGCTGGGTACGGGGACGTGCTGATGCTTAAGAAAGAAGGGTGAGCCCCTGACACTTCTGAGCTTTGCAAATATGTATCTTCAACAAAATGAAAAGCCTGTTTACTTGTAGAAATCAAGTAGTGGCCAGAGAGTGAAAACCAAACATTTCAGGGAATTTTATTTACTTTTTCCTCCCAAAGACATGTGCTTCCAGGATAACCCTTCTGCTGTGCTGTCACGAATTAATATTCCCATGTACAGCCTGGCTCCCTGAAGGATGGAGAGAAAGTGCAGCAGAGGTCCTGGCTGACCCAGGCCAGAGCAGGGCCCCCAGACGTCTCCTCGGCTGGGGAAGGGGACACATGGGCAAGCACCAGGACAAATGCGAACGTCCCAACTCGGATGAGTCCTCTTTTTGGTGGACTTTGTCAAAAAGTAACTTTAAATGGCTATGTCTTTGAAATCTCAGCATTAAGTCAGGTAAGACATATTCTCTCTGTTAGCTATTTGAATTGATTCCTTTCTCCTTAGTCCATTAGGGCTTTTTACCTTGCTAATATTTTTAATTACCTGCCGTTTCATTCTTAGAGAGTGTCTCAGACATGCAGTCTACAGAGCTACAGAGCAGTGGCTAGCTGGACAGCAGAAAAGGCGGGTCGGCCTCTGGTCTCCAGCCTTCACTCCAGCCTTCTCATACCCTGCGTCCCACCAACTCTTGAATACCTCTGCTGACGGGCTTCTGCTCTGCTGCCCTGTCACTGGTTGTTTTCGCTGTCCTTCTTGGAGCCCCATTATCAGCTGCCCCCTCTTGCCCTGCCCTGACCCCTCACGCCCCCCCCCCCCCCAGGGCGGGGGCAGTTGCACCAGGNACAGGATGCTGGGGAAGCAGAGCTGGCTCTTGTGCGGGAACCCAAACCACCCCGTGATGAGTCAGAGCACTGAGGAGAGCCTCTTGGCTGGAAATAAATGCCCCAATCATCAGAAGTACATACTTCCCCCACGGTGCACCCCGAAACAGAGACATCTGAGACATCAGGTCTCACACTTGATTCCAAATCGCACCTGGAAGGAAGGTCCCTTAGAGCATCACAGGTAACTCAGGGGCAACGCAGGTACACAGCGAAGTCCCCGTTGCTGCTTGTGTTCCCCGCGAGCCAGGCTCAGGGGCAAACCTCAGAAACACACTTTTCACGCTCTCCGGAGACATCCGTAGTCTCGGTAGCCAAAACCTTAAAGGCAGCTAAACACACACAGAACTTGGCTCACTAACCAAGTGTGCAACCAGGAGCAAAGCGGGGTTTCTCATGTTTTCCCGAAAACAAAGGAACAATCTCAGGTCTTAGAACTGGTCGTGCAGACACAGAGTAATTGGTAAAGCTTGTTCAAACGCAACCCAAAAATGACGCGCATTTCAAAAATGCACTCAAGCTGTTTCTCAGCCCATGACACCTCCGTCTCCAACAGCCAAAGAGTTCAGAAACCCCGAAGAGAAGGACCAAGGCTTACCTGGACCTGCTGGCGGGTCAGTTTCCAATCCAAGCGGGAGACGGTCTGTGGGGAAAGGCAGGCACGGTCCCGTGTGGGGCCACCAGGTTTCACAGGTGGTAGCTGGCAATGCTCTGGGAAGCAAGTGGCTAGCGTCGCTGGAGGCTGGCAGAGCTGCCCCAGGGCAAGGCACCTCTCTGCTGTCGGCTCCACTTTCGTTCTATTCCAAGGGGCTGTCCGGGAACTCTTCCTTGACTGCTCCGTCCGCCTGCGAGTGTGCGAACTCAGTCCTTGCGGAGGGGCTTTCCCTGACTGCGGACTCACCTGCACCATCTAGAGGCCTCTCCCAGCACTGAGATGCTGGCGCCTGGCTCCGCAAGTGCGTCCCCTCTGCGGCCTGCCCGACACACACACCTGGCTCCTGACTTCCTGCCATGAAAAGCACCAGTTGGAATTTGTAAAATCACCTATTTCTTTTTCTTTTTCTTTTTTTTTTTTAGAGACGGAACCTTGCTTCCATCGGAACAACCAAAGCCTTTGGGGACTGGAGTGCCAAAAAAAAAAAAAAAAACCCCACTAAATTAGCATTAAAATTTCATTAATCAAGACTTGTTCACCCAAGGACCCCCTACTGAGATGGCCACAGCATGGGTGCTCATTCGGAGACATGTTCATACGTCTGTGCACATTCCTGTCCTCCTCTCCCTCTCCCCCCACACCTACAGCAGGCTTTGGTCCCTAGATCTGTTTTCTCTGATGCCCCACCACCATATACCCCACAAAACCCCAGACAGCCACATGTATCCCACAAAGCCCCAGGCAGTCACATATACACCATTAAACTCCAGATAGCCATATCTACCCCATTAAACTCCAGATAGCTACGTATACCTCATTAAACTCCAAATAGCCATGTCTACCCCATTAAAGTCCAGATAGCTACATATTCCCCATTAAACTCCAAATAGCCATATCTACCCCATTAAACTCCAGATAGCCACGTATACCCCATTAAACTCCAAATAGCCATATCTACCCCATTAAATGCCAGAGAGCCATATATACCCCATGTAACTCCATATATCTCTCTTATCTACCTCCATTTTGACCTCAGTCTGTACTTTCTAATCGACTAAGTTCTTCTTTCCAGCTTATCTCTTAACTCAGGCAAAAGACCCTGTGGGCAAAGCCCCCCCCAATGGGAACTAAAACTACCCCCTCAAGGAATAAGGACTGACCTGAGCCAGCAAGACCCCCATGACTGACCCCATGACAATGACTGACCTGACCTTCACTTTCCACCTGCATGTACCCACCAACTTTTGTCCCACATTTTCCTTACATAAACCTGGATGCATTTCCAGCACTTTGGAGATGGTCTTGAGATGTTAGTCTACTGTCCTCCCAGTGCTGGCCTCACTGAAATAAATTCCTTTCTTGTTTCACCACCACGCCTCTCTCTGCCTTTGGATTTTGTCAGCGGTGAGTGGCCGAGCCTAGTCTGTTTGGGACTCCCCACACCAGGTGCTCTCCTATCCCTCCACCCTGGTTACACTAGATAATCAGGAAGACATCTAAAACACTAACATTTTGAAAGGACATTGCCTTTCAGTGTTTGTCTATTATTTCTCCCAAGTTAAATGATTAGGAACCCCCCCCCCAAAGCCCATCAATACATAGAGGAACAGAGCAACTTGGGGGTGGATTTCTATGTTCTCCCTTTCCATCTTGTCCTCTCTGTCCTGGATACATGCAAGTTAATTCACACATGAGAAAGTAAAGAGCTTAAGAGAGACACAGAGACAGAAATGTCTGGGACTGGGGCAGGGAGGTTGGGCAGAACCTTATTTACCTAATTTACTTGACCAATGTCAATGGTTAATCCAGATAACGTAGGGTTCCCAAATAAGAATTTTAACCTGAACGTTCAGGTTCAGTCATTTATATGCCCACCTGGAGCTCAAGCTAAGGGTTTGTGATAAATTGAAATCACTAAAAATTATTAAGTTTGGAACCTACAAAATGAAAAGGAAATAAGTATTCTGGGCTAATCTTTTCTATTGTGTATAATTTTTACTTTTTAGCATGTTCATTTTGATAAGTGTGTTTGAGGATAGAGATTATCTTAGGTGCAACTTTTTTTTTCTAGTGGAAATTAAATGGTGACTTTAAATTTGCTAAAGAGGGAGGACACTGATCCTGCCAAGAGATAGGAAGAAAGGAAGGAAAATGAGAATAGGTGCCGAATATGCATGATGTAGCAGAAGCCCAAAAAAGTGTTTTTCCACTTTTGAAAAATCCAAAACATTATGCTATTAAGAAAGGTTGTAGATGGTTACACTTGAAATGCTCACAGTCACCATACCCAAATGAAAAAGGAGTATACAAATTAATTCAGCTGATGAAGAATGCAACAAGAGAGATCATTGCTTATCTTCATCACTTAAGGCCCCAGAGCTTTGAGGATAGGTGATTTTCTGTTTTGCACATTTTCTAAAAGACTGAGGCAGAAATAGCAAAAGCTTATCAACAGTATTTCTTTATTTTTTTCTTTATTTAATTTTTTAAAAAAGATTTTATTTATTTATTTGACAGAGAGAGAGAGAGAGAGAGACAGACAGCGAGAGAGGGAACACAAGCAGGGGGAGTGGGAGAGGAAGAAGCAGACTCCCAGCAGAGGAGCCTAATGTGGGGCTCGATCCCATAACCCCGGGATCACGCCCTGAGCCGAAGGCAGACACTTAACGACTGAGCCACCCGGGCACCCCAATAGTATTTCTTTAAATAAGAACATGAATCAAGATTGCAGACCACAGTTGGGTGACTGGGGTCTCTTGGGGGCTGTGGAGAATGGAGTGTAATTTAGAACATATGCTTGCTACACATAGCGGAAACCTGCCCTGCCTGCTGTGGCCTTTCCCCAAGTGAGCGAACACAGATGCAGCCGGGAGCCCAGGGCAGGGCCGCTGCTCGCTGGTGGGGGCAGGTGCCAGCTCTCAGCACCGTGGAGCCGCGGCTTTGCAAATGCTCGCAGGGATTTCGTAGGACTCCCCTGCCTGTGGAAAACATTTGTGCACGGAATGACCTAGTAGATCCAATAATTAACCAGTGAGCAACACCGAGCCGTATTCTGGTCATCACTGGGTGATGATCGTTGGGTGGAGCTGAAAGAAGACTCCTGATATCCGCTCCTTCTGTCAGAATATCATTCTTCTGTGTCAGGCATCATTTCTTCATTCAGCAAGTGCATGGTGCACCTCTGGGAGCCAGGCCATTGAGGTGCCGGGATACCACAATGAGAGAGACAGTCAAAATCTGGCCTCAAGAAAGTGCCACAGAGGCGGAGAATAACCCAGTTCTGAAATAACCATAAAATAGCATTTCTGGAGGTGACAAGTAGGCAAGGGGGTGCAGGACGCCTGGGCTGTGTGGGTGGGGGTGTTACTGTCTGCTAGTGACGGTTTCCTGCTATCTGACTACTGTCTGGGAAAGCAGTCCACTGGACGGGGATGCTGCTTTCTGGCAGCTCACCCCAACCCTGAACTGCCTTTACCTATAACAAGTGGCCACAGCAAGTAAACTTCTGGGTACCTACAAAGTTGACCTCAGAGTTCCTTCCGGGAAATTACTTGTCTCAAATCACAGGAAGCATGTGAGTGTTTCATGAACTTTTGTATGCCCTTGGTGGGCGCTCAGTAACAGAGTTTTTCAGAATAAAATGACCACAGCTCTGTCTATAGCGTGGAATTTGCAACTTCGAATCTGTCATAGAACTGGAGCAGAACCGGAATTCTTTTCCCGGAGAACTTGCCCCTGCCCCTGTGATGAGGAGGACGGCAGGGTCCCGGGGCCCGGCCTGGCCCAGGGCCTCCCTTTCTCTAGAAAATGCAAGACCCCAGCTCTGCTAGCAGTCAACGCTCCAGTTTTGCCCTCCTGAGAGCGTGAGCTAGCTAGTTCTTAAAGCTCCTTGCTGCCCATGTTTATTACAGCTCCATAAGCAGAAGAAACAGGAATACAAATACTTGTGATTTAAACTCTTACAAAGTCTTTCCAAATATGCAAGCCCTGTGGAGGGCCTTGGTTTGCAAACAGATGTTCAAAATATCAGAATGGAACTAAGTGGTACAAAGGAGGCAAGCCAGCAGTTGAGGTGAGGAGTGAGCCCGTGTGAGGGTGGTGCTCTGGCTGATAACTGGGTCAGGACTCGTCGCTCTGAGAGGAAGGAGGGAGTCTTTCAGAGTAAGAGAGGAAAGGTGTTTTGGGTAGAAAGAAGAGCTTGTGCGAAGACCCTGACTGGAAAAGAGCCAAGCATACCGAGGAACCAGAGAGAGGAGCCATGTGGCCAAAAGCAGGGAGCTGATCCGCGGACGCTGAGCTGGACTTGGGAAGGGCAGTAGAGACCACAGCCCAGTAAAGGGGTTTGGATTTTATTCCGAGTATATTGGATATACTTTGAAGGATAAGGCAATCTTATTTCAGAAGAGGCTTCTATCCCTAGCGCCAAAAAGAAATCCACAGACACAAATGGAGTCACTTACACTAGGCCTTGTCCCCCAACTGAGCTCAGTACCTAACCTAATTGCAGTTTCAACCTCCTCCACAGAAATAGTCTTATCTGGTCAGTCAGGAATTTTCTGGTCAGCACCAATGAGATAATCTGTCACATGGGCTTTCTCCATCATGCCCCAGAGGAAGATGAAGTCATCTGCATGATAAGACCCTCTGCTCTTCCCTGTCCGGAAAGTGACAGTGCCTGGAACAGTCCTTTTTTTTCTTTTGTTGTTACCATCCTGCCCCACCCTCCTTCCTATAAAAACCAACCACTTTGTACAACTCCTGGGGTCGTCTCTCTACCTGCTAGATGGGACGCTGCCCTTCATGAATTGCTTAATAAAGCCAATTAGATCTTCCAAATTTACTCCACTGAATTTTGTTATTGTTGATTTAACACCAGCAGAGTGAGGAAAGAGAGAGAGTCTGGGGGGGTGGGCATGTGCACATGCTGGATCCTGGGTCTTCTGTAATCCAGTCCCGGGGGACGAAGGGCTGAGTGAGTGGTTAGCAAAAACACGGGTGATCTGTCGTCCCCCAGCACAAAATAAGAGGAGACAGTTCCAGGTCAGAGGCAGAGTAAACAAGCTGGGCTCCCAACTGCTTTTATCTCTTTGGAGAATGAGATTCCGCATTTAGTTATTTAACTAACTTTGCCATACTCCAACACCCTGCTGTTAATTAAAGAAATAAAGTCCGGCTTTCCTTTACTACGTAAACACTGGACACTGTTTAAGAAAAAGGTCATGTGGATTTGGAATGTCAGCTGTCAGTAATGAGTCTGTTCACACAGAGAGAGTACCGTCGTGAACCCTCAGCGCTCCCTGTTCCTGCTCCTGGGCGGCCCCCACCTACCCCGCTTACCTAACAGTAAAAGTATGATTGAAATTGATCCTCACCAAGAATGACTTTGGGAGCTTGAACAGTGCAAAGGTTCAAATTACTAAATCTTTTTTATGACCTGTAATATTGTCATTTAGCTCAACAGTACAGATCAGTACATTTTTCTAATAAAAGAAAACCACAAGAGTATTATAAAACCTATTTGCACCGTACCAGGAAAATTAAAAGGGGTTGGAACTGAGTTTGGAAATATGGAATATTGATGTCTTCATTTAAAAATCAACACATCCATTCTTCCAGTAAACAAGTTCCTATTTCTACCATAATTCATGGCTTTGGGGTTAGTGAGTGGTTTATGAGGTTATCATTCTATTATCAGTGGATACTCACAGCAGGGGGATAGGAGTCCATAATATAAACATGTAAAATTGTATGTTCCCTGAGTTATATTTAATAAAACTTATGAATGGAACTTTATTACATTTACAGAAATGCTTTGCAAGTGATCTGTGAGGCAGAAGAATGATTAGTTTATGAGGGCTACTGTGTTCCTGGGGGACGTGTGATTCTATGGGGTATTGAGTACGTCTGTACTTGTCACCTACCACTGATAGGAGCTCACTGTCCTCAAAAGCTGTAGTTGGTGAAAGAAAACCAGAATGGGGACAAAGAAGTTTTTTAATGGGAATTCAACCTGGCTGGCAGATCTGCTCCCTGCCACCTGCTGCCTGTTTCCCATCTCACTAGTACCTTCCTGGTTCTGCTGAGGGCAACATGCCTGGCTCAGCAGCTGTAGTCCCCAGCTTTCCCTGCAGCTAGGGGTGGCCCCATGCTTCAAGACCATCCACGGAGCCATCGCAGTCGTGCATGACTTCCAAAAAGGCTGTGTAAGGGGCTTTCTCCTCTGGGAGGAGAGCTGTTGTGTCCTCTTCAGCTTAACTCCTCGCTGTCACTCAGTGAATGTGACAACTGGTAGAACAGGGCAGAGCAAGAGTACAGAAGGAGCTCTGGCCCCTCAGCAGAGTGGCCATGTCAGCCTTGAACGACCTACCTAACTGATGGGAAGGAGTAGCCCTTGTGTCCTTTAGCCATAGTGCCCTCTGTCACTAGAACCCCAAATAATGTGCATGGCTTCTCTCTCTCTCTCATTATGAAAAATCAGGATCCACAAGTCATTTTTTCTAGATAACCAAGGTCTAAGAGAGTCTGTTCTATGACAATCTTAGCTTTCATATGGGTTATAGTGGGGTGTCACTCAGAGGACAAAATGACTTTCCAAAGAACCGGATGTGCGTTAACTGAAAAGATTCTGAAGAGCGAGAGCCCCCCGCTGCCTGACTGTGGTCCTCAGGCGGCAGGGACTCCGGCCCAGGGAGTGGTCAGAGGTGCCCAGCTGCAGCTTCTGACCCAGTCTGTACCCCAGCAGGGTGTGGGGCAGATCTGGTCCCACTCTAAGCCACACACTTTAGGCCTCTTTACACCCCAGATGCAGGGATATGGGTGTAAGTTCAACATGCGCCGGGGTCTTCAAAGTGGGAATAGATACCCTGCAGGTGATCAAGGTAATTCACTGGGTGGGGCCAGAACATTCAAACTTCCACCTCCATTGATATCCAGTGTCTAAAATACAAGAAATAGTATGTTATTCATATCAAATCTAAGGATGTGTTTCTCCTGCTATGAGTTCTTTTACATGGTAAAAACAGACCACACCAGAAGGCTGCCAAAATGTTTTTAGATTTTCAAGAAGAGTTTCTGAAGCATGAGTTAACTTTCAGTATTGTTCACCAACTTCGTTTGCTCTCTTCCTCTCCTGCCCACAAGCATGGTCCTGTCTTAGTCATCTTCCCTGCCAGGAACAGTCTGTGGAGGCCAAGCAATGTTGACCGGAAATCTTGGTGGCATCATGCAGCGATAGCTTATTTCTTGCTCATATCCCATTCTGACTTGGGTCAGGTGGCTCTTCTGGATGGTTCTCCCATAAGAAGAGACTCAGAAATACAAGCTCTTTCCATCCTGTGGCCCGACCATCCTGGAGTCCTTCACCCCGGGACAAGGAAGGGAAAGTGTGGATACACATGCTAAGATGTTTCGGGAGCAAGGCCCGGCCGTGGAGCATGTCACTTCGACCGCATGTGCCCAGGGCGACTGTAACTGAGGCTGGGAAACGCAGGGCCCTTGCAATGTGCAGGGAGAGAAAATGGGATCTGTGAGCGTATAGCCAGTCTCTGTTGCAAGACAGCTTCTAACACTGTTTCGCCAAAACGCAGCCAACTTCTGTTTCTCCAGATCTGCTTCTTTTTTTTTTTTTTTAAGATTTTATTTATTTATTCGACAGAGATAGAGACAGCCAGCGAGAGAGGGGAACACAAGCAGGGGGAGTGGGAGAGGAAGAGGCAGGCTCATAGCAGAGGAGCCTGACGTGGGGCTCGATCCCATAACGCCGGGATCACGCCCTGAGCCGAAGGCAGACGCTTAACCGCTGTGCCACCCAGGCGCCCCTCTCCAGATCTGCTTCTAATGAGCTGGTCTGAAAAAAATGTGGCCTAATATGAATAGAAAAGATTATGGTTGCTAACGGTTTAGAAACAACCAGGGAACAGATCGCAAGTTTGACAAGGCTGTCTAACACTGATGTGAAGAGGCAGGGCAGCTGGCTGGAGGCTCTGGCCCTGGAGTCTGAAGGTCTCATTTTGAGAGCCTGCTCTCCCTCACTGGCCACTCCCCCTCAGCGGGTCTCCGTGGGCACACCTGAGAACCACTGTTGCACCTCACAAGGCCGTACTGAATTTCACAATGAAGGGGTTGTAAGCGCTTTTTGCCAGAACTTGGTGCGCTCCCTACATTCTGAAATTGTTCTTGCCAAGGTCACCAGGAACCTCTTAATTGCCAAAGCCCATGGATGCTTTTCAGTCTTTATCCTCCTGCAGCTTCTTACCATGTTGCACCTGAGACCATCGATCACTTCTTTTGTGTGAAACCCAACTCCTTCTCATTCTGTAACCCCTTGGGGTCTCTATGTCTCTTTCTGATGGGTGATTCTCGGTCTTCTCTGGACAATTCATCCTCCCTTGCCCCTCAGATGGCAGTGTCTCAGGGCCCCAGTCCCAGCCTAAGTCTCTTCCCAGAGTCACTGTTTCAGCAGCTACGTGCAGGCTGATGACTCTGCCATTTGTGTTTTTTAGTCCAGAACTCATCCTTTCAGCTCAATTCTTGTAGCCAACTGAGTGTAAAATATTGTGCCGTGAAGTCTCACAGATGCTGGAACTACACAGAGCCAACACAAACCCCTCATCCCTCCCCAAACTTGCTCCTCTGCCTTATTCCCTAGCTCAGCTGGGACCAACACTCAGCCTCCTAAGGGGAGCTCGTGGGATCATTTATAGCATCTTCTTTCTTGGTCCCCAAATCTTGCCAGTTTCACTTCTTAGATATTTTTCACATCTACTCCGTCTATTCCATTCCAACAGTTTTTGTCCCAGTTCCGGTTCTCATGATGTCCTATCAGGATTGTAACATCCTTCTGTATTTCCTCCCTCTGACTTTGTCTTCTCAATCCAGCCTCCGTAGGACTCTAAAACTCCAATCCTGAGCGCCAGGCTACCATCCTTAGTACACGAATGGGAAGGTGCCTGCTCACCAAACTCTGCCAACAGTTGCTGAAATGCAGGTCCACGAGAAGCTCAAAACACAAAACACCACAGAAACAGACTCGTGACCGCTGGCTACCAGAGCCGGAGGGTGGCGAAATTGCTGAATGCAATTAAGAGGTACAAACTTCCAGTTATAAAATAAGTAACAGGGATGACATGTGCAACACAGACAATAATATTGTAATAACTTTGTATGGTGACATATGATAACTAGACTTATGGGAGTCATTTCATAATGCATAAAAATATCAAATCACTATGATGTACATATGAAAAAAATAGGCTATTGAATATTCTGATTTAAAAAAGAACCTAAAAAATCTGGATTTTAAAAAACATGAAATCTCCTCACTTTTAAATATTGGCTATTAATCTGTGTGGCCCAAATAAACATAACACAAAAATCCCTAGACTGGATTAGGCCCCCAGGCTGCCAGGTGGTGCCCTCCATTCTGACGGCTCAGAGCTGAACCTGTGCCCTCTGCAACCAGACCCTGGTTCCACATTAGTCTCACGGTTCCCCAAGCCTGCTCTGAACTTCAGACTCTCCTAGCAAGCAAAGATTTACGGTCTCAAGCCATTCTGTTTTTCTGAAATGACTTTTGCTAATAGGTTCACCCATTTCGTATTCTTACTGTCCAAATGGCCAAAACCCTGAAAATTTTTATTAGCATAAAAATGTAGTTGTCTGGAGAGGGCCTGGTGCTCGACAGAGCTGTCCTTTTCCCAGCACAGATTCTAAGTGCTTAACCTCTGTAAACCTTGGTTTTCTTATTGGTATTAGCGATAATAATCATGTCTACTCCACAGGGTTTTTGTGAGTGTTCTAAGAGATGCATGGGCTGAGCCGGGAACTTGGGTTAACAGTCAAGTGACATTACCTACTATTCCCATTAATTAGAAATTAACCATCTCTTTCAAACTACCCAATTCATTCTATACAACTACCTTTGGCCATAACTGAGGTGACTTACGGATTCAGCAGCCACCTGCAGCTCAGGACTAAGGGAACTGCTCCATTTAGATGGATCGCCAAGACAACTTTCCACACTGAACTGAGCAGGGAGGTCCTGCTCTTGAGCAAATGATGAGTACTTGCTTTATTTCAAGATGAGGCTACTAACTGTGACTTTTTAATCTTTAATACAAAAGCTTACCAGTCTTTGATATGGTGGTGACACATGGAGATTCTTAGTCAGGCTAGTGGCAAAAAGCACAAACTGCGTAATGCGCGCTTTTCAGTTCTCATGTTTTGTAAAAGCTTGTGAAATCTCTNAAAGCACAAACTGCGTAATGCGCGCTTTTCAGTTCTCATGTTTTGTAAAAGCTTGTGAAATCTCTGTGATTAAAGGTTTTAGGCCTTCTAGGAGGTAAAGATTGAGTAATTTTTTTTAATTTCCCATTTTATTTTTACAAAAATGTGGTAGGGGTCAGAGAGAGAAATGAAGACACTTTGGATGTGTGACCTTCCATTGGTGGCGGAGGTCAAGGGCTTGCTTGAATTTGGGGCTGTAAGAGGTGCAGGTTTCCTGAGAGCAACGTCTCTAACCTGCTTACGTGGATGTCAGTCCCATCCTAGGCTCCTTGTCTGGGCTGGTGCCTTACACGTGGCCTAGTTAAGTAACGGCCTGCGCCCAAAGGCAACCTAAAGGTTTTAGACAAACCTATGTGCTTCCTGTACCAAAACCAGCAACGGAAACGACTTCTGGGAGCATGAAGCTATCGTGCAGAAATCTAGCAAAGTATCGGCAGGGCCAGAATGTCTGTCCTGCAAAAAATTCTGACCTATCAGGAATTGTCAGGGTCAGAGCATATAATGGTGTGCAAGACAACGTGAGCAAGCAAACCACACATTTGATGTAGAAAACTCAAGAGCCAAAGGAGAGATGCAAATTGAGTCCTATGAAAGCACAAGGCAGAACAGGTTTCTGCCACTTGGAAACTGGGGATGGTTTCATGGAGAAGGGGCACAGGAGTCAGCCTTCCAGGAGAGATGGTATCATGGTGATGAGAGTGGTGGTGCTAAGAATGTGTCCAGCATTACCGAGTGCTTCCCGTGTCCAGACGCTCAATGCTTTGCATGGCTAAGTAATCCTCTACCCTGAGAAAGTCATGCCTGTCACTCCATTTCACAGGTGAGAAAACTGAAGCCCAGAGACAGGGCATAACCCACCCCAAGTCAGTTCTTAGCCCCCCACGACAGGGTTGGAGCTGCGAACGCCTTCAGTGTGCTCCATAAGGCCCAGCAGAAGGGGCTGTGCTCTATTCGCTGTGGGTCTCTGAGGACAATGACCTTTTGCTAACGGAGGAGGACGTGGAGTCAGGAGAACACTTGGTGTGTTGGTTTTCTGTCTGGTTCTGCAGAATTTCTCGTTAGCAGCAAAGGTGCTCGCAGTTCCACTGCTACAAGAGCGGTCTGCGTGAGAAAACGCAGAGAGGAGCTGGTTGTGCCCTGAGCATGAAAGTGCAAGTGCTCACAGCCGGCCCAGGAACCAGTCTCAGCAACGCTGAGCGCCCAGCGCACCGTCTCTGGCACCAGGGGACAATTGTAGAAAGAACCAGCCCTGAGTGCTCGGTGCTGAGGCTGAGGAGAGGGCTTGTTTGAAATGGAACTGGGGTCAGAGAAGGGAAGTCTGACACAAAAGGAGGCAAGACCAGGCCTGCCTCTCAGGAGTCTGGAAGAAGGCTGCCATGGGGGCTGGTCCAGCCTCCTGCCTGCCCTGTACAGGCCTCGCTTCCACCAGGCTGGTGGTGAAGGGATGCACAGGAGAGATGGGCTGGAAAAGGAGGGACTGGGGACCCTCCCATGGAATCTGTGAAGGTGGACATTCCAGGCCCTGCAGCAGCTATACTGACATGCCCCTTGTGGCCCCCATCTCAAGGAGCCCACATGTCCCCTGGGCTCCCTTTTGGAAAGGAGACACACTGAATCAGCCCTAAATTCTTTACCCTATCACTGCCAGGACAGCCTCTTTCTGATGAAACTTTTAACACAGCCAGAAAAGTAGCTCTCCATCCACAGCAGGGAGGTGGCTGTTGCCACCCCACACCTCCCTGCCCCCAACTTCTGTTCCTGTCCCCAGGGGATGCTCCCAAGAGGCAAACTCCCCCAGGAGGCTGCCAGATGAGAACCTGGCCTCCTAGCCCATGATTGCTTTCTTCTGGAATGGTGCCTTCAGCCATCTGCCCATCACTGGGCGCCTCGTGCCTCAAGAGCTGGGATTCCAGTTCCCAGATTGCTGGGATCTTAAGGGTTAAAGCAAAGGGCCCCACAATGCCTCTCTTTATCTGACTCATGTCCCCTGTCCCTTGGGCCTTCACGTTTAAGACCTTCAGTGGCTCCTGACTGCCCGTGGCATCACATCCCAAGCCACTGCTTTCGTTATGAAGCCTTAGTACATGAAGCCCTTCACAACTGGGCCCAGCTGTTCTAACCTCACTCAGAGCCATGCTGCTCTTTGCCACCCTTCACTGGGCAGAGACCCCAAAGCTGGGCCTTCTAAATATAGCGCCCGACACTTGGGCTTTTTGACGGAATAAATAAAAATCCTTCATTCCAGTCATACCAACATACAGTTTGCAGAAATCTGTGTCATGCTGTGCCCCAATACTGTGTCCTCTGCTCTGAATGCCTTCATCCATTTTCACCCATGAAGCCCATACTCCACGACGCCCCTTTATTGAAGGCTTTCCAGATGCCAGGAAATGTATTCACTTGCCTGTCTTCCTCACCAGCTGTTGCCTCCTTAAGGGCAAAGAACAAGTCTTTTGGAACTTAGCATAGCACCTGGCATATGGTAACAATTTTTCAAGAAATTGCCAAAAGTATGAATTAGTAACTGACAGGTGGTGTGGTCATCTCCTTTAATGCTCTCATTTTGAGCAAGAGTGAACTCAAGCAGCTCTATTCCGCATGTGGGAGTAAAACTGTGCTTGCAAGGGATATGGAAGATAGCTCTCTGGGCATGGTCACAGCAGCGTAAAAAGAAACACCAGCAGAGCTGTTTGGTTGGCTCTTGGTTTGCCTGAACTGGAATGGACATTCCTTACTGCCTCGCAGAGCTGCTAGGTCTCCCAGGTTCCTTGAGCAGCAGACATTCTAGTCTCGGTTAGTTGACATCAAAGACGGCTGGCAGTCATGAGGGAAGTGGGGCGGCTGACGAGAAAACAAACAGGAGATAAGATTTCCCTGTCTTGTTTGTTCTGAAAAGAATGTTGATGTCTGCACATTTTTGTAAAGGAATATAAAATCACTTTGGTAAAAAGGCTGCAAGCCCAGGAGACTTGGTTCTTTTATGGGAACAGTCTGCAGGAATCTCTTTGTAAACCAAGTTCCCCAGTGTGGGAATGATATTGAGACCCCCATAGCCCACTGTCACCTGCCCTGAGGGTAAGGGTGAGGGTGGGCTCTGAGCTCAAGGAGGCTGTTGCTTCTTTCCCATAGTTCAGGGGTTCTCAAAAGAGTGGTCTTGGGCCAATGGCACGAGCATCACCAAGAGTGTTAGAAATGCACATTGTCAAGCACTCTACCTCCAGAAGCAGAGACTCCGAGGTGGCCCCAGTAAGCTGAGTTTCGATGAACATTCCAGATGACTTCCATGCTTGCTCAGGCTTGGGAAGAACTGTCTTAGTCCAATCCTCTCTGGGAATGGCTCTGGGGGCTAGAGGTGGTTTCCACCCCTGGGGAAAGCACAATGGGGAGTGAGGAGATGGTGGAACGAAGGGTCCTTTCTGGGCCTCTTCTCTCTCTCCAGTCTCCCTTGGGTTAATCCACAACCCGGTTCTAGCTCTGACCCCCTTAGAGACAAGCTCTCATCTACCGTTTCTTTCCTTCCTCCTTGAGTCTCGTCCCCTATGAGTCATTTCAATATGCAGGGTCTTACGACAGCTTCAAATCTGGAACATCTAAAACAAAATTCACCATTTTCTCCCGCTCTAAGTAACCTCGCTTCCTTTGGTCATTATTCCCTCCCTCTCTCTCAAAATTATTCACCAAGGGCCTCCTATGGCCAAGCCTTGTGCTGGGAGAGCCTCTAGTTTACAAGCAATCACGGATTCTCACCTTCTCCCACAGACCCCCATATGATAGGTTTAATATAATTTCTTGTCCCTTGTTTTCCTGGCTTCAACTCCACTCAAGACCCTCTTATTCCCAACCCAATGTGGGAAATATTTATGGATACCCAGAACCTGAAATGTACTGTGCCAGCCCCCACTGGGAAAAAGAGCAGAATTAAGACAGGCCTTGCCCTTGAAAAACTGGTTTCCTGAATCACTGAAGGATTAATAATCAATTCTTTCTCCTCCAGGTCTTCTCCTCAGTAACCCAGTTTGCATACTATTATTGGACTAATGGCCCTAAACTGATAATTTCACCCCCTTACTCATAAGTTTTCCATGATGTGCTTCCTGTGTTGCACAGAGGATCGGGTCCAAGTGCCTCAGCTTCACATGCAGACCTTCTACAGCCTGGACCTCTAGAAGTCAGCTTTCCAGTACTCCTCAAACTCTCCCTCCAAACTCTCAGGGACATTGCCATCGACGGTCCTTTGATCTCCCCATCCTTCTGCCTGGTATGCCATCTTTCCCCACCCAACCTGCAGAAGCACTTTCTATTTCATCACCTCTCTGAAACTTCTTGGACAGTCACAGCCTGAAATGCTTTCTTCCCCCTTTTTTGGCCCTGAACACATACTGACCTGTGGCATAAATTACCATTTTATATGTACTCATGTCCCTGAAATTAAGCCACAGGGTTCACAGACAGTTCTATCAGCATTCGTTGTACCTCCCAGAACCCAGGCTCCATACGGCCATGGTCAGCCTGAGCACCGGGTCACCCGCTGCATGCCTCTCCTTACTCCGCGCTCTCTTGCAGCCATCGTCACTGTGTTGTCCACTGAAGACAGCTGTACTGACCCCAAGCGTCAGCAGCAGACTCTTTCTCGTCACCGCCCAACAGATCGGCGCCCTGCTGCTCCTGGTCATTCTGGGCGCAGGCTCACTCCGACAACACGTCTCACTTCAGCGGCTTCAGCGGCTTCAGCGCAGTGGGCAGCCCACGCATCTAGCTCCGCGCAGGGGAGAGCATGCAGAGGTCACGTGAGCAGGCCCTGGGTGAGCAGACCGGAGGCTGGAAGGGTCGGGGATTGCTTCCACCGATGCCATTGGCCAGCTGTCAGTCACGTGGTCCCTCTGAAGGCCAATGTGCAGAAGGAGCAGCTAGGCGGCGGCGGGGCGCGGCGGGGCGCGGCGGCGCGGCGGGGCGCGGCGCTGTCGGAAGTGTTTTCTTTTTTTCTTTTTTATATTAAAAGGCCAAGCAAACACAAGGTAATTTTGCTGATTGAAATGCACGAAAGGGTGTCCCAGCCGGAGGAATGACCTCAGTTGGGTGCGGGGTCTTGCTTTTGTCCTAGCCCTCTGCTCTCAGAGCAAAGTCCAGAAGGCAAAGCTTGATGGCCATTGGTAATAAGCAAAAGCACAAGCTCCTTGGCCGACCTCCACTCCACTGGCTGGAGCAGTGTGTCCCACTTTTCCATAAAACTAACCGAGGGTCAGGCAGGGCATTGACCGCCCACGCTGTGGTTGTTGTCAGGTACCGCAGGTCACGTACAGGTACGAACGCTCCTCTGGGGAGTTTGTATGCTTACCAAGCGTTAGTTGGATTTACTCCTAAACCTTTTTAGGGCAGTTATGCGTGCGACGTCAATTACTCAAACCTTCCAGTTTAATTGATGTCACATAAACTGTTGAGTAAAATGGAAATATGAGTGAAAGAAATTTTTTATTATTTTTAAAATCCTAGTATAATTAACATACAGTGGTATGTTAGTTTCAGGTGTGCAATATAGTGATTTAACAATTCCATATAATACTCAGTGCTCATCACCCTAAGTATACTCTCAATCCTTGAAAATATATTTTTTAAATAAAAATTAATTTACTTCGGAAAACTTGAGTGAAAAATGATTGTCAAATAGGGTGTTTATCAGACAACTTTGGGGAAAAGGAGTGGGGGATCATAAAAACACAGAGGTCTCTGTACTCTGATGGCTTCGGGGTGTCTTTCAGCTCTAACTGTACTTTGAAGAATCCAAACTGGAAATCAAATTTGATGCATTACGTATGTGGCCTTTGTAGAAAGGACCACTGAGACTCAGGAAAAGGCCTTGGCTGGAATTCAAAAGATTGACAAATAAATGAACTCTCTTTGTATTTTAAGTTAAAACAGTTATGTTTATATATATTTTTAATGGATTTCCCACTTTAATTGGCTTTTTTGATCAACCACCCCCTAGTGGTTGCATCAGATAAGATACATACCTACTGTTTTGGGAACACAGCTCCACAGGGAGTACACTGAAGTTGCTCGGGGTAAGGCTGATTAATTCAGCACTTTGATTTTCAGTAAGCTTCTCCTGGCTAAACAACATGTGCCTATAGCTTTTAGTTCCTCAGAGTGAGGCTGCAACTACTCCCAGACTAACTCACCCTGCATTTGTTGACACCTCTACTCAGATAGGCACCTTACTGTCTATGGGGTCCAAGGGCAGCCTTTTGAGAGGTGTGGGGGCCCCCCTCTGACTCCCACTTCCTCCCACAAGGCACAGTGTAGGTGTGGGGATCAGGACAAGTCAGGGAAGGAGATAAATCTTCAGTGTGGACCTTTTGCCTGCTGCTTGTGGGTGGAAAGAGAAAGCTCCATTAATAACAGACATTTTATTGGGATGGTTATGGGTAGAAATGGACATCTCTTCTGTGTTATCTTAGAAAACAGAGATCAATTCTCTTATCTAATGGGAAGGGTAAAAAGCAGCCTTCTTGCACACTTATATAATCAAGAAACTAAGAGAAGAAATCCAAACCTGTCAGCAGCTTTAATGACAGGAGAACAGCAGGCAGGCAAGAGCTGACATTGCAGGTGAGCTGACTACATCAGGGGGACTTGTTCTTTGTTTAAAACTGTGCTTACAAAGAATGCCTTCTTGTAAAATGGTAAGTCATGCAGGGAATGAGCAACACAATATTTTACAGACCTGGCACTGCACTAAATCACAAAGAGTTGAGGGGTAATATTTCTCACACTCCATTCCTTCAGAAACTCTTTGTACCTTTTTCATGGCCCGTACCAAGTTTGATCCTGTATCATAGTCATTTATGTGCACGTATATTTCCATTCCTGGAGAGTAGGCTTCTTGAGGTCAGGATCCATCTCTGAGTCCCCACATGGAGTGTAGCTGAGTAGGTAACCACAAGGTAGATACACAATTCATGTTTGTGGAATGAATGAATGAATGAATGAATGAATGAAAGAGGTGGAGTAACATAGATGAAGGAGACTGGACTATGATTAACTTCCCAATCGCACCCACCGAACACTGAATTACAAAAACAAATTCGTTATTTTAATCAAACTGTATTTTAACAGAAGCAGTACTTTGGCACCTTCCGTAACCCATGCGGGTGAGTAGAAGCTGGGACTGGGCCCTGGGGACTTGGTGCTCATCCCTTCTTCCACATCAGAACGTGGTGCCAGAGAGCGGTTGGCAACTGCTAAAAAGTGCATAAGAGAAAAATTCCATGTACAATGACCTCTCTTTTGTATCTGATACTATTTACATTTTATATACTGAAGTAAAAAGATAGCCTGATTAATTTCTATGGGGGAATTTTTGTTATATGAGAGCTTAAAAAAATAATTTTCCTTATTTTTCCATTCACTCGTAAAAGCAGTCTGGGCTCGTTGAAAATAATTTGGATGATACGGCATAACCTAGGGGGTTTATAATCTCACCACCCAAGATCACTTTAATTAACATCTTGATTTTAATTATTTCAAGTTTTTTTTTTTTAGATTTATTTGTTTATTGGACGGAGAGACAGCCAGCGAGAGAGGGAATACAAGCAGGGGGAGTGGGAGAGGAAAAAGCAGGCTCCCAGCGGAGGAGCCTGATGTGGGGCTCGATTCCAGAACGCTGGGATCACGCCCTGAGCCGAAGGCAGACACTTAACGACTGAGGCACCCAGGTGCCCCTATTTCAACCTTTTTTTCTCTGCATTGTTTGATTTCATAATTGGGATCACATGGTACATGCAACTTTTATATTGCCCTCTTTATCTGAACTGTATTTTGAGCATTTCCCTTGCCATTATATATATTCTTGAAAACATAGTTTCAGTGGCTACTGAATGTTCTGTCGCCTGGATACACTGTAATGTATTTAACAATTCTTCTAAGCCTGGATATTGTGAATGGATACTTCCATTCAAAACATTTTTTTGTATGTGTACATTTACATAGTTCACAGAGTTCTTTAAATCATATGAAAACAGCAATTCCCTGTGCTCTGCCTTTTGATCCTTTCAGGCAATCACTTTCTTTTAGCTGATTTTTTAAGGAATTTACCTCCATATTTTCCAATAACATACTTATATGTATACATCCTGTGTCTTCAGTTTAGGTACTAATAACCTTCTCCACAGAAGATGGACATTTAACTGTGCTTCACCACCACACCTCCCAGCTCGGCCCTAGCACACATACAAACTGCCGGTCCCTATATCCCTCAACTCATCTTTCCTATAACACTGGTGAGATTAGCATTCAGCATTTATATTACATGATTATGTGCATGCAAATGCTATTTACTACGAAGCCACCAAGGAATACTGTGGTTACTTTTCCCTTCTGACACATCTGTTTGCTTCCCTGGAGTTAAAATTTGTCCAGGATTCAGAGAAGCCAAAAGAGGAGACGCAGCAACAGCCAGGGGCACTGTGAGCCCGGCTGCCACAGGTGAGCCAGCAGATGAGTGACGATGTGTGTGAGCTGTGACAGTTCCTGGGGCCCTGCACCCACCTTCCTAACATGCAAGAACACGGCTGCTGCCCACCTTTTCACCTTCCAAATCTCATGCAAAATGTCACTTTGGCCAAGGCTGATCCGGAATCACCCAGGAAGGGAATTGGTGGGGCGGGGGTTGCAGAGTTCCAACTCAGCGAAGTTAACCCAATGCAGATGCAGCCCAATCTTCCCAAAGGAGTCTGACCTATTCCGGTCTGGGCTGGTCACACTCTGTTTCACCCTGGGATCACCTTCATCATCCAGGCGAGTCCTCTCACCTCTTTTCGTTTGACTTAGATCTCCTGTTTTCTAGACACCATGATTTCCCCTTGATTGGTTTATATTCTCGTTTCTGTTGATCGCGTCGTCAGGAACTCTTCGAGTACAGCAGGAACTCATAGGCAGTGAATGGTTCAGGTCTTCAGTGTCTGACAGTGTCTCTATTCTACTCCCACTCTTAACTCCAGGTTAGAAATGTTCTTTAAGCATCCAGTGCTGAAATTGAGAAGTTCAAAGCCGTTCTAATTTCTGGGCCTTGTATGCAATCTTTCTTTTTGTTTGTTTTCCTCTCTGAAAGCTCACAGGATCTTCTTCCCAAAACTCTGAAATTTGTGATGACGGGTGGGTCGGCTTTCATCCAGTGTGTTGGGCATTCAGTTGACTGTAATATTATTACCGAGTTCCTTACCTTAATTTTCTCTGTTCTCTCTTCACTCCTACCACATGGGTATTGGAGTGTTCTGGAACTAAGTCTTTATTTTTCCTCCTTTTCCTCTTCTATTTTCCCTTTGTTTGTTTGTTTGTTTGGTTGGTTGGTTGGTTGAGTTTTGCCGTTTGTTCCCTTCAACCTTCTGGCGAATTTCCTCAGTATTACTTCCAAAAGCATCTACTGAGTTAATTTCTGCTATCATTTCTTAATTTCCAAAAACTCTTTTTGTTCTCTAATTTTTCCTTAAAAATTGTGTGTGCAGCTCTTGATTCTGTTCTTTTTTCTTAAATGCTATGCCTTCTCTTATCCTTCTGAAGATACTAATACTGGTGTCTTTTCAAGTTACTTTCTTGTGTTTTTTGATCTGTCTAGATTTGTCTGTGTATTTCACAGTTGAGGCTTTACTCAGGTATCTGGCTATCTTTGTATTCTGCTCATATTTAAGATGGGAGATTAAAAATCTGACCAATATGCCAACATAAGGCTTTATCTTATGATGACACAGCATTTTTAATGGGACCTTTTATGGGGACCTTTATTTTATAATGACACAGCAGAGCCCTTTTATGGGACCTTGACTCATCAGTATCCTGAGGACTTTTCCTTGTCCCCAGAAGGATCTTGTCTCTCTCCTGGAGGGTATGAGCTTGACGGCCAGTGTGCAAGGGCTGCCTGGTGTGTCAGCATTCCTACAGTCCTGTTTCCTTACAGGCCCGCCCTCGGCAGCACCTGGCATCCCACAGTACGGAAACCTCCACAGATCAAACCTGGGGTTTTCTGTCTCCTCCCCCATCTCCTTCCCCACTTCCTGGCCTTGGCTTGGGTTGCAGAGCAGTAGGAATGAAGGAGGAGGTGAGGGCTCTGTTCTGCAGCATTCTCTTCAACACTGCATGGAATAAAACATCACACCCTGAAATCCTGTTTTTAGCCCCCCTTTGCCCTGCTTTCCCTGTCACCAGAGCTGCCACTTTTCAAATCACATGGGAGTCGTGCAGAGCAGACAGAACAGTTCTTGGCTTTTCCTGGCACTGAGGATGTGTGTAGCTTTGGGGTCTGCGTGCGGCCCCCTGCTCTGCAGCCTCTGCATTTCTCACTGTTGTCAAACCACTCATTCTCTCAGTCCTCCAGGGCTTGTGTCTTTTTTGGGAATCCCTTTTTCTGTCCATTTTGGTGAGGTTTGGGAGGGAGCAAAGGTATGTATTCAAGTCAGTATCTTAATAGGTACCACCTTTTCCTGGAATTCAAAGGGTCTTCGTTCCCAGGTAATTCACACACAGGACCCATCAAGGTACTGACTTAGCTCTAAGGGGCATCTGTGCTGATACAGGATCAACAGAGGAGTCCGATTCTTTTGTGCCTGAATAAACAAAGAGGCATCCCTGTCCTACACTTTATAAAAAAAATTTTTTTTAAACTTCATTCAGAAGAGAGGAATTTTGTATACTTGGGGGGGGGACAGTTTCTTTAAACTGCCAGCGATCATTGAAGAGGGGTCTGGTAGCTCCTTGCTCACAGCAGGGGTGAAAAGACTTAGTTTGCTAGTACCTGCCTAGCACCTTTGTGTCATTCCAACCAAGAGGCCTGTCTCTGACATGTTCTCGCCCACTGGCCGATTCACACACTTTCTCTACCTCTAATGCCATTAGTTTCTGGCTCCTTCCTTGGGCAAGCAACTCAATAAGGGCATCCATTTTCTTCCCTACTCAGTATCAACTAGGGGATTCATCTCTGCAGACACGTCCCATCAGTCACCCACTTCATAGCTGAAAAGTGAGATCAAATTCACAGATTTTCCCAAAAATACCTATCATCAGCACGAAAAGCATTTTTCTATTTTGTGTTATTTATTTTTTAGTTTAGATTTTTTTTTCATATGTAAGCTGTCACTATGGTAGCCATAGATTTTTTTGGTGATTAACTTTTAACTTTACAACTGACTTTTCTCAAGGAGCAAGTGGCTGGAGGTTTTGTTTGCTTCCTTTTGAAAACTTTAATGGAATCTTGACAAAGAGGTAATTATAATAGCTTAAGAGGTTATATGCATCCTTTTCAGTGTACTGATTTGCTGTCCTGAAGGAACCACTTTTCTTTCTTTTTTTTTTTAAAGATTTTTTTATTATTTATTTATTTAACAGAGAGAGACAGCCAGCGAGAGAGGGAACACAAGCAGGGGGAGTGGGAGAGGAAGAAGCAGGCTCCCAGCGGAGGATCCCGATGTGGGGCTCGATCCCTGGACGCCGGGATCACGCCCTGAGCCAAAGGCAGACGCTCAATGACTGCGCTACCCAGGCGCCCCAGGAACCACTTTTCTTACATGTAAAATGGGTGGTTCATTTTAGAGGCACACCTGACCACCATGAGAAGATAATGTGATGCGTCAGGATGCCTGGGTCACAGATGATTGAATAATGCACAAACACATCATTAGAAAAACAGAGGAGTGTGTGCTTCTGGCAACCTGGTGGATAAGCAATTCTTTGACATACGCAGATGTCTATTTAAACATGTTTATATTGTAAAGTGCAGGATAATCTCTTCCTAATCATTCTTAATGGCTTTTGCCTACTCCCATTTCTGGCTTGTTACCATGTAAGGTTTGATGTTCAAAAGTCAGTTATGGTTATTTTGTTCCCCACTCTTGAACCTCAATGGAACTGCTCCAGTTCTGAACCTAAAGAACCAGAATTCAGGTATTTTCAGGACAAAATCTGATAGGCATCATTTACAGATCAGCCAGACTTACAGCTTTACAATAAGCTAAAATTTTTTCAAGATTTATTTATTTATTTATTTATTTTAGAGAGAGAGAGAGAACAGGGGTTAGGGGTAGAGTGAGAGGGAGAGAGCATCCTGAGTAGACTCTGTGCTGAGCATGGAGCCCCATGGGGGGCTCAATCTCATGACCATGGTCTCATAATCTCATGATAGCAACCTGAGCTAAAACCAAGAGTCAGATGCTTAACCAACTGCACCACACAGGTGCCCAAATAAGGTAATTTTTAAAATAAGCCATTGGAATCAACCATATTTTCTCTTTCCAGACTATAAAGATCTTCTACCCATGAAAATGTAGCCTTTCTTTTCAGTGTGGCTGCCCACACAGCCATTGCTTTAACAACTATAGATTGAGAGATCGATACAAAGGTCCTGAATGGAAACACAGTGAGACATTCATGCTGTGTTGAAGGCCATGTGGTAATAACTCACTTTAAAACCCTGGTGTGAATGTGTTCTGGGCCTGTGCTCCCTGGGCAGGACGTCCCTGTGGTTTGGATTCTTTCCCCCTAGAGTTTGGGGCTCTTTTCTCAGCACCTATAGCCTGTATCATTGAATAAGAGAGAAAACATTCATTGTCCAACAAATACTGGCATGATTTTCTGAAATAGAAACATGTCCTTGAGCCAATTTCTATTTTAGAAACTGCCAGTGACTCACTCGTAACCTTGCGCAAGGAAGACGTGACCTTTATTCCTTGCACAAGTTCCCAGGACTCAGAACGAAGTTACAAGGAGCATTGTTTGTGACAAGGCTCTCCAGCATGCAGAGTGTTTGTGAACACCCCTTGCCGCATGCCCACATTCTCAGAGACCTTTCGTTAGAGCGTCCAGGATGGCACAGGCATGAAGGGTGCAGGATACAGAGCAGACCAGGCCTCCGAACCCCAGCTCCAACAAGGTGCGTGGTGCGGACTTGGGAAGTTCCTTAGTGTCTGTTCTCTACCCTGGCCTCTTCCACAAATAGGAATAGAACTCAGGGAGTCGTGGGGACCATATATGTTAGTGTATAGGAAGTGCACGTCACAGCCCACGGAGCGTGCTTAAAAAGGATCATTGTCAGTGTGATTGTAATGATCTTCTTCACGGGTGTAGTAGTAGGGTTATTGCTGCCAATATTATAGCCTCTGTTTCCCACATGCCTTTGAAGTTCCTCCTCTAGAGACGGAATATGCTTCCTCACCCTTTGACTTCAGGTTTGACCACGTGACTTGCTTCAGCCAATGGTGTATGAATAGAGTGACAGCATGGCGACCTCCAACCCAAGGCTTAAGAGGTATTACATGTTCCCACTTGAGCTCTTAAGCTCGGCCATCATTCATGAGAGTGGCAAGTCCCAGTCACCCCTCTGATCTGGGGAGGATGAGAGGCATGTGGAGCAGAGCTGGGCCCAACTTGCTTCTCAGAGCCAACGCCAGCTGGCCACTTCACTCCTGGCCTGTTGTTGCCCAGACAATCTGAACATGTGTGAACGAGAATAAGTGAGAATATTAAACCAGTGGGTTTGGGGGTGGCTCTGTATTTAGCATAGTTGTGGCGATCACGGGCACGTACAATGGGAAAGTTAGTTAATTAACTGTGAGTTAACTGTTGTGGAAAGGTTACATGAAGAATGGCATGGAAGCTGAAGTGTGAAGGGTGGTTTAGAGGCAGATCTGGGAAGGAAATCTGCTCTCAGAATCTCACTGCAAAGCCTGGTTCATGAAGATCTGGCTGTTCCGACCTGCTGAGAGGCTGACTTTTTT
Organism: Ailuropoda melanoleuca; assembly: GCF_002007445.2. NCBI lineage: Eukaryota > Metazoa > Chordata > Mammalia > Carnivora > Ursidae > Ailuropoda > Ailuropoda melanoleuca. The sequence goes on along the minus strand of NC_048221.1, from coordinate 58,721,550 downwards.
TCCCCCTCAACATGTATCTGTATTGACCATAGTCTCTCTCCCTCTCTCTCTCTTTCTCTCAATCCCTCTCTTTTTAAAAATGAACATAGAAAGGCTCTACTTTTGATTCACATCCAGGGGAAGCCCAGCCTTTCTCTGGTTGCCAAAGGCTCTTACTGAAGGACGGATGAGAACTCAGATTCTGGAAATGCTGTGTCTTCATCCATGCCCAGAATGTGTCGCTATTTTTCTAATACTGTGGAGGAAGCTGAGCGATGTAACCCCTTTGGTGTAATCCTAAGGCTCCATGGAATCACTGGCTTGACGTCTTAGCATGCCCCGTCCCTGCTGTCAGCTTCTGAGGGAGAGAGAGACAGCGAGCATGCATTCAGCAGGAGCAACAGACCCTGGAAACCCCAGGACAGCAGTGGTATCTCGTCCTGCTGTCGGCTGGCCTGGCTTCTTCGACTTCCTGCATCTCTCCTCAGGAGCTCTTGGGCAGGCTTAAAGAAACCTTTGTATGAAGAAAGGCCTTTGAAATGTTACCTCACCCAGTTTGGTTGGAGTGACTTTTCTAGTTGCTTGTTGTTTCCATTCCTTTTCTACAGTGATTTATTTATCAGGCAAAACTGGCACGTGAGGTCAACGGATATTTTGTAATGGAAATGTGGTCCTTAGGTGCCTGATGCACTCAGTCTTCCCTGTGGTGTGCGAACAAACTCACAGGGCATCGATCAGCTCTTAGGGGCAGAGACCACTCAGTCTGGAAGGGGGCAAGGCACCTGTCTAAACCCACCCCTCGATAGGACTGACTGAGCATGGCCTTACCGTTATTGGATGTGTACTGTCTTTGCCTTTAAGGTAATCAAACTGAATTTTGCCTGAGGTGGTGGAAGTGGCAGCTGAGGTGAGGAGCGTTCTAGTTAAAATGGTAAGGAGATATATTCCTGACTTCCAGTCTCACAAATGCCTCATTAATTAAGCAAAGGTAATGAGGCTTGTTGTTTAGAAATGGGCATTTGCACCAGTAACCATTTTCTTAAAATCAGACCACTGCCTCGGGATTAGAATCAACGAAAAGTCAGAATTGGGCAGATTAAGCCATCCTATTAATTATAACTTAAAGTGAAATGTTGCCGTGTGTAAATGTAACATGAAGATTTCTATTACAGGGATAAATAACTATTCTTATTATCCTAATAATTAGCTTCTCTCTGCAGGTAGAAAGTACCTTTCACTGGCAGACCCAGGAATGGAGATTCTCAAAACGGGATAGAAGGAATCAGGAGCAAAACTGCAAAATTACCGCAGTGAGGTCTTACCGGCTCAGAACAGCCTGCCACCTGCTAACTGGCCTCCCACAGGCACCGTGGCCCCTAATCGAGAGTGGTCTTCTTCCAACACAAACAGACTCATGTCATCCTTCTATCCCCACCCAACTTCCTGAGTAACTCCTTCCAAAAGCCCGCTGGTGCCCTGGGAGCCAATTGTGTCCTGTACCCCTGAAGTCCAGCAGGATCTGGCCCCTTACTACGCACCATTACACCATTACTATGCGCCGTTTTCCCATTCCAGCCATAGCCTCCAGCTGTCCTCCCACCTACCAGGGGCATTCCTTTCCTTCTGTCTTGACTACGCCTCTCCACTCTTCAATTATTAACTGCAACTAATCCCTTTAGGCACTGGCTCAGCTATGACATTACTTCCTTAGAGAACTATCCCAGACCCTCCAGACAAGCTCCCCAGTTACGAGCACGGACGCCACTTAACCACACACAGAGCTGCGCATTGGTTTATTGGATTAAGTTTCTCTTTCGATAAACTCCGTAACTATCTATAAGGATAGCAGTCTTTTGCTCACCATTGATTGGGACCCTAGCACTGGAATGGTATTGACACATAGTATATCTTCAGTATCTATTGAGCAGATGGAAAGGGAACTTAGTTTAAAATGCACTTAGAACATGTGATTGTTGTCACAGAAGCATATATTCCAGCTCAGATCCTTCCTCAGGGAGAGGACATGGCATCCAGGTTATCTTGGAAGAGATTCAGCGGTCAGACTCAGCCAATAGATTGGTTCAGCAATTTGATGTGCTAGTTTGATTTTTGGCTCACTGGTTTTTGCCAATATGAAATTTCTATCTAGGTTCATACTGACTTAAAAAGAATCAACCTTTCCACTCATTTATGTATCCGTCCATCTCCCTCTTACCTGTCTGGTGAGTAAACTGAATGCATCTGGCTTGTTCAGTCCACATGATAATCAAAGTCTGGGGTTCTGTGTTTTGTTACTGAGCTCGGTCCCTGTCCAAGTGGTTCTTTATAATCAATATAGCTCTGAAATCATCTCAGTCAGCACAGACCCTGTCCATCTCCACGACAGAGCTCCAGGGCCACCTGCTCTAAGGGAGCAGTTCCAGAGCGCAGGGAAAACAGGTGGTGAAGAAACAAAAGTGGGTCATTTGGGGGCTGTGTGTTCAATGGAGCCCCGTTGTTTGAACAGGGAACCATTTGGGACATGTTTTTACACTACTTTTCTTGTGATTTGTTCATTTTCTTTCATGACTTCCTCATGGTGAATACTGGGAAGGGGCTTCTGAAGGGAGGCAGGACGTGCTAGGAAGATGTGGGAGCAAATGGAACGCCATTTGCAAAACAACAAAGGCAGCCCTAGGCAGTGAGCACAGGCAGAGTAAACAGCACCCGTGCTGCCAGCACACTGTTCAAAGCTTGGCCATTCAGGGGATCATCGGAGACAAGCCACCACAAGAAGCCTGTAATCACCTTTCCCCCAGTTTATGAAACAGGCAGAGATCAAATGAAGGAGGTCAGGGTTAGCATTCCCGATAACAGCTTCCCATTTGAACAGCCTGCAGGAGAGGAGGTCAGCCGAGGGTTCCAGAGATTAGGGCTATTTTTAGTGACAGCAAAGAAGGAAAACCTGCAGAGTTGTAGATTCCAGGGTGAACGACACAGTTGTTCAGTGAATTCTGCTACAGATGCCCAAAGAGCATATCACCACCGAGCAGCTGCCCTGGACCCGGCCAGGGAGAAGCCCAACGATGACACTGCCATCTATCCGTGGGGAGTGGGTACATCAAGACACCACCAGCAGGTGATCAGGGAGCCTGGCGGAGACAAACCCAGGTTTTCTTGACCAAGGACTATGGTTAATACCCACAATAGGGAGCGTTTTTAGTTTTAACAGTTAAAGTATTATCAAAAAACTATAGTCTGCAGGAAGCAATTCACAAAGGGCAAGTCTGGGCATTGAGAGGGTAGATTGTTTGTCGGGGGGACGTGGTGGCAGAAATGTTAAGTGAGAGTCCCGAAGACTCCGATGGTCAAGGTGGGAGAAGCCACAGGGAGCGTCACCCCCAGCCTGTCTCCCAATCTCAGAAGGGCACCAATAAAGCCAAGTGGGCCACGCTTCCTGCCTCTGAAAGCAGGAACCCCTTCAAGCCATTTCAAATCCTTTTTCCGGCAAAAGGGACAAAACTGGGAAGTGGTGGAGAGGGATCTATGGCAGAGGCACGGAGTGCTGGAGAAGACAGTCTAAGGAGCTTCATGGGCTGTGTATGGATGGGGGCAACTGGGTTAGTGCTAATCGAGCAGTAAGCTATAGTCTTGGCTGTCTTCATGTGAGAAATGATGGCAAAGAAGGGCTCTGATGCAGAATCCTGGGATCAGACAGAGGTTTATGGGCCTAAGGACGTCGAGGAGAAGATGGATGGAAGAGGAGGCATCAGGAGAGTGTTAGGGATGGAGGAAGAGAAAGCTGCAGTAACGACAGCTGGCCTCTCCAGCAGCTTCTCTTTATCAGCAATGGCCCAGGCACCATGGGCTTGTGAGCAAAGGACCTGGGAGCCTTTTCCTCACTGCTGGGCGGCAGGGCAGCACCCTGAGGTTCAGTAAAATAGGGATTGCAGAAGCAGGCACGTGGGTGTTTGGAAATCCAAACGAAGTCGCTTTAAAGACAATTTCTTCTTCCTAATGAGAAGCTCTGTAAGGACATGACTTTCACCTCTCCAGGGATTCAGAATTGCTCTGGATGTCGAAATGGACCCTGGGGCCAAGCAGGAGTTTGCCTGCGGATCGACCATGGCATGTGGCTCTTACACAGCATCCGATTGGCCTGCACAGAGGCTTGAAGTTTCAAAAGCTTTCTGGAAACAGTGGCACAGAGCTGTAGGCCCCAGCTTGCCTGTTGTTTCAGGCATCGACTGGTACCGTGCTCCAGGTCAGGAGGCCAGCACTCCAGCGACTGCTGCTGCTGACACTGCCAGGCTCCAGCCACTCCGCACCCCTTCCCCTCCACCCCTCTCCCTTCAACCTTGCTGCAGTGGATGTGGAAGGGGACCAGAGCTCAGCTGCAGCGTACTGAGGTGACCCTGATAGTTCCAGGTTGCCTCTGGGGATCAGCAACACGAGGGTCAGAAGTGAATTTTCAGAGGCGCCTGGGTGGCGCAGTCCTTAAGCGTCTGCCTTTGGCTCAGGGTGTGATCCTGGCGTTATGGAATCCAGTCCCACATCAGGCTCCTCTGCTATGAGCCTGCTTCTTCCTCTCCCACTCCCCCTGCTTGTGTTCCTTCTCTCGCTGCTGTCTCTCTCTCTGTCAAATAAATAAATGAAATCTTAAAAAAAAAAAAAAAAGAAGTGAATTTTCAGTTCTGCTTGTTTCCTTTTCCCAAACTAAACACCAGAATACTGGGCAAATTCCACTCCTCCCCACCCCTGCTTTTATGGACCCACTTTTTGTTTGTCAGGAATGAATCAATGGTTTAAAACAGAGGTGTGTGCTGTGCACCACCTTGTCCGTGAGCCCTCTCCGAGGTAAAGCAGTGATTACACTTGGGCTCAGACAGCCCGTGTCCACACTGTCCATCTGTGCACAGCGTCACCGCACTGGCCAGGTGTGCCTGCGGAGCGGGGGCTCACAATCGTGCATTTTCCAGATCATTGGCGGTTCAAACCTTTGCAGGGTCAAAACTTAAAAACGTCACTGTTGCTCATGAACACCTTTATGACATGTACAAATACTTCTGAGCTTTTCTAAGCAGAAAATACATAACGTAATTCATCTTTTCATGATGACTCAGGAATATCATTATATCATTATAATCACCACTTGCTGGGCTGTCCTAAGTTAACAGCAGTGCCCCCAGGATGGACAGAGCTTCTATGGGGAATACTGCTGTCCCCTACAATGAGCAACCCCAGTGCCACCTCAGTGACCAAAAAAAATCTAGAAAACAGGACAGCTAGACAGTCATTTTTTTAAAATTGCTCATCTAATTACAACAGTAATACATATTCATCGCAGAAAACTGTTATGTACAAAACAATAAAAGAAAAAATAAAGTCACTAAACTGAGATTTAAAATAAGTTTTTGCTGCCAGGCTTTCCTGCCATGGTTTTGCTGATGTCTGCGGGTACTTGTGTTAGATTCTCTGTTTCTACCTAGTGATTCTCCTTTCTGCTTCAACATACGGTGTCTGTGCTTTTTGATCACTGCTTTTACTTCTGGGTAAAACAGTTCTGTGGTTTCAAGAAGATAAGGTAAATGTTATCATAAATGTATAAAAAAATTCTCTATACCTTTATTCAAGAAAAAGATAAAATTGGGGTAATTTATAAACTGTATCTGACAAGCAATGTTTGTCAGTTTAAGTCTATAGGAAGCTGGTGACATCGGCAAATAGTCCTTAATCTCTTTGAATTTTTACATAGCTACTCTCAAAAACTTCAAAATTTTGCAGATAAGTTTTAGAATAGAAGGTGTCAGGGTATTTTGCTAAAACAAACTACCATTGGTGGGGTGGCTTAGGCAACAAAAATCGAGTTCTCACTGTCTAAGATCAAGATGCTGGCCAATTCATTTCTGGACAAGAGCCCTTTTCCTGGTCGGCAGATGGCCTCCTTCTCCTTGTGTCCTCATTGGCAGAGAGAGGAAGCAAGCTCTTCCATGTTTCTTCTTATCAGGGCACTAGTCACATTGTGCGGGTGCCACATTCATGACCTACATACCTCTCCGAGGTCCCATCACACTGGGAACTAGGTTTCCACATGTGGTTCAGTAAACCTTTGCAGGGACACAAACATTCAGTCTATAGCATTCTTGGAATATGCTTTGGCATCATTATAGGAAAATTCGAGAGTCCCCCAGTTAGAGCTTTAGGCTGAGATTCTGGTGGCCACATCGTTAAGTCCCAGAATTCTGACTTCCCACAGTCTGCCTGGGACAGTCCCAGTGGATGCCTCCTGTCTAGGCATGACTTTACGTAATGCCCCTTCTGCCCTCCCAAAGGCCCTGATGATCACGTCCCAGCCTCTGGCCCATTCCTGCCTTGGCGGAGAGGCTCCTGGGGTGCGCCAGTCCAGAGCCGATCAGAAGGGAGAAGCAGCTGGGTGTGCACGAGGCCCCTCCCAGGCCTGGAAAACAGTTCAGGAGGATTCAGCACGTGCAAGAAAGCGCATTTTTCTCAATGGCCCATTTTTGCACGTCTGACGTATTGACTGTTTCCTTGGTCCCCTCTTAACTTTGAAGCAAGGGGAAAGAGGACTGATCTCCCAGGAAAGACACACTGGATAAATCCTGCAATTAAGTAGGGGGAAAGCAGCCCATTTTCCTTACATCCTTAAAACTCAGAGCCCTTTAGGCTGGGAGAAAGGTCAAATGGCTCCTCTCATTCATATTTCATGGTAGTTGCTAGTTCAGAATTGCCAATTACTTAAAAAATCATTAAACATTTAATGTCAAGAAAAAACAATTAGAACCATTGTCCAGTCATGTCAAACTGCATGTATTTCTGTTTTTCTATCCATTTTTGTCTTTATGTATACCTTGTGTACACTTTTCTACCATTGTAATATTTTCACTTAACACATACTTTGCATAGTTTCTTAACTGTTCCCTGTGTGTTACGCACACTGCTGGACACGCTCCCCTTTGGGCATTGCAGGGCCCTCCTGGGCCCCGCCCAGAGCCTGGACATCCTGTTTCTTTGTAGGGGCTTCAAGGGAGAGCTGTTGGAGCCACAAGGAAAGGTTGGATTTTGAAGACAAAAATAATTTTCCTCCTTTGAAGGCAGCATGGGTGTAGTTAGAAACTGAGGAAGCCCCAGGAGTCTGAAACCAAGAGGTTGGGGCTCTAACCCTGCACCTTCCTCCTACTTATGTGACCTTGGGAAGGACTGAAGCTTCCTGAGCCTCAGCTGCCATTCTGTGAATGGTGATAAACCTCACAGGGTTATTGAGGGAGCATCTTAAATGAAATGGTGCTGTGCAAATGTTGTTTGTTTTTCCGTCAGGAATCCAAAGCAGGACTTAGGCCAGGAATGAGGCTTAGGGCTGATGAGGGGCCCTGACCCTGGGAAAGTGGTAGGTTAGGTGAGGCTGGCCCTCCCAGCACATATGGTAACCTCCCTGCCATTTGCCTTCTTTCTCCCCGCAGATGGCACTTCCTTGCCTGTCCCCCACCTGCCACATCTCTTCTAGAATTGCCACTCATGGAGTCTTCCTCCAAGGGAGCACCGACCTCTGTTCTCCAGGTTAAAATGTATGCCCTGCAGATGCAAGGAAGAGCAAACTGTCTGAGCTCAAGGATTTCCTGGTGACATTAAAAAATACATTGCTGGATTTTGATTGATAACTTCTAATTGAACCTGATCCTTATGGCTAATTTAGAGCATGAAGTCAACACTGAGCCATAATAGATAGTGTGGCAATTGAGCTCTGCTAAAGTGATCCTGGCCTTTCTAGTGCTTGTACCAAACAGAAAGGTGTCCCCATCTCCCTCTGGTCTCACAGTTGGGGGATGGCATGCTCTGTCCTCCTGCACAGCGACTCACTTGTGACTGGCACACTGTAGTTAAGGGGTAAGGGTCAGGGAGTCCACATTTGCACACTTCTGAGCCCCTTTGCTATTGTCCTCTTCCATATCCCAAGCATCTTGAACCCAATTGTCCAGGATAGAAAGCTCTCTCAATTTTTTTATTCCACAGGCTTTGAAGGGTATCAGGTATTGGCAGTTGACAATGCTTTCAAATGAGTAGCTAAAGTTAAAAAAGAAAAAAAAAGCAATTATGCCCCCTCTTCTGTACACAAATACACAGAAACTTTGTCTCTGAGCCGAAAGCAATGGGACAGATGTTAGAAGTCATTCCTCTCAACCTTCGCTTCTGCCAGCCAAAAGGGTCACAGGGTCCTTGAGAATTATGTGCAGCTCCTGGGGTGTTGAGGGTAAACAGGATAAAGATGTGAAATCATTTTGCTATTACTGCTTTAGCTGCAATTGCTTTATTTATTCCAAAAGGAAAGTTTAAGGCAATATTATAGTTATTACTGTTCATAGGACATCTTGGGGCCCCATTTTTATGGAGATATAACTGACATACAACACTGTAGTAGTTTTGGGCGTATAAGGGACCCTTCAGTCCTTACTATGAAGACTGAACCCTGTGAAGTCCCTCCCTGCCTCCGCCCCCGCATAGTTGCAGGTGCGGGGACTGCGGCCGGGACTGGGAAGCAGAACACTCTGGGCACCCTGTCCCCTGCATGTCTCTCCCCTGCTCTCGTCCCTGAAGCTGGGGAGGAGACAGCGAGTGTCCATCATCTCTATCCTTCCTTCTGTAGGCTTGTGTCCAGCGGCGTCCGCAGATTCGCTGTAACCATCACCCCTGAGAGGCTGTGTTCTCGCGAATGAATGTGGGACATCACAGCCTTCGTGGGCAGCCTCTGGCTCACGGCAGGCTGTTCCTGCTGAAGAGACACTAACCCTCTCTTGACAAGGATCCTGGTTGCTACCTCTGTAATCGCTGATTCATTCATTCATTCATTCATTCATTCATTCATTCATTCAGAAGACATTGCTGAGTGCCTCTTTGAGCGTGCACAGGTCTCTTAGAGTCCCTGCCCTCCTAGACATCTTTCTTCACAAAGAATTTTTCCACCACTGCATTTCATGTGCTACCTTGGAATGTCCTGCCTATGCAAATAGTTGCAAATTGGCTGGATTCAAGGGCTCCTCAGACTGACCCCTGGCCTGCATGTCCAGCCTTATTCTCAAGCCACACATCCGCAGCAGGCTGGTTCAGAGCTCCCCGCTCTGCGGGCTCTGTATTTTAGTGCTTTTCCTTGAACATTCTTCCTAGAGGAAGCCCTACCTTCTCTCTAACCAAATTATGCTACACTACGTATAATTCCTTAAATTTCTCTTCTGTGGATTTCACATAAATAAAGCAGGTCTTTTTATGTCATCAGAAAGATTATTTTTAAGTTAAGAGGTAGTCATGCCCTAGCCTGTCAGATGTGGTAATGGCGCCTAACCCAGTGCCTAGTGCATGGGTAAGCAATCAACATGAGCTGAGTGAGTGAATGAGTGAGCGACGTAGGCCCACCTGCAGAAGGGAGTGGTCCCTGAGGAGGAGAGGAATGGCTAGAAGGCCGTGCAGCTGTGGAAAGACAAGGCTTCCATAAGGAGGATTTTCCATGAGCATGCAGGACCATCCCGAGGCCCCGGTGTGCTCAAATTCCTGAACCAGTTTGGTTTACCTAACCAGGGTGTTATCTGCCTTCTGCCTCTTGACAGTTTTGAAACTTTCCCAAGACTTGCTTTTGTCCTTTGTAGAATGGTTTAACAGCAGTATGCATACTAATAACTAGTATGTGCACTAATATGTATGCCAACATGGTAGGTATATATACTGTAGCTAGTAAGATCTGTGCCCCTTGTCTCACTGGGTCACTGAGACCCCAGACAGCTGAAGTGTGTGAAAGCCCTTTGTGAGGAAGTTCACGTCTAAATCATTATTGTGATTACTCAATCACAGTAACTGGTTGCTCTGGGTCCCAGTACTTCTGCCTCAGTTGGCTTGGCTCTGAGTGGAGGGGGCAGACTTCATCTGTGTTTGTTCACTTGACTAGCTCCAAGATCTGGCCTGGTTTGGCACTCAGTAAACATGGAGGAGGGATGCACAGCCCTAGGCCATCATGTTCTTCTGGTAGTTTCCGCTGTAGACTCACATCCGGCTCAGCTGAGTGGTACCAGGTGGTTGAAAAGGAGCATTGCCTCAGTGTTGTTGGCGTGGTGCCTGGGCTCCAGGCCCTTGGGGTAGACGCCCGGAAACAAGGGGCAAAGCCACCCTTCATGCCCCAGTCAACAGAACCCTCCTCCCTCTATGCGTTTTCTTCAGCAACCAAGCCTTTATTTTTGCAAACTTTCTTTCAACATGAAAGCTGTGCTCACCCCCGGTTCCCTCCCTCTCCCCCAGCCCCACCACATCCGTTCACTCTCTTTGACCTTCTGCCAAAAACTCTTTCTTAACGCTCAGCCGCCCTCCATCTCATTTGCTCACAGTGTTTCATGCACTGTAAGTCCTTGGTGTTCAAACCCCCCGAGGTTACGTAAACAGTACTTGGAGCTGATCTTCTTTCTCTTTCTTTAGGGCTTTGTTTTAAGCTTCATTAGGGACTTCCTTCCATGAATAATTACCACCATTCTGTTTTGAGTGCTGCCCACCTTCACCCTATTTTGTTAAAAAACCATAGATCTTCTGAGATTGCTTTACTTTTAAAGTTATTAACTGCCTGCACATCAATCTTGCTGATCTTCTTTCAAGAGATTTTCCAAAGTGAGCTTCTGCATAGCTATTTTTCTGCCCCCGACCCTTTTTGTAGGAATACGAAATAAGGCAGAAGGAAAGGATTACAACACAAGGACCCAACCTCAGCTCCTTCAAACACCATGTTTGCAAGCCAACGCTGTGCCTGTCAGCCACAGCTCCCTATCTTATGAAACTTACTCGCAGTGGAATCAACTACATGGATATGGGGCTCTTCTGTGGATCCCCTGACTTTTACTCCGTACCATGCACTCTTTTCTTTCCCTGTCCCATTCCATTAAGGAGGTTGCCTCCCCTCTGTGATGCCATTTCCTTTCAATGAGACCAGAGGCCCAGCAAACAGGACCTCTCTTCTGGGCTGTCATCTTTCGGCCACTTCCTACCTCTGGCTCAGGCAGGTGGTTTAAATGAAACTCAAATTGTGATCATCAAGCATTTAATTAAAGGTAACATTGATTAGAAATCACAGGTCAGAATGGAAAATTAATATCCCTTGGGTTGCAGATGCAAATGCTAATGAGTAATCACCTAATTCCATGATGGAACCTGCTAATTCTCTGGGCCTCAGGGGGAACTCTACACATGCCATTAGGAACTGACAACTGCACCATATGTGTGACCAGGAGCTAGCTTTCCCTGGATCCCAAAAGAGGCTTCGTATTTGACCCCTGTCTTAGAAGGATGAGATAGAAATCCTCTCCGAGTTCTTAGAAGCTGAGTGTGTGACATTGGCCATGGGAAATACATTTCCTTATAGATTGGCCATCAGGCCTCAGTTTCATCTGCTCATTGAGTGCAACGGTTTAGTCATTCATGTTTAGTCATTCATCAACCAGGCACTCCCTTCCCTAGGATGGAATAATGCAGACACTCTAGGTTATGGTTGGGAGCTGTCCACTTTAATTTTTAACTCAGCCTAGCTCTTGTCTGTGAGCTGAGATTTTGATTATTCTATTTCCAAGACTCTCTTTGCAAAACAGAACCACTGATAAGAATTGGGTGCTGTGGCCCAGCAGCCTCTGGTTCAGGTCTGTCCCAGAAGGCAGGTGAGGTGGGAGCCCAAGGCTATGCCCCTTGGGAGATGTTTCCTGTTCTATCTCTGGAGGGGGCGAACTGCAGAGGAGGAGGAGATTAGAGTCCAGGGAACAAGGACACAGGGAAGTGGGGACCTGGAGTTTTGGCGGGCCAAGGAGAAGGCTCATGAAAAGAGAGTCTGGAGGAAGACGGGGGAAGAAAGCAGCAAACAAGCAGACAGGGTGAGGTCCCAGCAGAGCAAAAGGAAGCACGTTTGCTGGAGCTGGGTAAGCGCATTCTCAGCGTTCCTCCTTCACCTGACTTCATGCATTTCACCGAGCCAGTTGGGCCAGATCGCCCTCAACCCCACCACACTGTGCTCCCAAATACTTTGTAAGTAGCTTATTCCAGGTGTTAGGGCCTTCTAGGATGAACTGACAGCCATGCTTACTTGGGCTCGTTCTTGGGCCATCTTAAGCAGCTGGAGAGACATTTTCAAAAACAGCAGGGGTTTGGGTGAAACCTCTGCTCTATACAGACCATACTGCTAATAGCAAGACATGAGTATTGACTTCTTGTTCTTCCTGGATAGTTAGTCCCATTCTTCACAAGTTCTTTGTACACCCCCAAAACCCTGGACCTAACTCAACAAACAAACACAGGGAGACTGAAAGGTGGAAAGAAGGCAGAAAGCCTAGAGTTTCCAGGACATAAAGAATTATTACATGATGCTGAGCTTCCTGGGTTTCTTGATCACCCCCACATATCCTGGACAGGGCGCTAGTGAAGCCTCCAACCTGAAATCACCGACAGACATAGACAAAAAAGCTTTAAGAAAAGCCTGTTCCCCTGGTTGAAGGACAGGGAAAAGGGTGGCATGATAACAAAAGGAAACCTTCTTGGCAATGTCCACCCTACCCCAACAAAACACCAGCGGGCTGAATAGGGAGGGCCCAGCCCTGCTGGCACCTGTCTACTGACAGAAGCTGGCTGAGGTACTTCTACTCTGCACTCCAGTGCTATGGGAACCTGAGCTGGGAGCAAATCCTCCATCCCCCAGCAGAGCAAATCCAAATACGATAAACACAAAGAAATCATAAACTCCTTAATATCACACATATATGTTGACCAAAATGATCATACATATATGATGACCATACCAAAAATGAAGAAAAATATCATGAAAGAATCAGAGAAAAACTATGCCTTGCTTAAGGGAACATTTCCTCAAATGACAGTGATTTCTCATTTAAAACCATAGAGTCCACAAGGAAAAGAGGCACACCTTTTTCAAGTAGTGAAAGAAAAGAACTATTAACCTAGCTGTTAGCCTATATACAGCAAAAATATCCTTCAGGAATGAAGGGGGAAATCAGAGATTGTCAGATGAAGGAAAACTTAAAGAATTTGTCACCGACTTAGAAGATGTGGGTTAATTCCTAGAAAACCACAAATGACCAAACTCAATCAAGATGAAATAGACAACCTGAATAGTTCTTTAGACATTAACTAAATTGAAATTGTAAGTAAAAATCTCTTAAAAAGGAAATCTTCAGGTGAAAATATTTTAAGAAGAATTAATGCCAAATTTTCATAATCCATCTCAGAAAATCAAACAACAGTGAACATTTCTCAACTTATTTTATGAGGCTAGTATTATCCTGATATCACAACCCTAGAAAGATAGTACAAAAGATAAATAAAAAAGAAAGAGATAATTTGAAAAGTCCCCAATACAATTTTAGCAAATAAAATCCACTAATGTATAAGAAGAATAAGGCACCAAGGCAAAGTGGGATTTATTCAAGGTATGCAAGGCTAGTTCAATATTCAAAAGTCAATAATGTAATTTGCATGTTGACGTATTAAAGAATAAAAATTGTATGATTATATCAACTGATACGAAAAGATTCATTTGATACAATCCTACACTCATTCACAATAAAAGCTCTTAGCAAACCAGAGGTAGAGGGAGCTTCCTTAACTGGATGAAAGGAAGTTACAAAAACCCTACAGATAACCTCATACTTAATGATGAAAGCCTGAATGTTTCCCCCCAGGACTGGGACAAACACAAGAGTGTCTGTTCTCAACACGTTTAGTTGTGAGTATAGTACTGAAAGTTGTAACCACTGAAATAAGGCACAGGAAAGAAATAGGGGCACTTGGGTGGCTCAGTGGTTTGAGTGTCTGATTCTTGATCTCAGCTCAGGTCTTGATCTGAGGGTTGTGAGTTCAAGCCCCACGTTGGGCTCCATGCTGGGCATGGAATCTACTTAAATAAAAATAATAAAACACATACCAGTTGCAAAGGAAGAAATAAAGCTTTCTTGCCAATGACATGGAGGTTTACATAAAAATTTCCAAGGAATTTACAAAAAAATTTCCTACAACTAAGAAATGAGGTCAGCAAGGAAGTAGGATACAAGGACCATATGCAAAAACCAATGGCATCTCTATATACTAATAGTGAACACTTCAAAACCAAAATTAAAAACTCAGTACTATTTATAAGAGTTCGAAAAAAAATGACACGCTTAGGCACAGATCTAACAAAATTTGTGCAAAATCTGCATGCTGAATTTATGGAATGCTGATGAAAGAAATCAAAGAAGACTGTAGTAAATGGAGAGACATACCATGTTCATGGATTAGACTGCTTAACATCATAAAGATGCCAATTCTCCTTCAGTTGATCAGTAAGTTGAATGCAATTTTTATTCGAATCCCAGCAAGGAGTTTTGTAAACATAGAGAAGTTTATACCAAAATTAATATGGAAAGGCACAGGTAATAGAATAGCTAAAATAATCTTGAAAAAGAAGAATAAAATGAGAGGAGTCAGTTTATCCTAATATCTATACAGCAATCAAGAGTGTGGTACTGGCAAAGTGACAGACACATAAATCAATGCAACAGAACAGACAGCCCAGAAAATAGAACCACACACATATGCCAGGTGATTTTTTTGTCAAAGGTACAAAAGCAATTTAATGGAGGAAGGATAACCTTTTCAACTACTGGTTCTGGGGAAACTGGACATCCATAGGCAAAAATATGACCTAAATGTCACACTTTATTTAAAATGTAGCTCAAAATGGATCACAGACTTAGATGTAAAAGAAAGATTTATGAATTGGACTAATCAAAATTAAAAACTTATGCTCTGTGAAAGACCTTGTAGAGAGGATCAAAAGGCAAGCTACAGACTGGGTGAAATATTTACAAACCACATATCTGACAAAGGACTAGGGTCTAGAACAAAGAAATCTTAAAACTTAAGAGTCAAAAAAGAATCTGATTAGAAAATAAGCAAAAAACATGAGCAGCCATTTCAAGAAAGAGGAAATACAGATGGCAAATAAGCCCATGAAAAGGTGTTCAGCATTACTAGCCTTTAGGGAAATGCAGATTAGAACCACAATGAGATATTGCTGCATGGCTAAAAGACAAATAGTTGATGACACTAATTGTTGATGTGGATGTGAAGAAACTGGATCATCCACACATTGCTGTTGGGAATTATGAAATGATACAGCCACCCTGAAAAATGAGTTAACAATTTCTTATGAAAATAAACAGGCAATTACCATATGACCCAGCAATTGCCCTCTGGGGCATTTATCCCAGAGAAATGAAGATTTATATTCACACAAAAACCTGTATATGAGCGTTCATTGCACCTTCCAGTCGAAACTGGAAACAGAGATACCCTTCAGTGGGTGAATGGTTTAGCACAATGTACATCCATGTCATAAAACACGGTTCAGGAACAAAAAGAAGTGAACTGTTGATACACACAACAATTTGGATGCATCTCCAGGCAATTATACCGAGTATAAGTGGGTAACCCCAAAATGCTATATACTGTATGATTCCATTTATATATTTTTCAAAAGACAAAATTTTAGAGCTCCTTCATTTATATTAATATCTGCTAACTTTTATGGTAATCACATCCTTGCTTTTATTATTTTCTCATGAACTGCACATCCTTAAATATTAAAGATTTTTAAAACTTTATAATGATTGAAGTCATGCAGGATATATTACATCATCTTGCACTTTATTCACTCAACACAGTATGTTTATTTTATTTATTTTTTAGCACAGTATGTTTATAAAAGGCATCTAAGATGTTGCCTGTATAATTCTTCCACTTTGATTTGCTATATAAAATTCCATGGACTAGTAGTCCATAATTTGCCCATTCTTCCCTGATGGACAATTGGATTGTTTACAATTCTTGGCTCCCTTGAGTAATGTTAGTGTGAACAATTTTGTGCATGTCTTCTCGTGAGTATGTGCATATACTTCCTTGGGTAAATACCAAGGAATGGTCATAGGTTGAGATCATCTGTAAATGTTTTCTAAAGTGGTTGCACTAACTTTCATATCATCAGCAGCATGTGAAAGTCCCCATTTCTCCACATTCTAATGGTTGATGTGGTTTGACTTTTTAATTTTAGCCATTTTGGTACATGTGTGGTGGTATCTCATTTAGTTTTAATTTGCATTCTTCTGTTGTTAAGGAGGTGAATGTGATGGTTAATTTTACGTGTCGAACTGGTTAGGCTATGGTACCAGTTGTTTGGTTGAACCCCAATCTCAATCTAGATGTTGCTGTGAATGTGTTTTTTTAGATGGGAGTGACATTTAAACTAGTAGACTTGGAGTGAATCAGGTCACCTTCCATGATGTGGGTGGGCCTCACCCAATCAGTTGAAGGCATTAATAGCAAAAACTGAGATTTTCTGAAAAGAGAGAATTCTGCCTCTAGATTGCCTTCAGACTCAAGACTGCACCATTAACTCTGTTTTGGGTGTCCAAGGTTCTGACCTTCCTTGCAGATTTCAGACTTGCCAGGTCCCACAGTTGTGTGAGCCAATTCTCTAAAATCAATCTCTCTCTTTCCCTCTCTGTCTCTCAATAGATAATAGATAGATGATAGACAGATAGATAAATAGATGATAGATAGATAGATGATATATAGATAGATGATAGATAGGAAGATAGATGATAGATAAATAGATAGATAGATAGATAGATGATAGATAGATGATAGATCGATCGATTGCCTATCGGTTCTGTTTCTCTGGAGAACCCTAAAAGATTGAGCAGCTTTTCATATGTTTATCAGCTATTTTGATTTCCCCTTTTGTTAAAAAGTATTTTCTTATTTTTTCTATTGGTATATTTATCTTTTTCTTAATAATTTTTAGGCATTTAAAAATACATTCTGTGTATGAGCCCTATGCAGTAGTGTATGTTACAAACGTCTTTTCCATAACTTGCCTTTTTACTCTCCTAATGGCGTCACTTAATAAATAGAAATTCATAATTTCAGTGTAGTCCACTGTGTCAATCTTTTCCTTAAGTTAGTACTTTTTGTATCCTGAACCCAATTTTCCCTAGCCTAAAAACATGAAGTTATTTTCTGTATTATTTTGTAAAGCCTTTATTATTAGTTCTTTTACAGTTAGATCTGTAATACACCTGGAATCAATTCTTATATATGGCATGAAGTAGGGGTCAGGTTTTATTTTTTACCCATATGGATATCTAATTGTCCCAGTACAATTTATTGGAAAGACCATTCTTTGCCCTCCTTTTCTATATCTTTGTCATAAATCAAGTGTTCATATATGCTTGATGTGTTTCTGGGGTCTCCATTCTGTTTCATTCGTTTTGTCTTTCTATCCTTGAGCTAATAGCATGCTGTCTTAATGATCTTCAGCTTTATAATAAGTCTTGGTACCCGACAGAGTAAAATCTCCCATCTGGTTCATTTTTCTTTTTTAAAGAATGTCTTCACTCTTCTAGACAATTTGTATTTTTATATAAATTTTAGAATCAGCTTGTAATTGTCTTTCTCTGCTTGACTTATTTTACTTAGCATTATCTCCTCCAGTGCCGTCCACGTTGCAGCAAATGTTGAGAAATCGTTCTTTCTGATAGCTGAGCAATATTCCCTTGTATATATGGACCACATCTTCTTAATCCAGTCATCTGTTGAAGGGCATCTTTCTCTCATCTATGGAACATAAGAACTAGGAAGATCGGTAGGAGAAGAAAGGGATAAAGAAAGGGGGGTAATCAGAAAGGGTGAATGAAGCATGAGAGGCTATGGACTCTGAGAAGCAAACTGAGTGCTTCAGAGGGTAGGGGGGTGGGGGAATGGGATAGACTGGTGATGGGTAGTAAGGAGGGCACGTATTGCATGGTGCACTGGGTGTTATACGCAAGTAATGAATCATCGAACTTTATATCAAAAAAAAAAAAAAAGAAAGAATCAGCTTGTAAAAGTGCAGATACACAAAACCCGTTGAAATTTTTGTTGGGATTGCATTGAATCTCTATCAACTGGAGGAGAACTGCAATCTTTATAATACTGAATTTTCCATCCATGGACATATCGACATGGTATGTTTTTCCATTTACTTAGACCTTTAATTTCCTTACTAATGACTTTTAACTTTCTGTCTGGAGGTGTTGCATATTTCTTATTAGATTCTTTTCTCATTTTTTGATGCTATTATATATCTCAGGACTCTTGCTATTATATCTCATATTTTGTATCTCATTATTTGATTATTTATGTGTATGAAATGCATTGATTTTTAACGTACTGATTTGTGTATACCCAGCAATCTTGGTAACTCAGTTATTGATCCTGATAGCCTATCTATATATTTTTTTTTCAATTTTTACTTATACAATTATATCATCCATAGATAATGGTAATCTTCCTTCCTTCCCCTTCCTTCCTTCCTTCCTTCCTTCCTTCCTTCCTTCTTTCCTTCCTTCTTCCCTTCTTCCTTTTTTCTCTTTTTCTTTTAGCCTCACTGATCTATCTATCTGGCTAAGACCTCCAGAAAAATGTTGAAAAGAAATACTGCTAGAGGACATCCTTTTCCTAATCCCTATAAAAGAAAACTTCCCACATCTCACTCTTACGTATGATCTTCACTATACACCTTCATGTAGTTACCCCTTATTTGATTAAAATGTTCTGTTTCTAGCTGGTTAAGAATTTTGTTTTTGTTTTTAGAGAGGGGGGAGGGGCAGAGGGAGAGAGAGAATCCCACAGGCTCCACAGACGGTAAGGTACGTATCCCCACATGGGTGGGGCTTGATCTTACAACCCTGAGATCATGACCTGAGTCAAAATCAAGAGTCAGTCACTTAACCAACTAAGCCACCCAGGCGCCCCAAGAGGTTATTTGTTTTTTTGTTTTCTTAATATACCATTTATTGATGTTGAATTTTACCAAATACTTCTTCCATGTATTGAGCTGTTATTGTTTGTTCTCCTTTATTCTGTTAATGTTCTGAACTACGATTGTTGTTCTAATGTTAAACAAATCCTGCATTGCTGGAATAAATGCAAATTGGTTGGATATTATGGAGTTCTGTTTGTTTGTTTTTGAGAGAGAGAGTGAGCAGAAAGGGAGAGAGAAAATCTTAAGGAGACTCCACACTGGTTGGTGCTCAATCTCACAACTCTGAGATCATGACCTGATTCAAAAGCAAGAGTCAGACAGCAAGAGTCAGACGCTTAACTGACTGAGCCACCCAGGCACCCTCCCCCATGATACTATGTTTTTATACATAGCTGGAATCAGTTTGATATTATTTTGTTTCAGGTTTCTATAACACGTTCCTGAGAGAAATCAGCTCTTTTACTTTCTTGAAGCGTCCTTGTCTAGTTTTAAAATCAAGTGGAAACTTTCTTCATTAAACGATTTCCTTCTTTGTCTAGTCCCTGAGCATAGAGCCCTGGGAAGACTGTTACTTTGTTCCAGGACACTCAGGATATCATTTTGTTATATTTTGGACCTCATCATTTCTATTTTCTTTTTCTTTCTTTCTTTCTTTCTTTCTTTCTTTCTTTCTTTCTTTTTTCATTTTTAATTTAATTTAATTTTATTTGTTTAATTTTTATTTTATTTTATTTTTTTGGACCTCACAGTTTCTGTTGGGAAGCCTCCTGACTGTATGTAATTGAATGGAATCTATCTTGTATCTCTGGCTGCTTTAAAATTTTTCTCTTTGACTTTGTTTTCTGTAATCTTATTATTATTGTGTATTTGTATTTATCCTATTTCACATTTGTTCCACTTCTTGAATATGAGGTATTAACACTTTCCTTCAGTTTTAACGCATTCTCAGCCATTATCTCTTCAAGTATTGTTTCCATTCCATTCTTTCTCTCCCAGAAGAAATTTTGGATACTGTATCTTCTGTATCTTTTATGTTGTTTTGTTTTGACTGCTTGTTTCATATCCTTTTGTTTGGATCTGTGCTTCTTTCTGGACAATTTCTTCTAATCTGTCTCCAGTTAATCAATTCTCTTCTCAGTAGTGTCACTTTTCATGTTACACTCATTCACTAAGTTTAAGTTTTATATTTAAGATATTTACTTTGACTTCAGTTACTTTACTTTCAGTTCTAAGGTCCCTATCACATATTTATTTTAAAGTCTTATTTTCATATTTCAATACATAGAGTCTCTGTGGGTATACTTCTATTGTCTCTTGTTTTTGATGCCTGTTCATTTTGATTTTGTGATGAATGTTCTATTTGAATTTTTTTTTTTTTTGGTAGAAACTATTTCAGTCTTGAGCTTATCTTCTTCCCGAGAGCTTTAGTTTTCTTTCTTTTGTCAAGCTTCTGGGACACTAGCAATCCAAGATTTCTTTAATCCAAGCCACCCAGAGAATGTGAAGCTGTGATGTAGTCTGTGTGAAAGCCGGGTTATTTCTAGTCTTCTTATAGCTTGGCCCCATACCAAAACTCAGGGGGTTTGCCAGATACCAACCCTTGGAAAGTACTGGGCTTCCATGCTTGTCTCCCTGAACCTAGGGGGCTGTCACCAATCTCCATGTTAGCCAGCAATACCAGCCTCTCACCAATCCCCATTTTAGCCAACAAAAGTAGGGCAAGAGTCTAGGCTGGTTCAGGGGTTGGGCTCACTGATCTGGATTTCAGTATTCTCTTGGATATTTTCTGATACTTCTTATCTATGTTGTTAGCTCTCCCATGCCCTCAAACAGATTTTTAAAAAACACTGTTTAGCTTTTATGAGTCCTAGGAAGGAAGATTGATCCTAGTCTACCAAGAATGGAAATCCTAATGACTATTTTCATGGGTAATAAATTTACATTACTTTTAGAATTTATGACTATGCCAAATGATCACATTCTCCTGTGTTTACTGAACTTTAAAAATGAATTTTATTTTCTTATTTATATGTAGTAATTACAAATAACAAGGATGGCCACTATAGTCAGCTGAGTCTAGTGTTCAATACACCAGGGCTCTTGGCAAAGGGAGTGAGTGGGAACTGGAACTTAGAACAGGCTCTGCTGGCCAAACTCATCCATGGGGGTTTCTCCATCCAAAGGGGTCACCTTTTTCTAATCTGTATGAAGACTAAAAGTGACCCTCGCTAGGAACTGCCACTACAAAGGTGTATAAGGTAAAGTTTATCCATAGGATTTGCAGAAGGCCTGGAAATAGGTAATCTAACCAGAGGGGGACAGTGTGGGAGGCTTCCTGAACTAATGAACAGCCAAGAATGATTTATAATTTGTGAGTCATTTGTATGTAAATTTTGGTTTCTGAATTACTTTATGGCATTTATGCATTTAAGAGATTATTTCTTGAAGTTTTATTTACACTGTTCACTTGCTTTGCCAACTTTAAAATTTTTTAAACAATAGTTAATACAAGAGTAAACTTTACTATAGATTATCTTTTGAATTACAGTGAAATCCCATGTTTGCATTAGAGCATGTCTGGAGAGATGATGATTTTATGACATGAACGCATTTTATAAGCAACCACAAGCATAGTTATTTAAGTGTCACCCAAAGCCCAGCATTGGAAGACAGACATTGGAAGATGAAAATGAGGAATTCTTGATACAGATAGTCAGAAGACTATCAAGAGACCAAGACGCCATGCTAAAGAAGTTGGATGTCATCCTATAGTGAATACCTACCTGGGCTTAACCCCAGCAATGTTCTGGAGAGGCCACTGGGAAGGGGGCAGCTTGGAGCTGATGGGGTTGATGGTAGTGTAGCCCAGCCAGTGTGGGGCCACCACAAGGGGACACACGCCCAAGGTGAAGACTGGGTGGAGGCGTTTTTGGGATAGAATCCTCACATAGCTTGTCACCTAAACAGTGAGAGGAAAACCCCTGATGTTATTTCTCATTATTGTTTATTTAGAATATAACTAAAAAATAAAATTAATAAATCACCAATTTCAATTAAAAACAGTATTATGGAATTGCCCTTATTTGACTCATTCTGTTAAAATAAAAGTTCACAATACTGCAAAACTATAAAGAAGAGGAATCTAAATGTATGAGGTTTCTTATATAGTTCTTTTCCACTCTAAGTCCTGCTTTTAAGTATCTGGGGCACTTGCGGGGAAGTGGCAGGAAGGCAGAAAAGGCAAGGGCTGGAGAAAGAAACCTATTTGACTCCATGTCTCTTCAACTCATGTTTGGAAATTTTTTGTGCAATTAAGGCACAGTTTACGTCTGCAAAGCAAGCCATTCATGTTTCAATGAAAAGCACCCCCAGAATATTTCAGTCATCTAAAAAGTTACTTTCTTTTGTACGAATACTCGATGCTACTACAGGTTTCATACAAAATACTGTATTCGATATAGTAAACCAGCAAACCATGAGAGAACTGTGGGGATAACTCTATCTCAATCTTTTCCCCTTAGGGCTAAGCCAGGAGCATTGTGTCAGAATCCAAGTTTAGGGGTTGGACAGAGAAATCTTCCCGCAAGCCCCAGCGGAGCCCATTTTGGAAGAAGCAGGGCCACATGAACACCTGGAGGCTGTGGTCCTGCGGGGGTGGGGTGCTTCTTTTCTGGGATAGGGTACAAGTCCCTTGGAATGGAGGTTCAGGAGAATGGGGACTGGTAGAAGCCAGCCGTGTGAGGGAGAGCTGGAACCCTGGGGGTGATCTGGTCTGGGCCTTCCCCTCCTGACAGATTGCATAGGCAATCTGGCCACACGCCCAACCACGGGGTGTGTTTAGGGTAACTTGTAGCTTTCTACTCTCTTGGCCTGGATATGGAGGAAGAGGAAAAAAACCCGCAAACACAGAACATACAACTACTTCCAAAGAGACTGAGGTAACCTGAAAGACACTGCTTCCCACTGCAGTGAGTTTATTCTTTAGAATGGGAATTTTCTTTCTTTTTTTTTTTTAATGATTTTTTATTATATTATGTTAGTCACCATACAGTACATCCCCGGTTTCCGATGTAAAGTTCGATGATTCATTAGTTGCGTATATAATTTTCAAGTGATTTGCTCCTCCTGGGATACCTTCACTCCCTCCCCCACCGACAGGATGAACACAGTTATAGGGAATACAAGATCCAAACATCTTGCATCCTCAGTTGGTAAATGTGTGTGTATTCATCAAGAAAATCCAAAACGGTGTTTGGTTTACAATGAGATCATGGGTGATCTTGGGGTTTTGTGTGTGTGTGGGGGGCGGGGGTTTACCATTTTTCCTTGTTTTCGAATTGGGTAAAACATTTTTGACCATGTATAGCTACTTATTTTCCAAAGCAAAACAAGACAATGCAAACCGTAAGGCTATGTCCACTTAAATGAGAGACAAGCAGCACTCCCTTCATCCCTTCTTCCCTGAGCATGTGGCAGTCTCTCTGGGCCATGGCTGTAGGGCTCTGTCTGGGCTATTAAGGGGACAGGGTTGGGGGGGTGGGCCTGGGTGCAACAGTGAGGCCATCAGCAGGTTGCAGGTTAGAGGGAAGAGGAAGGAAGGCAGCGCCTGGGGAGAAGGAAGCCTTTCTGATGCCCCAGTGCCCCATCTCCCCTCCAGCTCTCCCTGGCCTCCCCAGGCTGCATGATCTCTGCTCTCTGCCCAGAGCGTTCTCACACCCTTCCTGTGGCTCTGCCCGGCGCCGCAACCCTTGAGGCAGCACCCTCTGTTCCAACACAGCCCTGTCCCATTGCCCCCACCCATGCTTGGCCAAGGGACCTGGTCCCCCACTGCTGTGCCGGGGATTAGCTGTTCTGAAGAATGAATTCACGTTTAGGGCCAACAAGCGGGGATTAGTTAACGCACAACCTCTCCGTGATCTTCCGAGGGGCCAGAGGGGCCTTTTTATTTACTTACTTTTTAATTTTAGTGGGGAACTTCTGGTGACCCAGTAGGGGAAAGGCACGCCATGTGCTCTGCCACTCAGTTTCCACAAGGGGAGATCTGCCCCAATAACTTTGTGGGACGGGCACAACTGTCCCCAGACTACAAACAGAGAAACTGAGGCTTAGTGGACTCAATGAACAAACAACAAGAACAAAGTCCTCATCCCAAATCATGCAGCTAACTAGGGGCCAGGCTGCAACCAGATTCTCCCTCGCAGCTGAAGGGAGCCTCCCAGAGGCTCACTTGCAAGCACCATGGGCTGGGCGCTGTCCACTCTGTCTACCCGAATCTAGTCCTGGCCACAGGCATACGGGTGCTACGCAAGCACGGCCACCTCTGCTGTCATTACCTCTGAGGACACAGCAACATCTTCAGCAGCAGTCAACACCCACTGACGTGCGACGGAAATGTATGGGTCTCTGAGTGTTGGGGAAGTCTCATGGAGAAAAAAAACTGATAAAAAAACTTAGAAATTCTGTGCAATCTCATTTTTGTAAGTATTCGAGCCATTCGTTTTGTCTGTAAATAGAATAGCTGTAGCTGAATAATTTTGCTCTTTCTTGCAGGCATGATTTATTTATTTACCTTTTAGTGTTTAATCATATCTTTGATATTAAATATTAGGCTCAGACTCCTTCCCAAAAGGCATAACTTATAATATCATGGGGACATTAAATTTAATCCCTGCTGGCAATTATTTGATGCTATCCTGGAAAATCAGCTTACAGCAGCTGCAGGCACGTGCGGCCCCAAGCCTCCATGTACGTTGTACTTGTGATAAAACAGCCGTGGAGACCCTGCAAAGAAGTCTGTTGACCTTTTTCCCACACAGTAACACCGTGCCCTGTACTGAGTCTCCATCTTGCTAATTGAGTTGCAGGGAATTCACGTAAAGCTTCCAGTGTCTGCTCTTTTGAGACCATTTATCTTCCTTTTCCATTTTTCTTTTAATTATTGTAAAAAGTGAAATGAATATTTTTTGGAGTGTGACTCTTTGGAGGCTGCTGTTCTATATTCCGTAGACATCTCTAAGGTTCCCTACAGCCTCCCCTAAATAATCCCGTATCTTAACTTTTCTTGTGGGTTGGAGATGAAATAAAGAAGTTGACATTTTTAGAGCAAGAGCAGAAGGTCCATCTCATACATAATATATTCCTGAATCGGGACCATGAAAACACTGCTAAAGGGAGTTAACGAACCTAAAAAATGAGCATTTTGTTTCCTCGTTTTAAAAGAAATCTCATTAACAGACTGGTATGATATTTCTCATTTTTGGATCATTCAGTTTTCCCTCTGTCTCTATTTATTTATTTATTTGTTTATTTATTTATTTATTCATTTATTCCCCTCTGTCTCCTTTTTAAAGGCTTATGGTGTTTATGGTATTAAACGTGCTCTTTGTGAATAAGACGGAGAAGAAAAAAACCCCAGCTTTTCCTAAAGTACCCACAAGGCCAGAATTTCAAGCCAAGGTGTTTTTAACTGAAGATATCCTAGGTGACTGTGTTGGGAGCAGGGCGTCTTTCCTGGCTGAGCTCACTCTGGGATGGTTCTGGAGCTGCTGGAGCTTGGGAGCTCCGTTCAGGCTGCCGAGGCCATGGGGAGTCGTGGAAGGCCAGGCGCAGGTGCCATCTTTCTTTGGGGCTGGAGCCTAGCTGCCTTTCTGTCCATCCTGTCATTCCTTTCTTGCTCACCTATTTCCTCCCTGGCACTGTTTTGCTGACCGTGCTTGTAAGAGGTGTGCTTCTGTGTATTCTTAGTGTCTGTCTTTCTTACAGCAGCCAATTATCTCGTTCAGGTCCATAGATCACTCACGATGAGCTCTTCTCTGCTTGTCCTCTCCAAGAGATGACCTCCTTGCCCCATGTGAAGATTCCCTCTTGGTTTTAACACGCTTGCAGGCCAGGTTTATTTTAGATGGGTACTTCTCTTGGTATCTGAGAAGAGAGGTGTAACTGAGAACCTCTTCCTTTTTGATTTAATAAGCACTATGATCTTTCTGCAGGGGCCATGCTACTCTTCTCCGTATCCTTCCAAATTTTAGTGTATGTGCTGCTGAAGTGAGCACAATAAGCATTACGATCTGCTTATATTGCTTTTCCTATTTAGGTCTATCAATGGGACACAGGACACTCATTATGCAAGCACTCAAGTTAGCCCCTCACTTTGGAGAAATTATTTCCCTTTTTGGTTAAGCTTTTACGGAACATGGGAATTTATGGAGCTTTAAATAAAATCTACGGATCACGCCAGTGCAAAAATGTTGTCAGAAGAAACATTATAAGAAATTTAGCTTTTTCCTCTTTGGAGCTATTCTTCATTTGCTCAGAATAAACAACAAAACCAACAATGTTAGACAAACACACTTTGGTTATAGTGTTTTGTCTCCTCTGTGCTCTATGCTATATACCTGGGTGGTCTGATCTGCAGCCACTAGCCACTGTGGCTCTTGGGACTTTGCAGTCTGGCTAGTCTAAACCGAGATGTGCTGTCAGTATAAAATATTCACTGGATTTCGGACTGAATATAAAAAAATTATAAAATATCTCAATTGTTTTTACAATTGATTACATGTTGAAATAATATTTGGGATATATTGAGTTAAATAAAACCTACTAAAATTAATTTTACCTATTTCCATTTATCTTTCAAATTTTACCTGTTTTTATTGTTGTTGTTTTGCTTTTTTTACCTTGTTAATAAACATATGTGGCTCACATCATATTTTTCTTGGACAGCACTAGAATGTGCAGGACACCCACTGCTTAACAGCCAAGATTTTTAAATTTTAAGATGCTGTGTATTCAATAGTCCTTCTGTAGGAACCTAATGCTTGATTATAATTACCACTTGGGTCCAATGAGTCTTTTGGACTCAATATGTCTTTTTACAATACTAGGAAATGTTCAATGTTCTTACATTTTTTTTTAAGAGACGGAAGTATTAACTATAAAGGATTGAATCCACATTGCAGAAGGAGACAATGTACAGTTTACTGCACCTTCAGGATTGTACGGTATGTATAAGCATATAATTTCTACAAGTGAAGTATGGCTTAGTTTTGGTATTAATTTCCCATCCCTCCTCACTAGACAGCATACAATTAATTTAGCCAGGTATGAGTAAATCACGCTTCTCTGCCTGGTTTTCCCGTTGTCTGTCTCCCATGAACCCCACACTGTTTTTATCCCATACCATCTGCTGTGGGATTCTTGCTTTGTTATATCAGGACTTTCCATACCAATTGCAGAGATAGCTCTCAGTCTCTCTATCTGCAGTTGCTCAATAGGAGGACTTAAAATAGAACATCTTCAACAAATTTCTGCAACTCTCTATTTCCAACAGCATAGGCTCTAAGAAGATTAACTCTGCCTCTGCTGCTCTCTGCAAAAGGCCTGCTGGGGTCTTAGTTCTGCTCTGGAACCTATGATTGGATGACAGCTGGCTGCTGCATCTGTTTTGCAACTTTCTTGTCTGCCCTTAGTTGCTATCATACAAGAAGTCTCATTCTGGGTTTTGGTAAGAGAACAGTTTCCACATTGATTCCAGAATGATATTGGCTCCTGTTTGTTCGCAAAAGACTTGTGTTCTGTGTGGCCTCCTGTTTCTCTGTTGAATATCCGTCCCTTTCCCCATCAAGTCCCAAACAGTTGATTAAAATATTTATCCAATAGAAACAGTTCTTGTCCCAGAGGGGAATTTCTCCATGTCCCTGTGCTTGCATTAGAGGCATCAAAACCCACTCTGGTATTCAAACAATACTAGAGAGCTCCATAATGTGCCCAAAAATTATGCAGTAGGTTTGTTTAAAAATATTTCCTCAGATCAAAGCAATATTTGGCATATCAACCTTAGAAACAATAACCTTAAAGAGAGAGGGTTAAGTTATATGAAAGAATATGTTTTTTCAAATAAAAAAACCCCAGCTGACTGATTGAGTCACCAATGTCCTTTGCTTTCATTATTATTGCTCAAGAAAATTCTATGTTGGTGATTTTCTAAATTCTTTTTTTAAAAACCAAAATGTCTGTACTGTTTCTAGACAGCTCAAGAAATTAGAGACAAACTTCAGGTCGAAATGCTTTGTGAATTTTTCTCACTGGACCAAGCTGGTTGATGGGAGGCCCAGGTACTGCCCAGCCTGGTTATTCTTTAACATTTTAGAGTCACAAGGAGGTGATCCTTGGGGTCAGGATCCCATTGCTGGTTGAGGGCTAGGGTTCATTCCCAGTCCAAGCCACTTTCTAACAGATTGTGCAAATCCTTGATCTTTCCAGAAGGTTTGGGGCACTTGTCAAATATTCGGTGCTTAATAAATGGTCATGGAATACATAAATATTGAATGAAAGGAGTGTTTATTCTCTTCTTATTTGTTTCAGTTTTGAAATTCAATCATCAACAGTAATCACAAATTTTAACAGTAGTGGCTGACATTGGTTTTCTGATGCTCCAGGTCTAGTTTCCTAAGAAATGTCAGAAAATCCTGTAAACCCAAGTTTAATTCTCCTTATTTTTTTATTTTTTAAAGATTTTACTCATTTATTTGAGAGAGGGAGAGAGAGAGGGCCCAGAGGAAGAGGGAGAGGGAGAAGCAGACTCCCGCTGAGCGGAGAGCCCAACGCAAGCAAACCTGAGATCACGACCTGAGCCGAAGGCAGATGCTTAACTAACTGAGCCACCCAGGCGCCCCTTTAATTCTCTTTAATAAAATCAAACATAGAAGGCGTAATTTATAGAAAGATGGGCATACTGTCACAGGCTATATCAGTGCCTTAAGCATGAGTCCAACACATTAAAATATTTACTGTTTTGGGAAATCACACGTTTTCTTGTAAGCTTTGACTCAAACAGTCTGATTTTCTAGAGCAGCAAACAAACCAATTCTTAATTCTAAGTGTTTCTGGGGCAAAAATGGTAAAGCACAAATATTCCAACTTTTTAAAAGGCACTTTGATGTTTTCGTGAAGCTTCCTTATAGTTTCTGTGCCCAAGAGCAACGGAGTAAAGTGCACCTTCAGAAGCCTGGTTATCTCAGTACTGACTGGAAGGGGGGACGGGGCAGGGAGGAGAGGCCTCCTCTGCCAGGCTGGCAGGCATGAGGTTGGGCTGGTCACCTGGCCCAGGTACCTAGGGCCAACCGAAAGGTGCACCTTTGTCCATTCATTAGTGCTGTCAGCCGATGGCCCTGGAGAGCCAGGTCCTGCCGGGTTTTCTCCTGGCAAAGAAGCAAATGGGTTCTTGGTGAAACGTCTCATTTCATGCTCACCGTATGCCGGGAAAGCTAACAGGAACACGCTCATTCGAGTTTCTCAAGCAGAGCATGCCGGTTGTTAAGGCTCGGCTCACTCCTCTGCTGTAGGCCCTGACTGCCGCCAGCACAACCCAGGCGACCCCACAAGGTGCCCTGTCGTCGGGATGTGGGGACATCCTGGGCAGTCTGGCGGCTTCTGCTGTGCCAAGAGTTGCCCTGGCCCAGGGTCCTGGTTGCCGCTCTGCCTCAGGAAGGGCCACCTCACAGAGTGGCCTGCTGCTCGTGGACTGGACCCAAGATTGCCACTCAGAAGCTGCCGTCTGCTTTACAGGAAGGGATAGAGATTCCGGGCTGTGGGGGTGGGTCCGACCCTAGTCTGTCTCACCCACGCTGAGTGCCTGCTGTGTTACTGACACAGGTGAGGGGCAGGGAGAGAAGCCGCGCCCTCAGGAGTCTGCTGCTCCTGGGGGACAGCTTGCTGCTGACAGGCAGGTGGAAGTTAAAATTCCCCAAAGTGAGAAGAGCCCTACCTTCCCATGGTCTGCTGTTGAAACACCTTAGAGTGTTGGCTCTACTCCCTGTTGGGGTCAAACCTTTCCGTGGCTCCCCACCACACTCAGTATCAGTCCCCTTCACCTGGCTAACGTCCTGCTCATTGCATCAGTCACTTCAAGCAGCACGCACACACTCACCCCAGCCTGGCGTGTTCGCTTCCCTGGGGTGAGTGCTCCACGCGGTCTTACAGAAGCTTTCCCTGCCCCACTTTGTACCATAGACCCTTCCCCTACACTGTGGTCCACGGTCCTCTTCTTTCTCCTTTTGCTTCATTTTCTGCCCCTTGTCTCCACCTGATTCCTTGGAGACTTTGTTTGTCTCCCATCATGAGTGCAAGGATTTATCGATTATGTGCACTGCAGGACCTCAGTGCCCAGCACAGAGCCCGGCATGTGATAGATGCCAACTACATTTCAATCATAATTCAATAAATAATAAGTGAGGCATGCAAGAATCCGTTCAGAAAGCATGGGTATATTGGTCAAGGCTAGTATTAGAAGAAAACTATCCAATGAACTCCTAAATTGTACAAAACATTACTTTTTTCACGGAGTCAACCTTCATTCTATTTTAGAGCCAACTTCAGATGGGCGTTTGGGAGCTCATTCTTCTGATGGGTCTCCCAATGACCCCTGATTCTCCTGGTTCCAGGTTCCCCCGGCAGAGCCCCAGCAGGGCTCTCAGCACATCCAACCTATCAGACCCTCATTTTACTCTGCGCCCACTGGTCAAACCTTTGTGCCCTGCCTCAAATGGCCCCTCCTCCCATCCGAGACTGGGGTTGTGCTGGATCCCCAGGGCAGACACCCCTTTCCTCTCTGGAGGCCCCTTGCCTCTTCTGCTGCCACTGCTCTTAATTGAGATGGTCTGTTAGGAACGAGACTTCAAAAAGAAGAAGGTGCCCACCTCTCCTCTCCCCAGGGGATCCTGGGCTCCTATGCAGATTTGCCCCCTCCCTGTCTAACATCTTCCTTTTTTAATTGAGTATAATTTACATAAAATGAAACACATAGATCTTAAGAGTTCAGCTGGATGAGTTTGGATGAATACACACACCTGTGAAACCTCCACTCCAGTCAAGACATGGAATGCTTCCATCTCCAGGTGTGGTCCCTCCTGCCCGCCTCCCAGGCCCTCCCCAACCCCTGGGGGCACCCACGGCTCCAGCTTCTATCACAGAAGCTAGACTGTCACACACATGGAATACACAGTTGTGTGTCAATAGTTCTGTCTGTTGCTGGACAGACAGCCTTCAGTTGAATGTGCTTGTCCACTCACCTCTTGATGGACCTCTGAGTTAGTTCCAGCTTTTTGTCGTTATGAGTGAAGCTGCCACGTATGAACATTCTTGTATTAGTTTTTGAGTGGACAGATGTTTTCATTTCTATTGGATAAATAGAAAAATTGCTTGTTCATAGATAGACTCCAATACTACTAAACTCTTTTTCAAAGTGTTTGCCCCATTCTGAGTTTTCCCCAGAAACACGTGACACCTGGTATGGTCAGTCTTTTCAGTATTAGCCGTGTTGGTGAGGGTGAGGCGGTATCTAAGCATGGTTTTAATTTGCATTGCCACAGTGACTAATGAGACTGAGCATCTTTTCATGTGCTTATTACCCATTCATGTATGTCTGTTAAGTCGTTTGCCTGTTGTTAAGATTGGGTTGCTTATTTTACTATTATTGAAATGAGGACAGTTCTTGCAGTTTGTATCTTGCCTTTTCATTTTCTTAAGAGTCCTCTGAGTCTTCTTCTTGCCTTTGCAGTAACCCTCGTGACTGCTCTAGTACCATCTGTTACGATTATTTAATTCTTACGGTTTTGCTCCCAAGTTACTCAACAGTAGAGTCCTTGAAAATGGGACCTTGGCTTCTATTCCATATATGTCTTCTTCCTACCCCACAGGCTGAGCTCAAAGCACTCTCCGGAGTGAAAGCATTTGTGGCCCAACTCCTGCGCCGACTCCGCAAACAGGTTAACTGCTCTGTGCTGCTTCCAACCGAACCCACTGAACTACAAACCGGGGGGGGGGGGGTTTAGGACACTTCAGTGTTACCTACAGTCTTCTAAAAACAGTTGGTTCTCAGAAGAGTTTGTTCTTTTGGTCCCCAAGCCCCACAAAAGCGAGGGACTTATTCAACACCAGTGTCCTGCAACACTCTACCTTGCCGAGCACAGTACCTGGCACACAGTAGGTGCTCGTTAAATATCCCTTGGATAAAATCAGTGACTATGCCCAAGAAGCCCTTATGTGGCCCTCCAGGGCCCAAAGGAAAGACTCGCAGTCAGGCTGTACATGGTTAACAGAGCTCAGTAGCATCCCTGAAAGTCACCCGTGGGAGGGAAGGGTCTGACAAGTAGGGAGAAAACTGCTGTGTTCCCATTTTTCAGTCCCTGGGGTTTAATCTATTGCTCATCTTTGATTAAAAATCAAGCATTTACCCATGTGTCTTTGCTATTATCCAGTTCTCTTCTGAAATAAGTTTTTGAATACCTAGGGTTTCTGAAGTTTCAGGAAATACATTTGCAGATGTCAGTTTCCGTTCCTACGGTGTTCGTTTGACAGAACACGATTATGCATGTTATGGCCTAATTAGTTCTCTTAAATCAATCGTCAGTGTCCCCCATAAATCTACCACTTTAATACTTTAAACTAGAGCCATTTATTTTTCAAGAAAGAGGTCAGCGTGTTTATTAATTTGATCTATGCCCCATATGAATTATGTAAGGAGAAACTGGATTTCTGTATTTTCCGTGATATAAATGATAGTGTGATAGCTCAAATTGTTTAATGGTTCTTAGTGCTTAGTCTTGGATGACAGTCCTGACCTTGACTCTGACATTTGCAGTAGGAGAATCGCTATCTAATAACTATGGTGTACCTGAGAGCCCAGCAGAAGGCAGAGTTGACAGCAAGGCCACCTTCAGACCCCCATGGGGCGTATCTCTTCTGGACTTTGAAGTGGCCCCTTCAGAGGTGGGCCTCGGCTATTGGCGGCTAGTCCACCCTGAGGGGACTTGAGGTCCTTTCAGAGCCTCCTCTTAGTCGCTTGGCTCTCATTGGTGAATTCCTTCTCAACCCCCAGTGGGACTTGAGGACAAGGACCTGCTCCTCTCCGCGCTGGCCTTGGCGGGTACTGCGTCCTCTGTGTGCCCTTGTGCCTGGGTCTGCCCCGCTGTGACCCTGTAGGCTCTAGCCTCGCTCCGCCAGGTGCTTAGCAGCTTTTCAAGGAAGACGACGGTGGTCTACCTCAGTATTACTCATTATGTTCAGCAAGTGCTCATATGCCAGGAGAGGCCTCCGTGGCGTGGAGGGGCTGCGCTGTGCAAGAAAGAATTTTCTGCCCAAACTTAAACTGGTGACACGTTGAGGTCCTGCTGGCTAGAGGGTCACTGGGTGGTGGCCAGGAAACCATGGCTTGCCTGTGTGCGGGTGGCAAAGGCAGAGAGGGCTGTCCTGCCCATAGCACTGCCTTGTAGGTAGGGGTGGGGGCACTCAGCCACAAGGAGCCCCGTGAGCCGGTGTTTGACCTGATCTCGGTGCCCTCCTGCTGGCCGGGTCCTCCCTCTCTGGGCCTCTCCCCAGGGCAGTGAATTTACCCCCAGGAACTAAGGAAAGCGACATCAGGAAGCTCCATGCCATTGTCTCATTTTCCTGAGATATTTATAGACCCTGAAAAGCAAAGAAGAGATTATGCAGCTGGCCCGAGATATTTGCATAAATGTGGCGCTTATTTAACAATTCTGTCCTGAGCCCGTCCCCCGCGCCCCGCTCTCTCCCAGAGCCTCCATTATTCTGTTCTTATCTCACCATTTCTGCGATGCGGTTCCTTAAACATGGACGATTCTCACTTGGGGGTTGTGCCAGGATGCCAGTGCTCACTGACCTGTCGGAACAGGAAGCGTCCTATCAGGATGTGGGGCCGATCATTTTTATAGCCTGGGTAATTATGATAAATATTTTGGGCCCCCGTAGAGTCAGAAGGGTGGAACTGATTGGGGTGAGGAGGGGGGCGGAAAGCAGAGCAGAGTCCATCTCTAAGGCAAGGCTCTGGGAGGTGGAAGGGGTGACATCTCGGGAAGCCAATGGGGGCAGTTAGTTGGGGGCAGGACCCAGAGAAAGCACGGTCTCATTTGGGATCAGAGAAAGCTGCCAGAGCAGCGACAACATACAGTTGGGGACAGAAAGCTGCTCTCAGGGGCGCCTGGGTGGCACAGCGGTTAAGCGTCTGCCTTCGGCTCAGGGCGTGATCCCGGCGTTATGGGATCGAGCCCCCACATCAGGCTCCGCTGCTATGAGCCTGCTTCTTCCTCTCCCACTCCCCCTGCTTGTGTCCTCTCTCACTGGCTGTCTCTATCTCTGTCAAATAAATAAATAAAATCTTTAAAAAAAAAAAAGAAAAGAAAGCTGCTCTCACAGCTGGGGGTGGAGGAGAGAGACAATAGAACACAGAGGCATGCAAGCAGCCAGAGGCCTGGGGCACATGGTGGCAGGTGGAGGGGAGAACACGGCAAGGAGATGGACACTGCAGGACAAAGGAGCCACGGGCCTCCTTGTTCCGAAGGGTGGGCAGGGAGTTAGTGGACCCTCATCCACAGCTTGGAACTCTGAGCAGGTTTGACTCAAGATAGAGTTCAGGAAACAGAAGCCACTCTATTGTTCTAAGGAATTAGGGGTCTTCAAAGTCACCGGATGGCCTAGAGACAGGAAAGCAAGGTTGCCCCCACCCCAACTACTGGTGTTAAGGTCAGACAGTAGAGCTGTTCTGCGGGGGTCAGGAAGCTCCGGGCTCCTGCCAACCATGGCTGTAACCCATGTCCTCGGCACCAGGATGTGAGACCCAGCACTGCGAACGCCTTCTCTGCTGAGCTCGTTCACCGGCCACCGTGCCGCAGGATGAGGACCTCTGTCGCTGGTGCAGTCCATACCCGATGGCAGTGTGTCCTGTTGGCGGAACCGGAACAGCACCGAGGACCCTTGGGAAATGCATTTATGCCTTCGAGCCTGAAATGTAGATAAAGGAAGGGGGCCAAGAGCACCAGCACCCCGAGGGGTAGGCGACAGCAGGGAGGCATTCTGCTGCCCCCCATACCTGATGTCCGAACTGACCTGGGTCCCACAGGCGCCCAGGTGCTGCCTCCCCAGACCCACTCTGCCTCATCTAATGAAAACTCCATTTCCACCCTAGAGCCAAACATCTTGATAACATGTCTTCTTGATGCACGTTGAGCAAATCCTTAGAATATTTTGCAATTATAGCTGATTAAAAATGGAGAATTTGATCCGCATATCTAGAAGCTGAAAACGTAGAAACGTAAGGAACTGAGCTGTCAGTAACTGAATACACCTGTCACCTTGGCCAGTCTCCTGGAGACATGTGTCTAGCTCCACTTTGACTTGGTTACGTGGTGAATACATATGCCTTTGGAATAAGCGAGCATGTGAACTGAATGTTGGTCTAATTTCCGCATGCCATGGTCTTCTCATTTTGCTTAATGAAGAGCTTCTGTGGGAGAGAACTGGGACAGACAGAGCTGCCCACCTCTCTCCACATCCCAGCCCGTACTTGGACAAGCCTGCTTTGCTCTCACCCTTACTTGCATTTGAGAACTTTGTGACTAGACCAGCCTCCATTTTCTAAATTATAAAGACCCAGTGAATTAGTCTTAGTGCCAGAAAGTGGGAGAGTTGGACTGTTCTGCTTGCAAGCTGCTCTTCCTGGGCCGGCTTTGCTGAGCAAACATGCAGAGACCAAGGACAAGAGACCAGTCTCAAGATGACCCACCTGTTGCTCCAGGCCTCAGTTTCCCCCTCTGTCTCTAGAGGATGGTTTTCTTTTTGGGCCTTTAATGACTCTCTTGCACTTTATGAATTTCTTTGGGATTAAAAGTTCAATTATAAATGTAACATATTCATCCCTTGTTAACTCACGTGCTCATTGTACAAAATTTGGAAGAAGCCAAAAGGTAGAAAAGAACGATTCATAGTTCCAGCACCCTAAGGAAGCCAATACTGATTTTTTCTAGGTTAGAGGGCATCCTTCCAGCTAATCTTCCACTAATTTCAAACTTGCTCCATTTCTATGAAGAACTTGGTATAAAGAAAGCTATTTTTCTCCTTCTTTTGTGTATGTATGTTTATATATGTGTGCCCACACATAAAAACAAAGCCGCTTCTTTTACATGTAGATATATTTCGAGGGTGGGCTTCCTTTTTGGCTGTGCTATGGACAGTACTTGTCAACATCTTCAGGTTCTCACAGACTTTGGGGGCCTTGCCTGGGCCCATTGCTGTCCCCCCGGAGCTGAGGGCCAAACAGCCTGCCTCACTGTAGCCTACAAGCCAAAGTTAAGGGCAAGTTGCTGGCGTGCATTCTGCCTGATCTCCGATCTTATTTCTTTGCTGCTTCCTTCATTTCCTTGGCGTTCTAGGGATGTTGGTGACTTTCTTTTTATCTGCTTCGAAATAGTAAAAGCAGGGAACCACAGTTGTGACCTTAGAGACCTGGTTCTGTGGCCTTGTGTCACAGAGTGACTCACTCAGCACAGGGGAGATGTCCTTTACATCACTTGTTATTGCTGGTTTTCCCTCCCTTCCAGTTGTCTTTCTCATCTCTGTCAGTATGCTTGGCCCCCACTGCACTGGGAGAGCTGGGGCACCGGGGGCAGCTGGAGACTGAAGCCCCTCACTGTACGCACTTACGTAGAATGGTTTTTCAAACACAGGTGGATTTTGTCACGGCTGGTAAGTGCAAAGAATTTTAAAATATTCTTCAATTCATAGTAACTTTGGATATTATGAATTTTCTACTAAGGATACAACTCCTATTATGTTGGGGGGAGATAATTTGGGTTATTAAAAAGTAGTTAATCCACATTCTCAAAATGTGGGCTACTGACTTCTCCTTGGAGGCCCCAGGTTGAAGTTTGGTGAGCTCTCGGGCTAGCTTCCCCTTGGTTGATTCAAATGGGACAGATCAGACTGGAGTTATATATACACCTAGCAGCAGGGGCCAGCTGGACATGTGGCTGTCCCTGAGCCTGGCCCCTCCCTCATTAGGGCCCCAGGACCCCCTACTGTCATCTTCTCAGTCTGGTTCCCCTGCACTCAGTCTCCCAAGGTCCTGGCCTGTAGGGGGCCAGGTGGGTGGCTTGCTTCTTCCTCCGTTCCTTTCTCTCTCCCAGAGGGAGGAGTAAAGCTCTTCACACACAGTCTGCTGTGGGCTAAGATAAGATGTGGGAAAAGTGTATATTCAGTCCACCCCGTCCTCCCCGTGAGGTGCCCGTGAGATAGGGAAACAGATTACTCTTTCTGCTGTATGGATTTAAGACAGAGCTTTAAGCTAAAGGCGATCATTTGTAACAGAATTTCTAGCACCAATGGGAGAGGGAATGGGGTGGAGTGAATGTCTTTGGAGAAGATTTGCCCTGGGCCGCTTAGACCAGACCATACCAGAGGCCACCTCTCCCACTATTTCTAAGGCAGGCAGGGCCTTATTTGAACATGTAGTGAAGCACACAATCTTACACACACAGCTGGATGAATTTTTATGTATACATGCATCCAGGTAAATATCACCCACATTAATACAAAAGGTTTCCCACACGCTGGAAAGTTCCATGAGGCCCCCACTCCCGCCCCACACCTCTGTTCATCTGGAGATATCCAAGCCACTTGCGGATGGGATAACTGAAGCTGGGAGCAAACCCGCACTTACACTGCCCCCTCTCGTGTAGCTGAACAAGTGCGAGACTGCTCTCACATCCCCAAGGGCAAGATCTAGAAGCTTTCAGGTCCTGGGTGCTGGGATGGTGTGGGGGACGGTGTTGGCAGCCTCTCACATCTGTCTGCCTCAGGGTGACCACCTGTGCAGACAGAGCCCTGCCAGCACCACCCCCTGCCGGCCCTCAGCACCCCCCCAATGCCCCTGTGCCAGCAGTGCTGGGAGGGGGATTGGTATGCAGGTGGGCCAGAGCACTGGGCCCTGCCATCTCAGGACGGGACAGGAGCTGCTTCCCCGTCACCCTGCCCTTCTTCATTGGTAGCCCCTTCCCTGCCTCGTCCACCTGCCAGAGTGTGCAGCTCCCACCACCCTCCGTGCCAGCCTGCAAGCCAGCTATGCCTTTCCCCTGGGGCCGCACTGCTGCGTCCCTCCCCTCTGCTGTGCTTGTTGGGTCCCTTGGTTTTGAGTGAGAACTGGAGGTTTTCCAACTGTGCTTGTATATCCCCAGGGGCTGGGGAAGGTGAGCGGGAGCCACCCACTCCCCCGGCTTTTGATCCTGCTTCAAATTACAGGTCGAATCTTTGAGGGTTTCCTGGCTCCCTCCCTCACCAACTGCCCTGTACCTGGTTTGCCTTCCCTTTTTCAGAATGCCCCAGGGCATTCTGATGTAGTGGGGCCCACACCTGCAACACTGGCCTTTGCTGTGGCCTCTCCTTCAGCTAGCAAGGAGCTTCCTTTCAGCTTAGGAAGTGAGCATGTGGAAGGCCCCCACCTCACAACTGTCCTACCAGAAACACCTGCTGCCTGCTACCCCCACATGCAAAGGAGAAGACGCTCGCAGTGGTCTTGCCCAGTAATGAGGCACAGAATTGGCTCGTGAACAAACGGCTTGAATTTTCCTGAGGCACCTGAGTACACACACACATACACACACGAGACATCTATTCCCCACATATGCACTACAAACTTCTGACTTTCTTTATCAAGCGGCTGTGTAACTTAAGACGAATCATACATAGTTAGTGGCTTGAGTTAGGGCAGGCTGGCTAAAAGTGGCAGAAAAACTGGTTTAGTGTCTTCAACAAACATTTTTTTTTCTCACATAATATTAAGCTGTGGTTTGATTCAGGGGTTCTGTGATAACTGTTGATCGTAATTCTTTTGGTCTATCCTCATGCTTGCTGCTGCATGGCTACAAAATGGCTGCCCCAGCTCCAGTCATCCTATCCATTCAAAGTGATTGCATTGTTTCTGGGTGCCACATCCAGCTTATAAGAGAGAGACAACGTGAGTTCTAAGTGCTAAGCACTGTGCTAACAAGCGTTATCTCATTTAATCCTATGGTAATTCTATAAAATAGGTACTAATGGTATTTCCATTTTAGGCATGAACACACTGAAGCTTACAGAGATCAGGAACTGGTAAGTGTCAGAGTTTGGACTTAAGCCTAGTGCTTTCAATGCAGTCTTCCTTTAATTATGACCTGAGCTTTCAACACAAGGTAGAGAGTTCACTGTGCTCTAATAGAAATACAGAGAACGTATTATGAAAGTTCTTTAAGATTCCTTCTGGCTGGAGAAATGAGTGAGGGATGGTGAGTGAGCAGGGTCTTGTGGGACAGGTGTGACCAGGACACAGAGGGGAGAAGGAATGAACATCCCCCCCACTTGGCCTCCTTTTTTGCCAGTCCAGGAAGGCAACCTGGAGTTGTTCATTTCTCCAGGCAGCCAGAGTCTCTCACTCCTCTGTGATTTCGTCAGCATGGAGGAAGGGCTTCTGCACTCACCACAGCTCCTTTGGTGCTCTGGAACTTCTGTCCAGAGACAAGACTTTAGGCCAGCCCACAGCCCTCCTAGCAGGCAGGGCCTGGACAACTGGATCAGTTTTCTAAGAGGAGAAAGAGAAATTGAAGAAACTAAACACGTCTCAAGTCAGTTTTAAGCAAAATTCTGGAGTAGATTTTTAAAAAGATAAATCAAGCAAAAATAAACTAATTTTTCCTTTCTGAGTACAACTTCTGGGGGTATTAGACCTTGTGTGGGTTGTCGTTGATGGATAAATGTACCCACAGAACCAGGATTATTCGAATGGAAGCCTTGCATGTTGTGCCTGGGACTCTGTATTGATCCAGTCTTGCTTGACACTTTTTAATCAATAATTTTAGGAAGACATAGGCAGAATGCTTTAGAAATTATAGAAAACAGAAATCTGGAAGGGGTAGCCTGTGAGCTGGATAGTAAAATAAAAACTTCGGAAGATTTTGAAAGACAGGAGACTTGGGGCTTACATAAATAAAAGGGAATGTAATGGGATTCATATAATGTCTAGCCTTTAGATTCAACACATGAACTGAGATGCATGGGTTTGGGAGTGCTGGTCTACCACTAGGCCCTATGGAAGGAGCAGAGTGGACCACACGCAAACGCTAGCAAATACAGCTGGCCCAGCTGCCAGCAAAGCCAGTGTGAGGAGCCATTCTGATTAAGGATTGCACTCGTTCTACAGGGTCTCAAAGGTCTCTGGTCCCACAGCTTATGGTCAGCTTACATTTGACAGGGATTTCCATAATGCTCTAGTTCAGCCTTTTCTTGATTTCATTTGCTTGCTATAAACCTTTGACTCTTTTCCGGAGTTCTAACAAAGTTGATTCTGACAGTTTTGCCCGTTTTTTCTGGTTCTCTGTGGAGGGATGGGCCCTTGGGGCTGCCTGCTCTGAAGTTTTTGCTGCATCATCTCCCACACTTGCAGTGTCTCACTCAGATTGTAGATGTCAGGCCTGTGTTCCTCCCCGGCCAGCCCAGAGGCTCTGTGTCACATGTAGCCCCAGGCACTGGGGACTAACCGGAGGTGAGCAGCTGGTGAGGGGTCAGAAACTGGTACTTGACCTGGAAAGGTGGAGATTAATGGGGAAGTAGTGGCTGTTTAAAAATCATGGTGGTCTCTTAGTTGCCTAGGGCTGACTGGATTAAGAAGCTGTGGTCCATATCTACAATGGAATATTACTCAGCTATCAGAAAGAACGAGTTCTCAACATTTCTGCAACATGGACGGCACTGGAGGAGATTATGCTAAGTGAAATAAGTCAAGCAGAGAAACACAATTATCATATGGTTTCACTCATTTATTTTTTTATTTTTTATTTTTTATTTTTTAAAGATTTTATTTATTTATTTGACAGAGAGAGAAATAGACAGCGAGAGAGGGAACACAAGCAGGGGGAGTGGGAGAGGAAGAAGCAGGCTCCCAGTGAAGGAGCCTGACGTGGGGCTCGATCCCAGGACTCTGGGATCATGCCCTGAGCCGAAGGCAGACGCTTAACGACTGAGCCACCCAGGCGCCCTGGTTTCACTCATTTATGGAACATAAGAAATAAGATCAGTAGGAGAAGAAAGGGAAGAATGAAGGGGGGGTTACAGAAGGGGGAATGAACTATGAGAGACTGTGGACTCTGGGAAACAAACTGAAGGCTTCGGGGGGGAGGGGACTGGGATAGGCCGGTGATGGGTATTAAGCAGGGCATGTATTGCATGGTGCACTGGGTGTTATACGCGACTAATGAATCATGGAATGTTAAATCAAAAACTAAGGATATACTGTATGGTGACTAACATAACAAAATAAAAATTATTAAAAGAAAAAAAAATCATGATGGTCCAACCCTATGCGGTTCCCAAAGAGAAAAGTGTGGATTTGAGTGAGAAGTGGCAGAAATCTGGGGACCCTGTGCAGAAAGGGAAGTGCCTATCCATGCAGTGCCCCCTGCATCGTGGGAGAGGTTTGAGCAAGCTGCCTGATGTCTGTACAAATGCTGCCCAGGGACACTCTTTTTTTTTTTTCTTTTTTTTTTCTTATATTATGTTAATCACCATACAGTACATCCCCAGATTCCGATGTAAAGTTTGATGCTTCATTAGTTTGCGTATAACACCCANCTGTGGTGTCCTTTGCAAATATATTCTCATTCCGTGGGCTGTCTCTTAGTTTTTTTGACTGTTTCCTTGGCTGTGCAGAAGCTCTTTATCCTGATAAAGTCTGCCCAGGGACACTCTTGCACGCTGAGGTGTCCCAGGGTCCTCTCCATCCTGAGGCGTCACTGTTCTTGTCTTCTCTAGTCTTCTGTCCTCAGCTCTTGCTGATGCTTCTTTGTAAAGGCCTGCCCAGTTCAAGGCTTGCTGCTCCCCCCCACTGGATCTGGCTGACCCTTGCCAGCTCCCATATGGAACCCCAGGTCAGAGCCTAACTGTTCTTCGCCACCCCCCTGCCTCCACTCCCTAAAACAGACGTCTAATCTGAAAACATGCGCTTGGTTTCTGCTGCCCCACGGAATCAGCTCTGATTCCTTAGAGGAAAGCTATTTACACCAGTGCAGCCACCTGTCCAGACCTGGGTCCCATGTGTCCTATTCCCCCCACCCCTGTTGCTGCTCAGCCTCTGGTGACATGACCATGACAACATGTGGGGGATGCTCGGGCTGGGGTGGAGGAGCACGGGGATGGGAGGCTGTGGCCAAGACTGCCTCAGTTGCACGAGAAGGTGATGCTAGACCTGAGCTTGAATGGGAGGAGGGTCACCAGGTGAGGAGGGGAGAAAAGGGTCACCAAGGCCCCCTCAGTGGGTCAGACTTCTCTGAATCCAAGAGGTGACCAGGGTGCTTGGACAACTGTGGAGTTCTACATGGAGTTACTCTGGTAATTTCATTTCCTTTCAACATAGTGATGTCCCAGCCTCTCCAAAGTGGGGGCTCCAGATGCAGAGTAGGAAACCTGATGCTTTATTCCAGCATAACTTTCTCTCTGCAGAAAAGGAATGCAGAAAGAAAAAAATAAATAAAACCCAATATTGCAAGGAAAGGATGCAGAGACCACAGAGAATCCAGCTCAGCGGGCTTGTTCAGCAAAGGATGCTCAGGGGGGAGGATGCAGGTGCTTGGACTGGGCTGGGCCCTGGCTGTGCTTTCTTGGGAGAAGCCACTGTGTAAGGGTTAGGGGGAGTCATCCAGTCTTGCCCCCTCCCTCCGTTCAGCCTTGTAGAACAAAAGCAGTTACTCATCCTAAAACATACGACGGACAGCAACACCTCCAGCGATCAGCCACTGTGTTGCCTCCCGGCTGCTCTTGTGCTGGAAGTGGTCTTCAGGGGAGGTGGCAGTGGCACAGGAACTGTGTGGTTGGTTGTTGCCACTGCCTGCCAGGTGGTGTTTCTAGCTCTGGGTGCCCTGGACAAGTTGCCACACCACTGCTTTCATCGCCAAGAGGGAATGTAACGGCAGCCATCTCCTGGGGTGCTGAGAAGCCAGTCTATACGTAGTTATGTGCAAGACACTGCAAACATGTCACAGATGCCACCAGCTTACCGGAAATCAAACTGAGCTCCTCTTCCCCCCAAGCCTGATCCTCTCCCGGCCTGCAATCCTTCAGCGGCTTGGGCCAAAATTTTTGGAAGCCTCCTTGATCCCCCTCTTCTTCCTATGGCCCATATCCAACTGTCAGCAAATTCTGTTGGCTCTAGCTCTGAACTGTACCCAGAAGATGCCCATCTGCTGTGACCCGTCGCCTCTGCCAGCGGTCTCCCTGCCTCCACCCTTTCCCCTACAGTGCTTTCGGAGCCCGTCCTGGCTCTGCCCAGGCCCTGCAGTGCCGTCCATGTCACCTGCAGTAGAGGCAGAGGGCCCCTCTCTGGTCTAGCCACACTGCTTGCTTCGTGAGAGGGCCCAGCTTGCTGCTGCTTTCAGGCCCCTGCCTGAATGCTGTGTCCCCAGACGTCCGCCCGCTCACACTCTCCACCTGTGAGCGGAGTCACCTTCCGAGTAGGGCCTCACTTGACCACTGTCACCCACGCCGCTCACTCATGACTGGGTTTATTTTTATATGTAGTATAGTATTATCCATAGTACATATTAACCTCTAACACACCACGTCATTCACTTACTCATTTTTTGACTGGCCCATTTTCCCCTGTAGAAGAGCAGTTCTCAACCGCAGGACATTTGTCAATGTCTGGAGACATTTTGGGTTGTCATAACTGGGAGTGGGTTTACTGGCACCAGCCAGGTGGAAGCAGGGATGCCCATGAGACTGC
The DNA here is from genome assembly GCF_002007445.2 of Ailuropoda melanoleuca. NCBI lineage: Eukaryota > Metazoa > Chordata > Mammalia > Carnivora > Ursidae > Ailuropoda > Ailuropoda melanoleuca. Next base: position 58,678,117 of record NC_048221.1, on the reverse strand, counting down.
CCTGTGTAGTTCCCCTCAGAGAAACATCTGCCTAAGATGTGAGTCACACCCATGCTAAGAAACCCTGATCTAGAACATAAGGTCTGTGAGAGAAGGGTTAATTCCCCTGATTTGGTCACTATTATATGTCTAACATCCAGAACAGGGCTTGATATGAGATGCTCAATAATGTTGAGTGGACAGAGAGAGATGGGCATATACTCAGCACTTGTTAAATAATAGTTCTGATTAGTATCATTTCTTATGGGTTTGTAGTCTCAGTGCCTAAGGTTTTCAGAAAAGTCTCTGCCCTTCCCCGGGTTGTGTGACAGAGCGGGAAGGGTGCTGGCCTAGGAGTCAAAGAACCCTGTCTGAGCTTCAGTCCAGCCATCATGAGCTATGTGTTGTGGGCAAGTCACTTAGCCCCTCTGAGATTTCTTTTCTTCATCTAGTAGGTCAGAATAAAACTTGTTTTTCTCTGTATCTGGCAAACTGATGGGATGAGCAATTAGGGTAATATGTCAAGGTGCTTATAAGCACTAAATACCTTTAAATGATGGCCATTATGTGGTGCCTACTGCAAAATGGAAAAAACAATTGATTTTCTCGTGGCCGACAATCTTACATTGGTTATGAGAAACCTATTATTCAGAGCCCATTTTTCATAACTTGAGAGAGTTTCCGTTTCTGCCCAGATGGCACTCCTTCTTTAGGTATCTTGAGAGAAGAAAAGGAAGAGACATCCCTTTAAAATACAACACACGTATCCCATACATTTTACTGAACAGCTTTTGTGTTTAAAATTCAGACAATATGTTCAAAATAGTACTAATAAATTTTCTGTCTTGAGTAAAGTTTCTCAGACCTACACTAAGGGAAAATAATTAAATAAAGACCCAATAAAATAGAGATTATAAAATAAAAGAAGGAGATTATAAATCAAGGACCTGGTCTTCTAGTTGTTACCAAGGCTGCCTTTGAGTTCAGGGACTCCAGATGTTTGATCTGGACACATGCGTTCTTGCAATACGATCACATTCTTCTTATGAATGAAACATCAAAAGACACAGGACCATAGATGCCAGCATGCAATAATGTTGGCAAATATGTCTTGGAGACCAGAAAGAGCCAGCTTACAGCTTCCTTCATCCTTCACGAAGTTGTTAGCAGCAAGCCCTAGGGAGCGCATTCCGCCCTTCTGGCAATGAATGGCCACTCATGACAGATCATCTGAGGGCCTTTGGCTAAAGCCCCACCACATCAAAGAGCTGGCAGCATTGTCTGTCCAGAGACAACGCGCTTCCTTCTAGAGCATGGATCAGAGTTTCATCTTTCTGCCTCAGCGGGGATTAAACCTGAAAGCGCCGTTAGGAAATTTGATAGAAAATGAATGTAAATATTATTTACCTAGCAACATAATTCACATCTTTACTTCTTCTTCCTGGTTTTTTTTTTTTTTTTTGCTCCTTCAAGGAGTCATTATTTTTTCTTTGACTCACCAGTTCACTTATTCATCCAAGAATTACTCATTGAATTCTTTTTTCCAGTTTCATTGAGATATAATTTTCATACAGCCTTGTATAAGGTGTACAACATAACGCATTTATTTGCACACATTGTGGAATGATTCCACAATAAGTTTAAGTAGCATCCATCATCTCATATAGATACAAAAAAAAGGGAAAAAGGAGAAATGTTTTTTTAAGTTTCATAAATATCATAGAGCAGTGTTATAGTCACCGCGCCACACGTTACACCTCTAGTACTTATTTATCTTACAGCTAGATGCTTGTAAATTTTGACCACCTTCATGCAAACCCCATCCCCTGACCCCACCCCCCAATCTGGTAAGCACCAATCTGATCTCTTTTTCAATGAATTTGTTTTTAAGATTCTACATGTAAATGTGAGATTATACAGTTTTTGTCTTTCTCTGTCTGACTTATTTCGCTTAGCATTCCCTCAAGATCCATCCATGTTATCACAAATGGCAGGATTTCCTTCTTTTTTTACAGTTGATTAATATTCCATTGTATATGTATACCACATTTCCCCTATCCATTCATCCATCAGAGGACACTTAGGTTACTTCCATTCCTTGGCTATTGTAAACAATGCTGCAATGGACACGGGAGTGCAGAGATCTCTTCAACATAGTGTTTTTGTTTCCCTTAGTTATATTCTCAGAAGTGGAATTGCTAGATCATAGAGTAGATCTATTTTCAACCTTTTGAGGAACCTCCATACTGTTTGCTAGAGTGGCTGCACCAGTTTGCATTCCCACCAACAGTGCAAGAGGGCTCCCCCTTCTCCACATCCTTGTCAGCATTTGTTATCTTTTGTCTTTTTGATGACGGCCATTCTAACATGTCTGAGATGATATCTCACTGCGGTTTTGATTTACATTTCCCTGATGATTAGTGATATTGAGCGTCCTTCCATGTACCGGTTGACCATTCATGTATCTTCTTTAGAAAAATGTCTATTCAGGTCCTTTGCCCGTTTTTATATTAGATTATTTGTTGTTTCGCTATTGACTTGTATGGGTTCTTTACATATTTTGATTATTAACCCTTACAGATATATAGTTTGGAAATATTGTTTCCCATTCTGTAGGTTGTCTTTTCATTTTATTGATCACTTCTTTTGCTGTGCAGAAGCTTTTTAATTTTATGCTGTCCTACTGGATTTTGTTTCCTTGTGCCTTAGGTGTCATATCCAAAAAATTTTTGCCAAGACCATGTCAAGGAGCTTTTTTCTTATGTTTTCTTCAAGGAGTTTTATGGTTTCTGGTCTTACATTTAAGTCTTTAGTCCATTTCAAATCAATTTTTGTGAGTGGTGTACAATAAGGGTCTAGGTTTATTCTTTTGCATGTGAGTATCCAGTTTCCCCAGCACCATTTATTGAAGACTCTGTCTTTTCTCCATTAGTATCCTTGGTCCTTTGTTAAGTAACAGTTGACTGTATATGTATGGGTTTATTTCTGGGCTCTCAATTCTGTTCTATTGGTCTAGGTGTCTTTTTTATGCCAGTGCCATACTATTTTGATCACTACAGCTTTGTAACATAGTTTGAAATCAGAAGTGTGTGCCTCCTGCTTTGTTCTTTTTCTTCAGGATTTCTTTTGTTATTTGGAGTCTTTTGTGATTCCATATAAATTTTTAAGATTTTTTTTTACTTCTTTAAAAATTGTCATTGGAACCTTGATATGGATTTCACTGGTTCTATGGTTGACTTTGGGTAGTATGAACATTTTATCAGTATTAATTCTTTCAGTCTATGAACACAGGATATCTTTCCATTTATCTGTGTCTTCTTTGATTTCTTTCATCTGTGTCTTACAGTTTTCAGTATAGAGATATTTCACCTCCTTGATTAAATTTTTTCCTAAGTATTTTATGTTATAAATGGTATTGTCTTCTTTATTTCTTGTTCAAATAATTTTTTGCTAGTGTATAGAAATTCTATTGATTTTTGTCATGTTAATTTTGTATCCTGTAACTTTACCAAATTCATTGATTAGATGACAGGTTTTTTTGTGTGGAATCTTTAGGATTTCTACATATAAAATCATGTCATTTGCAAATAAAAATAATTTTACTTATTGCTTTCCCATTCTTATGTCTTATTTCTTTTTCCTGCCTGATTGCTGTGGCTAGGATTTCCAGCCCTAGGTCACTGATTCTTTCCTCTGCATCATTGCATCTCTGTATTTTTGAAGCTCTGTATTGAATTCTTCAGTTTACTCATTGTATTTTTCAGCTCTAGGATTTCTGTTTGTTTGTTTTGATGGTTTCTATTTCTTTTTTGAACTTCTCATTTTGTTCATGCATTGTTTACCTAATTTTGTTTAGTTTTCTGTCTGTTTTTCTTATAGTTCATTAAACTTCTTTAAGAGGATTATTCTGAACTATTTGACAATTTATAAATCTCCATTTCTTTAGGGTCAGTTATTAGAGCTTTATTAGTTTCCTTTGATGCTGTCACAGTTGCCAGATTTTGTGTGATCCTTGATTCCTTATGTTGGTATCTGTGCATTTAAGTAAGTGGTCCTCTCTTCCAGACTTCACAGGGCTCATTTGGCAGAGACAGTTCTTCACCAGTCAGCTCAGTTTGGGTTTCTGGATTTGTCCGATGATAACATCCTTGGGAAAGTAGGGCCTGCTATCAGGGTCTCTTTCCGGACAAGACCACTGCCCAAGCTCTAAGGTTGCAGGTAGGGAGGTTGCTCCTGGCTGAGAACACTTGGATAGGTCGGCTGGCTGGTGGCCTGCCCAGGCAAGGCTGTAGGATAGGCTCTGCAGTTGCCTGTGTTCTCTACTCATGTTTACTAGCTGGTCAGGACTGAGTACTACACTCAGCAATAGGTGGGGCTATGAATTAGCTTCTCTGCCCTGGTGGGGTCGCAGAATAGGCTCTAGGGCAGGACTATACACTGAATTCCCTGGCCAGATGGGGCTAACAGTTTTACTCTGCAGGCAGGAAAAGCCATGGGCTCCACTCTCTGTTCAAGTGCCACTGTAAGCAGGGCTGTCAGATGCACTGTGCAACTTCTTGAGTGCTCTGCTTAGGTTCCCTGGTTGGTAGACTGAAGTCTGTGTTCAGCAGCTGGTAGGACTCTGAATTTGTTTCCCTGTCTGGGATGAGTGGGAGAACTGGCACCAACAAGGTTTTTTGTTTGTGGTCTTGATTCAAGCTGACCTGAACCCCAAATTCCCTGGCCAAATAGGGCCACTGGCTTTTCTCTGCAAATAATCAGCTTTGCCTGCTGGACTCTCTGTTCAAGCATTGTTGGACTACACAGATTTCCCGGTGTTTTAGCCAGGCTTTGTGTTTGGGTGGGACTGGGAGCTACACTCAACAATGAGCTGGGCCATGACTCAGCTCCTCTGCCTGGGCAGCATGCGGGGGTCAAATCAGCTCTGGAGACAGCAAGACTTTTCTTTTTTTGTTTTGTTTTGTCTTTCTTTTGCTACTTTTATTTTCCTTAGTGAAGTGAAATTTAAATTTCTTCTTTTCATTTCTTCACTTAGCTTTCACTTACATTCTGTTTTCCCCTCCTTTTTTTTTACTTTATTTTTTTAATAAATTTTTAAATTATATTATGTTAGTCACCATACAGTACATCCCTAGTTTTTGATGTAAAGTTCCATGATTCATTACTTGTGTATAAACACCCAGTGCACCATGCAATACGTGCCCTCCTTAATACCCATCACCAGCCTATCCCATTCCCCTACCCCCCTCCCCTCTGAAGCCCTCAGTTTGTTTCCCAGAGTCCATAGTCTCTCATGGTTCATTCCCCCTTCTGTTTACCCCCCCCTTCTTCCCTTTCTTCTCCTACCGATCTTCCTAATTATTATGTTCCATAAATGAGTGAAACCATATGATAATTGTCTTTCTCTGCTTGACTTATTTCACTTAGCATTATCTCTTCCAGTGCTGTCCATGTTGCAGCAAATGTTGGGAACTCGTTCTTTCTGATAGCTGAGTAATATTCCATTGTATATATGGACCACAACTTCTTAATCCAGTCATCTGTTGAAGGGCATCTCGTCTCCTTCCACGATTTAGCTATTGTGGACAATGCTGCTATGAACATTGGGGAGCATATGGCCCTTCTCTTCACTACGTCTGTATCTTTGGGGTAAACACCCAGTAGTGCAATGGCTGGATCATAGGGTAGCTCTATTTTTAACTTTTTAAGGGACCTCCACATTATTTTCCAGCGTGGCTGTACCAACTTGCATTCCCACCAACAATGTAGGAGGGATCCCCTTTCTCCACATCCTCTCCAACAGTTGTTGTTTCCTGCCTGACAGCAAGACTTTTCAACTGAGAACCTGAGTAGGCAGACCTGTTCCCTGATGAGTTCCCTGGTCAGATTGAGCTACCATCTTGTCTCCGCAGATTTGCAAAACCACTGATTGGACTACTCTTTGGATATTGCAACTAGGACTTTGGTCTGCCAAAGTCTGGATGCTGGTTGTTGCATGCCCTTCCCCTTCTCCATCAGAGTCAGATTCCCATTGGTCAAGGTCCACAGATTCCCCTGCAATCCTCATAGGGTGACATCAGAGTGAGGGTTCTCAGATAGCAACCTATAACACTGGGGAGCCTAAATGTCTACCTGGAGGCACTGTAGCTTCAGGGGAATCTCTCTGCGTGGAGGGGCACTGGCCTGGGGGAGGGAAATGTGGTCAATATGTAGTTGCTTCTTTTCCCCTTCTAATGTGGTCTGTCTTGGTCTCTGTGGTACAGGGGGTGCCTCAGCATCACCTTCGTGTACTAAAGTTCTTTTAGTCTTGTCTTGTCCATGAATAGTTGTTAGTTGTTTCTGTGAGGGGGGGCAAAGTCAGCAAAGACCTCTGTTTCCATATTGGTGACATTACTCCTCCTAATGAATTCTTTCTTGCACTGGGGAGTGTTCTAAGTCCCAGGAATCTTGTGGAAAACAAGACAGACAAGTACCCTGCCCTCATTAAGCTTACAATCCAGAAACAACCAAATAACTGATAAACAAATGGATAAACAGCATAACTCCAGAATGTAGTAAATGTTCTGAAGGAAAAAAAGCAGTCAAGAAAGGTGATGTTTGCTGGAGTTGGGGCTTGAATAAGAAAGGGTGCCAGCCTGCAACAGCTGGTGCTCAGGGAGAGAGGACTGTATTTCAAAGGGTATGAATTAAGAACGAGTCAGCAGAAACTGAGTGAGGAGAGAGAAGGAAGGGAGCAGCTGAAGAGTAGACATGTAAGGCCATGCCAAGGTGAACTTGTATGCTTTTTAAGGGAAATGGGGTTTTTGAAGTATGTTATGTAAAGGAATGAGATGCTCTGACTTACCTTATGAAAAAAGCTCTCCGGCTTTTAATAGGATGATTTATGGAGATGGAGGGGGAGGCAGGGAGACTAGCAGGGACTATCACATTAGAGCAGAAGAAGGAGAGGCTCAGGCCAGGTGGTGGCTGGGAGAAGGGACCATGGGTTGGAGACATGTATTGAGGTGGACAGTGGGCCTCATAAATGGAATAATCAGTCTGGTGTAGAAATATGGACAACTGGGAAGGTAGTGATTTCGAGTGTGTGCAAGCAATGATTGTCTTGGATGTGTGAAATTTAAATGCCCATTAGACATTTGAGTGGAGATGTCAGCTTGGTATTTGGGTAAAAGTCTTGAGTTTGGGGGAGAGTTCAGGGCCAGAAATAAAGACATGAGGTTCACTAACGTGTAGATAGTATTCAAAGCCACAGGAGGAGACAAGATAACTGAGGGAGAGACTAAGAAGAAGAGGGCCCAGGAGCAAGCACTAAACACTCTGGCATTTGAAGGATAAACAGAAGGTTATTATGGAAGGTGACCACAGAAAATGCCACAAAGAGGAGTGTGTTCAAATGTGTTGAATGCTGCCACATGTGCTACAGCAGAAGCAAAGGCAAAGTGCTAAGATAGTACTGAGGGCGGGGTACCTCTAGGGTGTATGGGATCTTGGGCAAGTATGTTTTGTGGGGCTCTTGTCTATAGGATGAATTCAGTTTTAAAACGGATTACAAATTCTTGGGCCTTCGTGAGGATTTATCAATGAACATTTAGAATAATGGGTAGGAAGAGGTATTCTTGTATTTGTTTATCGGACAGTGTGTTCGAAGATTCCTCATCTTGTGCCCCAAGTGAGTGTGTCACCCTAAACCAGTGTGTCACTACCATTGGGGTGGTGGTGGCAACTTTCATTCTCACACAGTCCCATGTAAAAAGTGCTGGGCTGGCCAGAGGGCACACACTCTAGCCAGGCTCTCCTGAATGTGTCCTGGCTACGGATACCCAGTTCTGGATATTCAGGGCACCTGGTCAATTGCACACATAGGGTAGAGAGAGCACCCAAAAGACCCTGATTCAGGCTCAGGGTGATACATCCAGGTGGAGCAGCTGGCCCCATCAGGTCCCAGCCATCAGAGGGGACTCAGAAAATTTTGAGGAAGGTACTTCAAAGTGCAGGGTCTGGGGTAGGGTGTCAGCTTGTCCTGGTATAAGATCAGTGCCGACTGAGGCTGGGGATGCTGAAGAAAGAATCACAGAAGTGACAAGAGTATGGGACAGTCATCTTTTGCTAATATCTTTGAACATTCTACTTCTTTCTGAGTCCTGCCTTCGCAAGGTAGAAGCCAAAAGTCTTCCAACTGCAGACCCTCCCGCAGGCACTGGGCAGTGGCTAACAAGGTGCTGACCATGAGACATAGACTCCGACTTGGACTTGGATTCAGACGCGAGCCACAGGAGAAGGAGCCTGCAGGCTGGGAAATCTGTCTGCTGGAGGGAGGAAGCCTGGGGTTGGAGTGTGACCGTGGGCAGGTTACCTTATATCTCCATGACTCAGTTTCTCCAGTCATGGAATGGGGATAATAATAACTACCTCATGGGAGTTATCAGCTGCTACATGAAAGGCACTTTCAACCACACTTGCCACAGGGTAAGAGCTGTACTAGCATTCTTCACTCCTACTGTTATCCTGCAAGCCTCGTGCCAGAGGCATCAATACTCTCGAGCTGACCAGGCAGAGCCTCTGTAATGAAGTCCCAAGTCTCTGAGGGGTTGAGAGGTTTTGTCTGCAGTGGTTTTCTTGTTTGCTTGTTTTTTATTTTGCTGGAGGAGGAAGCAGGGGTCGTTGACACCATCGTTGGCTGTGCAACTTCAGGGTCTGTCTGTCTAGCCCTCCTGGAGATTTCTAAGCAGTGTCAAACCCTTTAATGAATTACTTTTCTGCTTAGCCTCTCCAGAGTGGATTCTTCTGTTTAGACTAAAAATTCTGATTGATACGATGACCTGTGAACTGAGCCTTGAGGATATTGGTCTTACCAAATAGGTAAGGGGTGAATGAGGTGGGAGGGCCTCACCAGGAGGTAAGGCACTAAGGCATGAAGCTTCATGGCACGTTGGTAGGGTGACCATGTAATCTGTCATCTAAGCTAGGACCCTTTTAAGAGTGAAAGGTGGTGCTATTAAAAATTAGCACGGAGCTACCAGCTAAAACCAGGCTGTCTTGGATAAACAGGAGTGTATGGCCTTCCTAAGTATCTGAAGAGTGAGTTTCTAGTATAACCATATAACCCAAAGGTCAGCTGATCCAATCACACAACAGGCATTAGTGAGCAATGGAGTATTTAGTGATAATGTCATAGGAAGAGGGAAAAGATTTGCCTCTCATATCATACATCCCACATGCGGAAAGAGGGGGAGAAAGAAACAAAAACAAGTGCAAAGGGGTCAACGAGAATTTTCATCTATTTATAATTTCATTGTTTATTCACTAAGTTTCAGCGGAATTATTACTGTGCTTTGTGCCAGGCATACAAAGATGGATAAGACCCTGTCCCTGAATTCATGCAAGGGGAGACAAATATACACACACACACATACACACACCCCATACCTGCAAGTGTAGACACAGCCTAGACACCAATGGGGCCCACATGAGCTGAAAGGGGAAGCTTCTTGGAGAAGGGGATTATAAATGACTGGGAATTATCTACATGGTGGGCAGGAATTCCAGGCAGAGGGGAGAGCATGAGCAAGGTAGAGACAAGGAAAGCTGAAAGGCATTGGGGGCTTTCTCAGCCACTAGAGGGCCACCTGTGGGTCAGGATACAGCTAGGCACACAGAGAAGTGAGTCACAGAGGGCTGCTGCACCTGCCAAGGGGCAGAAACCTTCAGACCTCTTTTCATGTAGCAGATCTGAACCAAGCTGATGACTCCAAAGCTTAGTCAGTTGCCAGTGTTCCATGGCTTTCTTTTTTAAAATTAAAATTTTTTTCTTTTGATAAAATTTACCGTTTTCATCATTTTTAAGAGTAGAGTTCACTTCAGTTCACATTGCTATGCAATCATCACCACCACAGGTCCAGAACTGATTTTCGTCATCCAACCAGAAACTCTACTCATCACATCCTAACTCCCCACCCGGCCTCCCTTCGCAACCACCAATGTACTGTCTGTTTCTATGAATTTGACAACCCTAGAGACTTCATACAAGTGGAATTATACAGTGTTTGTCCTTTTGTGTCTGGCTTATTTCACTTAACATAATGTCCTGAAGGTTTATCCATGTCGTAGCACATGTCAGAATTTCCTCCCTTGTCAAGGCTGAATAATATTCCATTGGGTTCACATATCATGTTTTGTTTAGCCATTCAATGAACACTTGAGTTACTGCCATCTTTTGGCAATTGTGAATAATTCTGGTATAAACACAGGTACATAATTAAATTTTCAAGATCCTGCTGTCAGTTCTTATGGATATACACCCAGAAGAAGATTTGCTGAGTCATATGGTAGTTTATGTTGACTGTTTTGAAGAGCTGCTGTGCCCTTTTCCACTGCAGCTGCATGCTTTGCTCTCCCACCAGCCCTGCTCACCATGGCATTCCTTTTCATCAGCCACATTGCCTCCCTTCCTCAGTAGTGTTTCCAAAACATTTTTTAATTTCTTCAGTCTTCTCTCTTTCCTGCCTACAATCATGTCCTCCAAAAAACCAAAACCGAAACCACAGCCCCACCCTTGTCCAGTAGATAATTCAGCCTCATAGCAAAAGTATTGGCAAGATGAATGGTTTGCAGTGACACCATGTTTTACCTTTGTCGCGCTGATCTTAATGCTTTGTGCTACCCTTCCCCTCCAGGTGTCCTAGAACTACCACAAACTGATTGCAAAGTGAAACTTTGCAGACCTTGTTAATAGTTAAGTTCCTGGTACCGCTCTGTTCCCCAGTAAGCTCCAATCTGTGGTTTCTTTTGTTGCCTTGCAAAGACCTTCCTTCTCCCTCCACTGGAGGACAACCCACAATGAAAGGATCCCAAATAGCAAATGAACTAGCTAGGTGCCAGTGTGCCCTTACTTCTTTAGAGTTCTAACTAACTTCAGGTTCATGTCAACCAGACTCATCTGGGATGTTGATACCTTAAAAACATCTAGAAAAGTCTCCACATCTGTCAGAAGGGTGGTAAAAATGTGATGACTAAAGAGCTAAGATGATTTCCTTTCAAATGACAAATGCATCTACAAAGCCAGTGGCACTCACTGAGTTTACTGATAGCAGTTGTGAATCTTTCAGGAAAACATGAGGCAAATGGTGCTTTAGGCCAGGGATGTTATTGATAGTAAAAAACAAACAAACAAACAAACAAAACCCCAAAACAAACAAAAAAAAACCCCAGAACGAGCAGAGTTCCTAGTTCTTCAAATTCCTAGAGCTTTCTACAAAAGGAGTTAGCCTGAGACCAGGCTGAGTTTGTCTGTGATATTGCTGTCCCTGTAGGATTCCAAAAAGAGTGTGGTCTATCATTTCTGCCTCCTGCCGAGGTGAGCGGTGGTGGAGTGACCCAGATTTTGTCAGAATCGTGCCAGAGAGATTCAAGGTTAGAATTAACCGAGGCTCGTGGAACTGTTAAGGAAAATACAAGGGGGTCTCCTTATCCTTAGGGTGAGAAGGAATGTGGAGGGCCCACCGCTCCTCATCAGAGGACAACAGTGTGAATGCAGCAGGACTCTGCCCATGTTGTGTCTGCTTTCTTTATCTAGGAGCTTGATATTCAAATGATGAGGGACAAAAGGGTCACTGTTAGAGAGGAGATTGAAGCCTAAAGTAGAAGAGGAGATAGTTGCAAAGTGAATTTACTTCTACAGATCTTGGCGAGTTAGAGTCCAGAATTCTGGGAGAAATTTGTGGTGGTACTACTGAGCCAGAGCCGGCCATCCTCGGGCAATGGAGCAGTTGTTCTCACTTGGGAGACAGTGAAGAGATGGAGTATAGCAACTACCTGGTCGTGTTAGACAACATACATCTGCCTCCTGCCAGGTGGGTAAACACATTCAAAAGAATAAGAGAGAAACCTGGGTGGCACAGCGGTCAAGCGTCTGCCTTCGGCTCAGGGCGTGATCCCGGCGTTCTGGGATCCAGCCCCACATCAGGCTCCTCTGCTATGAGCCTGCTTCTTCCTCTCCCACTCCCCCTGCTTGTGTTCCCTCTCTCGTTGGCCCCTTAAATAAAATCTTTTAAAACAAACAAACAAACAAAAAAAAAACAAAAGAATTTGAGAATCTGCAAAGCTGAGGTCAAAAAATGTCCTCAATTTCAAAAGGGGGAAGAGTAGGTTCAGGGAATTTCCAAACGTTTCCACCAGAAAGAAGCCCGGTTTGCGTCTGGGTCTGGGTCTGTCCTCTGAACTGTGGTAGCAGCTTCATCAGCTGAGATAGTCCAGTGGGAGCATCTGAGCCTCAGTGAACTCAGGTATCACCGTGGGTGGGAGAATGTGGGAGTTCGCAGCCAGGGAGGCCCTTGCTGCCTCAGGCAATCCCAGTTCAGCTGAGAGCCAAGCCACTGTTCGGGTTCAGAGGCTGAACTGCTCTGCTCCAGGCTTTGCACTCCACGTGTAGACACGTCAGTGATTGGAATTTTTTTTTGTTCTGGTGGTAACACACATGTAACAGAATTTACCATTTTTAACCGATTCTTGTGTGCCGTTCCGTGGCATTAAGCACATTCACATTGTGGTGCGACCATCACCACCGTCCATCTCTGGGACTTTCTTATCATCCCAAACCAAAACTCCATACCCATTAAACTCTAATTCTCCATTCCCTCCTCCCCTCAGCCCCTGGCAGCCAGTCTTTATGAATTTGACTACCCCAGCTACCTAGTATGAGGGGAATCAGACAGTGTTTATCCTTTTGTGTCTGGCTTATTTCACTTAGCATATGTCCTCAAGGTTCCTCCACGTTGTAGCAGGTGTCAGAATTTCTTCCCTTTTTAAGGCTGAATAATATTCCATTGTGCATATACACCACATTTGGTTTATCCACTCATCTGTCAACAGACCCTTGGGTGTGTCCAGCCTTTGGCTATTGTGCATAACACTGCCACAATCATGGCTGTGCAAGTATCTATTTGAGGCTGTAGGGTATCATTTTATTTTATTTTATTTTTCTGTTTTCTTCCTTTTTTAATAACATTTTTTATTATATTATGTTAGTCACCATACAGTACATCCCTAGTTTTTGATGTAAAGTTCGATGATTCATTACTTGCGTATAACACCCAGTGCACCATGCAATAGTAGGGTATCATTTTAAATGTGGTCTTTCATTCCTACTGTTGACAGGGTTTCTGGAACTCAGCAGCAGGAAGATGTTGTGCAAAGTCCTTTTAATTTCGTGATCTCATGTAATTCTCCAAAGACCCCTAGGAGGCCGGATGTCATTCTGTTTTACAGACAAAGCTCAGGTTGGAAACTTGCCGGAGGCCCTGCAGTGGAAGGTGATGGCCCCCAGGGCCCAACAAGCCAGGATGAGTTGAGGCCGGTCTCTGGCTTCTCAGCCTTCTGGGAACACTGAGTGGGTCTTCTGGGACCTAAGTAAAGTGCAGGATCTATTCCGGTACGTCCCACTTTCAAGACTTCATTTTATCAGGTTCTTGCCAGGTGATATCAGTGTTGCTATTCGAGAAAATACCTGTGAGCAGCAAAGATTTAAGTAGCGGGTCCTGTCACCACTCCACTGCTCTGGGAAATGCCATCTTCCCTTGCCACTCTGACTGCACACTTGCTGGGGCTGGTCATATCTTTCTTTTCTACTGAATTGCCTTTGCTCCTTTCTCAAAGATCAGTTGGGGAAAGGGAGGTGGGCGGGGGGATGGGGTAACTGGGTGATGGGCATTGAGGAGGGCACGTGATGTGATGAGCACTGGGTGTTATTCACAACTGATGAATCATTGAACATTATATCAAAAACTAATGATGTACTATACGTTGGCTAACTGAATTTAAATTAAAAAAAAGAAAAAACCCATCTGATCATATACCCCCCCCAAAAAAAAAGATCAGTTGACTATATTTATATGGGTCTACTTTTGGGCTGTCTCTTCTGTTCCACTGATCTATTTGTCTATTTCACCAATACCACACTGTCTCGATTACTGCAGCTTTGTCGTAAATCTTGAAGTGGGTAGTTTAATCTATGCATTTGGGGATTTTCTAGTGATCTTCCTGTTATTGATTTCTAGTTTACCTCATTGTGCTATAAAAACAAGATATTATATGATTTCTATTCTTTAAATTTGTCAAGGTGTGTCATGGCCCAGAACATGATCTGTCTTGGCGAGTGTTCCATGTGAGCTTGAGAATAATGTGTATATTGCTGTTACTGGATGAAATAGTCTTTAGATATCTGTTATATCCCATTGATTGATAATGTTGAATTCAACTATGTCCTTACTGGTTTTCTGTGTGCTGGATCTGTCCATTTCTGATGGAGGGGTGCATCCAAGGGTCCAAATACAACAGTAGATTCATCTATTTCTCCTTGCAATTCTATCAGTTTTGTCTTATGTATTTTGGTACTGTTATTAGGTGCATACACATTAAGGATTGTTGTCTTTTTGGAGGATTGATCTCTATTAATATGTCTGATATGGTCTGATATTAGTATAGCTACTTCTGCTTTTAAAAAAAGATATTTTATTTATTTATTTGAGAGAGAGAGAGAATGAGAGAGAGAGGGAGTATGAGAGGAGGGAGGGTTGGAGGAAGAAGCCAACTCCCTCCTGAGCAGGGAGCCCGATGTGGGACTTGATCCTGGGACTCCAGGATCATGACCTGAGCCAAAGGTAGTCGCTTAACCAACTGAGCCACCCAGGTGCCCCTCCTCCTGCTTTTTGATTAGTGTTAGCATGATGTATTTTTCTCCGTTCATTTACCTTTAATCTATATTTGTCTTTGTATTAAAAGTGGGTTTTTCGTGGACAAAATATAGTTAGGTCTTATTTTTTTTATTCACTCTGACAATATCTGTCTAATGGTGCATTTAGACCATTCAAAGTGATTATTAATATAATTCAATTAATCTCAACTCTATTTGTTACCCTTGTTTTTTTTTTCCTATTCTCATCTTCCACTCTTTTTATGCCTTTGTGGTCTTAATCAAGCTTTTTATGTGATTGCATTTTCTCTCCTTAGTATATCAGTTATATTTTTTCTTTTTACCTTTTTTTTTAGTGGTTGCCTTAAAGACTGCAATACACATTTAAAACTAATCCAAGTCCGCTTTCAAATAGCACTACACTGCTTTACAGGGAGTGTGAGTACCCTTTTTTTTTTTTTTTAAGATTTTATTTATTTATTTGACAGAGATAGAGACAGCCAGCAAGAGAGCAAACACAAGCAGGGGGAGTGGGAGAGGAAGAAGCAGGTTCATAGCGGAGGAGCCTGATGTGGGGCTCGATCCCACAATGCTGGGATCACGCCATGAGCCGAAGGCAGACGCTCAACCGCTGTGCCACCCAGGCGCCCCTGGAATGTGAGTACCTTATAATAACAATCCTAATTCCTCCCTCCCATCCCTTATATCATTGCTGTCATTCCTTTCACTTACACAAAAGCATACATAAGCATTTATAGATAATATACAATATTATATAATCTATATATGTATATCTATGTATATGTATATATAGTATAGTATATATTATATATACATGTATGATATATAAGCATACATAATTGAATACATTGTTGCTATTGTTATTTTGAATAAATTGTTATCACTTAGATTAATTAAGAATAAGAAAAGCAAAAAGCTTTTCTTTCACTTCACTTATTCCTTCTTCAATGCTCTCTCTTTCTTACATATATCCAAGTTTCTGACATATTATTTTCTTTCTCCCTAAAGAACTTTTGACATTTATTGCAAGGCAGGTCCATTGACCATAAACTCCCTCAATTTTTGTTTGTCTGAGAAAATCTATTTCTCTTTCACTTTTGAAGAATATTTTCTCATGGTACAGATTCTAGGTTGGTGGGTTTGTTTTTTTTTTTCTTTGCAGGTTTAATGATCTCATTCCACTCTCTTGTTGCTTGCATGATTTCTGGGAAGTCAGCTATAATTCTAATCTTTGTTTCTCTATAGGTAAGGTGTTTTTCCCCCTCTGGCTTCCTTTTGGATTTTTTATCTTTGATTTTCTATAGCTTGAAAATGATATGCCTAGGTGTAGTTTTTCTGACATTATCTTATTTGGTGTTCTCTGAGCTTCCTGGATCTGTGATTTGGTGTCTGACATTAAATTAGGGGAAATTATCAGTTATTGTTTCAAACATTTCTTCTGTTCCTTTCTCTTTTTCTTCTTCTTCTGGTATTCTCATTACATGTATATTACATCTTTAGTCCCTTAGATATTATGTGTTTTTTTTTTTTTTAAGTCTTTGTTCTCTTTGTTTTTCAGGTTTGGGAGGTTTCTACTGATATATCTCTAAGCTCAGAAATTCTTTCTTCAGTCATGTCCAGTCTACTAATAAGCCTGTCAAAGGCATTCTTCATTTCTGTTACATAACATGTTTTTTTTAAATCTCTAACATTTATTTTTTGTTTCTTTTCTAGGATTTTCATTCCTCTGCTTGTGTTGCCCATCTGTTCTTGCATGCTGTCTACTTTATCCATTAGAGCCCTTAGCACACTAACCATAGTTATTTTTAATTCTAATCAAATTTTAATGTGATAATTGCAACATCCCTGCCATGTCTTGTTCTGATGCTTACTCTGTCTCTTCAAACTGTGTTTCTTGCCTTTCAGTATGTCTTGTAATTTGTTCTTGATAGCTGGATATGATGTATCAGGTAAAAGGAACTTCTGTAAAGAGGCTGTAATAATGTGGTAAGCTATGAGGGGAGAGGAAGTTTTCTACAGTCTTATGATTAGATCTTAGTCTTTAAGGGAGCTTGTGCTTCTCCTATGAGAAACACCCGTTTCTCAGGTGTTTTCCCTCTCTTTCTTTAGCTGGGAAAAGATGGCTAGAGTGGGATAGAGCTGAGTATTTCCCTTCCCCCAGGTTACTTAGACGCTGATAATATCCCAGGAGGTTAGGCTCTGGTTAACTACTTTCTCCTGAGGGGGACCTTGTCATGAAAAATAGAACATTCTGGGTTATTTAGAAATGATCCGATTTTCCCTCTTCCTGCCAGGTGTACAAGGAGATATTTCTTTGATATTTATGGTGAGAATCTGGTCAAGCTCCTGCTGCTAAGTTTCACAATATTGTTGAGTCTTTCTATGACTGGGTACCCCTGGAATTTTTAACTCTTTGACTTGCCTGCACTGAGCCTCGGGTAATTAATCAACTACAGTTCTGGTTTTCCTACCCTGGCAGTGGTCCCCATGGCAGTTTCTGCTTGAGTCTCTGCTCCAGGAAGATGTGACTCCCTTTATTCACTTGTCTGTCTCTCTAGTTTGGGGATAGTGATTTGCCCTGTGTCCTCACCTCTCCCTCTTATCCAAGAAGGTCTGTTAGATTGTTCAGTCTGTTCAGTATTCATTTGTTTTCAGGATGGAGTGGCAACTTCCAACTTATTACATGTGGAACTGGAAATCAGAAATCCACTCAGATCCTGTTTTTATTTAAAATTCTGAGGTTTTGTCTATCACAGATTTTTTGTGTTAATTCTGAATCTTAAAATAAATATTGCATTAATATATATTAGTCATCTGGATGACTGTTTTCCCCCTCCCTTATGCTTTGTTCACAAGGTTCATTCCACCCTTACCTCACCCTTGTTCTTTTTTTTTTTTCTTTTTTCTTTTCAATTTCTTTATTCGACAGAGATAGAGACAGCCAGCGAGAGAGGGAACACAAGCAGGGGGAGTGGGAGAGGAAGAAGCAGGCTCATAGCAGAGGAGCCTGATGTGGGGCTCGATCCCATAACGCCGGGATCACGCCCTGAGCCGAAGGCAGACGCTTAACCGCTGTGCCACCCAGGCGCCCCCTCACCCTTGTTCTGACACTGAATGGAAGCTCCTAATTTTAATGGATTTTATCACTTTTATCCTTTGTAGTTAAAATGTTTGTATAATGTTTAAGAAATCTTTGCTCACTCCAACATCAAAATGATATTCTTTCAGAAGCTTTATTGTTTATATTTCATATTTAGAATTAAAATCCATCTTACATGTATTTTGTGCATAGTGTCATCCTGTGACTTATACACAAAAGTTTAAAAGATGCCACCTTGTTATCTTTCAGTTTGTATAGTTTCTTGATAAGAAGTCCCTTGTAACCTTTAGTCTTCTGTACATAATGTGCCTTTTTTCCTCTGGCTACCTTCAAGATATTTTCCTTATCTTTTGATCTCCTTATCTCCTGAGCTTGTTATATTTGTGGTTTGGTGTCTGTCATTTATTCAGGAAGATTCTCAGGCTTTTTTTTTTTTTAAAGATTTTATTTATTTATTTGACAGAGATAGGACAGCCAGCGAGAGAGGGAACACAAGCAGGGGGAGTGGGAGAGGAAGAAGCAGGCTCCGCAGAGGAGCCTGACGTGGGGCTCGATCCCGTAAGGCCGGGATCACGCCCTGAGCCGAAGGCAGACGCCCAACCGCTGTGCCACCCAGGCGCCCCAGGCTTTTTTTTTTTTTTTTAAATAATTTTATCTCCTTCATTCTCTCTCCCTTCTCCTTCTGGAATCTTATTATGTATATGTTGGGCCATTTGATATTGTGCCATAGTTCTCTTCCGCACTGATTCCTTTCTCAGGTGTGTTGAGTCTACTGATAAACCTGCTGAAGGTAGTTTTCATCTCTGTTACTGTGGTTTTCATTTCTAGCATTTCCATTTGATTCTTTCTGATAGTTTCCATCTCTGCTGAAATTACCCACCTGATAGTGCATATTCCAATTTTTCCACTGGGTCCTTTACTATATTAAAGGTTTTTTAAAAAAATTATTATAAATATTATAATTATTTGTGTGATAGTTACAAAATCTTTGTTACATATATCAATTTCTTTGTCTCTTGGCAAAGAAACAATGTGGGTCTTTTGTTTTGATTTTTTGTGTGCCTTGTGTTTTGTTGAAAGCCCATCACTTGTGTGAGCCAGTAAAGATGCAGGTGAATAGATTTTATGCCTGGAAATGAACAAACTCTTCCTTGCACTTAGACTTTAGTGTAGGGGTGTGTCAGTCTAGTCAGGAATTGAGAGGGGTTTGAGATTTATTATTGCCGTGGTTGCTCTCAGTGCACCACAGACTTTAAATTCCTCTAACGTGATTTTTGTGTTTAGGATGAGCATGGTTTGCCAGAGGGTTTTAAAAATCAATGTCTGTTCCTCCAGCTTTAGGTCTTCCCTTTGGATTGAGCCTCAGAGAGAGTCTCTCTCCACATTGTCAGCCTGTCCTTTGTCTCTCAATACCTGTTGGCTTCGTGGATGATGCAAGACAGGGTGTTCTCTGCTTTTCTGATGAAGACTCAGTCTTGGCATGTACTGTGTTGCTGGGTCTCAGCGGTGTGGTTTTCTCAGCGGTCCTTCCCACCCCAGCTGTAGATCTGGGCCCAGAACATATTCCTGGCTGCCACCAGAGCTGGGAACTTTTCTCTGTTCCCTTGTCCCAGTGGCAATAGGATTTCACCAGTACTGGAAGGGCAGCACACTCTATCTCTGAAAGCCAAAGCTTTTGTTCTGTAGGGGGATGGGGAGAGGAATCTGGGCAGGTTTTGTGCCTTTCTCTCAGTGGTTGTTGTCCTGTCACTCAGCCAGCATTACAGGGATCCCTTCCTCAGGACATTTACAGTCATTATGCGACTAAGCTAAGTTGAGAAGAGCCTTTAAGTAGATCCAAGTCTCTCCTAAATTTGTGGCACTGGGCAACCCATACTCAGCTTTTAGTGATGCATTAAGAATTTTAGGCTAATTCCTTTCAGTAGTGTTAGATGGCATCTTCCCCAGGTAAGCAAGTGTTCAAGTCTGTCTCTGCTTGCAAGTATCTGTCTTTTCTGAGATTTTAGGTTCATTGGCTGCCTTGCAACTCCAAATCACTGAGAGGTCCAAGAAAAATTGTAAGAGTTCTAGATTGCCCTATGTTTTTGTTGTTGCTAGGGTAGGAACTATTCCTTTCCCAGCTTTCTATGTCTGTTAAAAAAAAAAAAAAAAGACAACAGGCCCCTAATGGAGTCACTGTGCTAAGCCCCATGTCAGCAGACCAAGACTTAACACCTAACTTAATTGCAGTTTCAGTCTCTTCCAGGAACGTACCTTTAACAGGTCAATCTGGAATTCTTTGGTCAGCACTAGAGAGGTAATCCACCCTATAGACCCATTCCATCCCCCATAGGAAGGTGACCTTGTCTGAAACAATCAACTCTTTGCTAGAAATGTTCTTGTCCTGCCTCCTCCTGCCTATAAAAGGCTTTCATTTTGCATAGCTCTTTGGACTCCTCCCTGTCTGCTTGGGGGGGGATGTTGTCCGAGTCAAGAATCATTAGATAAAATCAATTAGATCTTCAAATTTTCTTGTTGAATTTTGTTTTTTTTTTTAACAGATTTGGTGGCAGCAGCACGAAAGGAGACTTCCAACAGCTTCAAGGGCAACAAGAAACAGAGGCATGCCACCTGAAAACCCTTTTGAGTTCACTGTCTTTCTTGCTATTTCTGAGGACTGTGGGTAAGTTCCTCTCACTTTTGAGCTCCACTGTCTTTGCATAAAGCTCCTGATTTAATTGGCTTTCCAGTCATTTCTATGGAGGGAGCTGTTGGTAGTCCAGACCCCAGTTCCCCACTTGGGAACCGCAGCTCTTGGTTCTGTCCCAAGTTTCATGTTGGGATCTGCTGGTGGTGCACACAAAACCTTCTACTGGCCAGTCTGCAGTGACCTCATTGGTTACTGCTGGTGTAATAATGTGCATATGAGGTAAAAGCTATTAGCGTGCACCTTGGAAGGCAAAAGCCACAAAATTGGTTGGCATGATTAAGCACTTAAAAGCTGTTGGAGTGCTTACCACCTAACTTAAAGACTCCTATGTTGGAATAAGTTGGTCACAGAATGGGTTAGATTGACACTAGGTCACCTGCCAACCTTAAGAAAGTTTCCATGCAACAAGGTATACAGCAAAACACCAAACAACCCCCGATCCAGTGGCACATCCCTTTTAGATATTAATTTGGCTCCTAGAGACCCAGAGTCTTAGTTAGCTAGAAGAAATGAGCTCCTTAAATATGAAAGAGTCAAGTGTGCCACCTTCTGGCACACCTGCTTATTTTGTGTATAAGAACTGTGGCCCCAGAAGCTGTATATATCTAGAAAAATGGCAAAATTGTACTAAAAACAAGCTGGAATTACAATGGTCATTATAGGAAATGTTCCAATTTGATAAGATCATTTAAGAAGTGTACTTAAAAGCAAGGGTTCCCAAATCAAACAGAATTGGATACCTACTTCAACTGGTATACAGAGGCCTTCAAAAGACTTCAAGACTGGGGTGCTTGGGTGGCTCAGTCGGTTAAGCATTTGCCTTCAGTGCAGGTCACGATCTCAGGGTCCTGGGATAGAGTCGAGCTCCCTGCTCAGCGGGGAGCCTGCTTCTCCCTCTTCTCCCAGCTTGTGCTCTCTCTCACTATCTCTCAAATAAATAAATAAAATCTTTTTTTAAAAAGGCTTCAAGATTCCAAAATAGCTTCATGGAAAGATTTGTTATAAAAGTTAGCCTGTGAGATGCCTGGGTGGCTCTGTCAGTTAGGCGTCTGCCTTTGGCTGAGGTCATGATCCCAGGGTCCTGGGATCGAGTCCCACGTCAGCCTCCTTGCTCAGCAGGGACCCTGCTTCTCCCTCTGCCTGCTTCTCCCCCTGCTTGTGCTCTCTCTCTCTCCCTCTCTGTCTGACAAATAAATAAAATCTTAAAAAAAAAAAGTTAACCTGTCAGAGGTACCTAAAATAAAAGACTGTAAGGGCGACATGACTCTTAGCTCTCTTCTCTATTCTTTATCTGAGTAGTCATTCTAGTAACCCTCTGTGTGAATTGCCTTTCCAGTCTGAAGAGATGATTAAGCAGTTACCTTTTAAAACAAGACCATCCAAGGCTAACGGCAATCCTTTTCAGGTATCTTTTACTCCTTGGTCAAAGGCCAAACTGAGGGCCATAGTTTAAAAAATTGCCTAAGCTCAGAGAGGAACCTCAAAAGTTTTTGTAAGTGGATTACTTCCTGGGATTAGTGGATTGATAAAAAGGCAGAAAATAGGATGGGAAGCCATTGTTCTGACTGAACTCGCAATTATAGCTAACCACTTTGAAAGGAATTTGGGACAAGAGCATAAACACCTCAAGGTATTGGCCTTACAGATGCCCCTCCCAGAGTTGATGAGACACTGAGTGATTATCTGGTAAACTGCTACATTATTCCCTTAAATAGCCAAGGGAATCTAGAGTTCAAATTAATGGAAACCTTTGCCAAATTCTGGTAGATCCCAGAGCCTACAGATGGGATCCTGGGAAAACTGGCAGCAGCCAGCTAAGGTGGGAATTCTAACCAGAGTCAGCTCTCCTGGAACCCTGTCTGTAGTCGCTGGTTGAGAGAAGAAACAAAAATATCTTTTGAACCCTCTTTGGGGATAGATACCTCTTGAAGCCAATGGGTTAATGATGCCACGTGTATTTATTATTTGTCCTGGCTGAAACTTGGCAAGATATTTAAAAGGATCTTTTTAAAAATAGTCTGTGTTCAGAAGTTGGCTAAATTAGAAGCTAACATCAAAACCTGACAGGAACTTCTTAGGTCTTGTCCCCTAAGCTAAAATGAAACTATGTACCCAGAGGGAAAGAAAAAACCTTCTAAAGCCTTGGTGAAATGATTTACTAAAACATTCCAATAACGGGCAGCTCTAAATTCAGAACATAGACATTTTTTGATTTCCACTTTAGTAGGAAATCTCCCTGATATAGAAAAGCACATGGAAGATAATGTAGTTGGATGGCTGGATTTAGGCTGCAATCCAAATCTGTGAGGAATGAAAGGCAACTCTCCTTATCTTACAAATCATTGCAAAATCAGAAAGCAGTTTCAGAAAAAATTTAAAGTCCACCTATCCTCTTTATCAATCCCCCAAATTTCACCTCTTAATCTCAAAAAGCTTATATGTTTTGTAAAAATTCTGGCCTTAGGAAACAAACAAGAGTCCTTCCTGCAGAAACTTGCATTCTTTTCCTGTGCCTTTGAAATGTAAATGTTCTACCTGGGCTTCTCCAGGAATCCTTATCCAGGCCATCTCTTTGAAATGCAAACTTCAGGGAGGTAACTCTTATCAGAAGGAAAATAAAAGGGGGGAAAGGTTATTTGAAACTTAGGTGAATGAAATTCTCCATAACTCCACAAATATCAGTAGAAAAAGCTTTAGCCATCTGTGCAGGTGAACTGTTCTCTTGTAAGCTAGTGAGTTGTGTTTTAAGAGTTTTTTATTTATTTATTTATTTATTTATTTATTTATTTATTTATTGGAATTCACAGGGCCTGGATAGACAAAATCTGACTTGTATATGCCTCCCTGGATGGGACTGATTGAAAAGCAAAGGAGGAGTGCCTGGAATGCTGGGCCTCCTTTGGAGTTTCTTGTCTGAAAGTGGCCAGATTCTTACTGCAGTTCACGGTTCTCATCTAGGGAGTGAATGTTTCAATTTTGAAGAAAAACAGGCACCTGTGGTGCTCACGCACTTCATGGACTCCTTGCTTTCTTGCCCTTATCACACGCTGCCCCATATATTATTGTCCTGACCATTAAGGTTCCACACTTTCCTCCTTGTTTCTCACTTGCATCTGGTGTACTGATATGACCCCAATAAAAGTGGAGACAAAGCTGGGCTTGAGGCCTTTCGCCACTAGAGCATCTTGTCCCTAGGCTCCTTTCTTCTACTAAGGTGTGTGGAGTAATCTTTTCATTGTCTGTCTCAGGGTTTGCTGGCCAAACCCGACATTTATTTATTTATTTACTGAGAGTGGGAGGAGAGGAAGAGGGAGAGGGAGAGTATCTCAAGCAGATCCCCTGCTGAGCATGGAGCCCAATGTGGGGCTTGAACTCAGGACCCTGAGATCATGATAGAGCCAAAATCAAGAGTCAGATGCTCAACCAATTGAGCCACCCAGGTGCCCCAAACCTAGTGAGTTTTGCTTTATTATGCCCATCTCATGGCTAAAATTATATAATGGAAGCTATGAGCCCTCTCTCTCTCTCTCTCTCTCTCTCTCTATATATATATATATATAGTATTTGTTGTAGATGTGTGATTATTTTCTACCTCTGGATGGTATTGCCAAATTAATTTATAAAAGAGCTCTATTTAATTGACTTAAAGAAAATTAAACATTTACATAAATTAGGTGTCTTAAAACTATCAGAAATATAATAGAAACTAATCCAGATACTTTTCAGACTCACATGATCTGGGAAAATATTTGGTATTAAAGCTAATTTAAGTGTGTTGTTTAAATTGAAATACAAGTCTTTAAAGTTATCATCAGTGAATGTAATTTTGATATCCAACTTTTATTTTTTCTGAGTTTATTAGTCAAGTAAGTTGATGCTTTGTTACAAAATTCTTCACCAAGAAAAATAACTTGGTATGATGGATTTTTCATAAGTAATTCAAACAGTTGTTAAAAACAGGTGAATTAAATAGATATAAGTGGGATAAAAGTTCTTAGGCAGGAGCACCTGGGTGGCTCAGTCAGTTAAGCATCTGCCTTCGGCTCAAAGTCATGATCCCAATGTCCTGGAATGGAGCCCCACATCAGGCTCCCTGTTCAGTGGAGAGCCTCCTTCTTTCTCTCCCTCTGCTGCTCCCCCTGCTTGTGCACCCTCTCTCTCTCTCTCTCTCTGTCAAATAAATAAATAAAATATTTTTAAAAAAGTTTTTAGGCAAACTTTTTAAATAGTTTTCTGAAGTCCTTTGGATAACCTAAAATCTTAAAATTTTGCTAAGTCTAATGAAATGATGGATGGTCATTAAATATCTAGCTCATTTGCAAATAAGATAAAATATTGAAATATTAATTGCTGAACATAGATTTATCTACTTTGGGCTTCCTTTTGCAGAGGAACTAATGATATTTGGATCTATAGGTAAACATGTCCTGTACACAATGACAAATTCATTACAAGGAAATTTGCAATTCTAAAAACTATACAGGGGCGCCTGGGTGGCTCAATCAGTTAGGGGGTTAAGTGTCTGCCTTCAGCTCAGGTAATCATCTCAGGGTTCTGGGATGGAGCCCAGCATCAGGCTCCCTGCTCAGTGGCGGGGTGGCGGGGGGCGGGGGGAGCCTGCTTTTCCCTCTCCCTTGACCCTGTTCATGCTCTCTCTTGCTACCTCTATCTCACAAATAAATAAATAAATAAAATCTTTTTAAAAAATAAAAAATAAAAATGATACAAAGTATTTATAAATCTGTCAATCCACATAATGCTAGGATGAGAGGGAGTCCACAATTGTTTATTTATTTCTTAATTTTCACCAGAAATTAAGGTTTTTAAGGGTTAAAAGCTCTAATATATTTAATTAAAGCTACTAAAAGTAATGAGTGACACATCTCTAAATGCAAGGAAAATAGGAGAAAGTATGAGGAATGGAGATGTTTTTGTAGAAGGAAAAGAATGTAATTTTGTTCTAAAATAACACTGGTCATTTTAGAATGAGAAAGGGGAAAACAGAACAAAATCTGAATGTGCAAAAGAAAGTTGTAGAAGGTTTCTGGGAAAAGAATCTTTGGAAAGAAATTTTAATATGTGGTCAAGCTGGCTAAGATTAGAATGAATTTAATTAAGTTAAATGAATTTTACTATCAAAAGTAAGCTGGTAGCAAAATTAGAATTTGAGTTTCTCTTTGTTAAAAGGACAACTAAGTATTGTTGGTGATGTTAAATTAATTAGGCTTATTTGCTATGTTAAATTACATGGAAAGCATTTGATGATGTAGTTCTTGAAAAAGAATTGAAGTTGGAATAAAGGCAAAGAATGCAAGAAAAGGGGAAACAATAAGGAATTCCAGGCTGTGGGAGTGGGGAGAGAAGGGGAAGGAAGCTGAACTAGAAACTCATGGTTCAAAGAAAACAATAAAAAGGCACGGCTGTATGGTCATCAGTTTCCAAAACCCAGATTTGGGCCACGTTGTCAGAACTATTGGGAATGCAAGCTGGGATTTAAGTCAATCACATAATGCCACCCAGTTAACCAGCAGAAGAACTAAAACACAGTGAGGGACCTCCAGCAAGGGAGAAGGGAGGGTGCGGAGTGGTGCAAGGGGGCCAAAGCCTGGCTGTTACTTCAGATCACAGGCAGGTAGGAGAGTAGGGGTGTGGGGAGACTGGAGGAGAACCATGCAGAAGCAGAGAAGCAGGAGCCCTGTAAGAGGTGTGTGGGTGGGGG